>NW_027491798.1:0-600000 GCF_021521415.1 Bidens hawaiensis | reverse complement strand
AATTCACAGCTCCTTTCCGTGATGGAGCATATTTGAGAATGGGCTATTCGGGTCCACTGGGGGACTCACAAAGGAGGAAAGGCTTTCTGCTGGACCAATGGCGGTTCTTGATGCATGTGTTGATTGTTTGCATGTCCGGCAGGAAGGCGGGGACAGACGGAATGGGGGCGACGATGCAATCGGCTATGCTTGCGCTGACTTATAATCGCAGATACTCATTTAGTCAGATGATATTCTATGAGATTGATCGCCAAATACGGGCTGCGGCGCGCGAGCGATTCACTATGTATCCGCGCTTCTTGCAGATGATTATCAATCACATTGCTCCGTCTCTACCGCAACGACGCCCAATCCGATACGTTGAGGGTGTATCCAAGCGTATCTTCGCTCAGTGCAGGACGTCAAGCACACGGAGCAACCCTGAGCGTCGTCCCAGGCATACTCCTCTTTTCGGGTATCTAATTAACCCAGAGTATGTCCATGCAGGCGGGGATGAGTTCAGGGATCCACAACAACATCAGGCGGCAGCACCTCCTGCTGTATTTGCTGCGCCTGTTGTCACTTCTGCTGCTGTGCCAGCTACTTCATCGCAGGCTGTGTCTACTGCTGAAAACATTGATCTGGATGCTGCTTTCAGTGGACACGGTCTGTTCGATATGGATCTCTCGGGTAATCAGTATTTGGGTACTACCTCAGCGGCTACTTCGGTAGCTGAAACCGAGCTGGATGAAACGTTTGCTGAGGCCAGACGGTTGTTGGTGACTCGGGAGAGGACAACGGGGTAAGCGGCCGAGGGCTGTGGATGAGGATGAAAATGATGAAGATGAGGAAGAGGCAGTCCAAGTTGTGCTGAGACGCTCACGTCGAGAACGACAAGGTATGGCCACTGGAGCGGGGGAGACTTCAAGGTACGTACGATTTGCTCCGCCTGCCTTGTCAGGTATGTCTCTATTGCCTACTACTGCACAGGTTACTGCGGTCGAGGCGTCGGCACCAGTAGTTGTGTCGCTACCACCCCAACTGGTTGATCCCCCGGTGGTAGTTGCACGCTTCGTCGAATCAACAATTACAACAACTGCAGGGTTACCTAGGGTACCACCTGCGGTCACTTCTGCTACTGAGGTTCCACCAACTCCATCGCCTGCTTCAGACTCTGAACGGATTGCTTCGCTGGAGCGTATTGTTACTGAACAATCGAAGACCATTGAACGCCTAGTGGAAGCCAATCAAATCCAAGCCGCCCTCCTGGTAGAACACGGACGAGTTATCGATGCCTTCAAGGAATTCTTGGCATCTCAGGGGGAGACGACTTGCAGGGGCGATGAGTTGAGAACAAAGAGAAGACAAGATCATGACGATGATCCCAATGCACCTTCGGGTGCAGGTGGTGAGCTGCCAAGAACCTCTCAGGCTCTTGGGGCTTCCACAACTGAGGGGGAGTCAACTGATGCAGCGGGTGATGATGTTGTGGATGTTGATGACGATGCTGATGTTGAAGATGTCATCGATGCTTTGAAGGACTTAGATGAGGAGGAGGATGATGACTGTGTGAATGATGATGACGTGTTGCCCGTGGAGGAGATAGAAAGGATTGGAGAAAAGATTGATGTGGTAAATGTGTTGGAAGAAGGAGAGATCGTGGATGATGCAGTGGAACATGAGATTCCAGCTGTTGAAAGAGCAGATTTTGGGGATAAGAATGTGGTAGATGAGATGGTGTGGGAAGAGCAGCCTAGATGGAAGGAAGAATATGCTCATTGGTTTGTCAAGACCAAGAAGCCTGCTGTTCCAACCATGTTCAGAAAGAGCTACAACATTAAAGGGTATGCAGAGGCGAAAAAGGGGATTATTTGTTGGATTTATGATGAACAGCTCAAGTTGTTTGTGGTGAAGCGTTATGATGGCGTTCAATATTTCAAGAGAATGTTGAGATCGTTCAACACATTGCCTGAATGCGAAGTAAAGGACTTGGCCAGGTTGGGCCTGATAAACAGAAGCAACGACAATATGGCTAGAATGATTGAGAAGATAATGTGGAAAGAAGGAGTAAAAGAAAAGAAGTTCGAGTTGCTAAAGCCACAAAAGGGAAAATTAGTGAAGGATACAGAAAGAGGTATGAGAGCAGATGGTAAACCGTGGATGGTGATGAAGTACAAACCAGTCCGATGTATCAAGGAGGTACCCATGAAAACTATGCCTCAAAATGTACTGAAAGATCTGAAATGGTGGTATGTGGATTGCGAGACAGCTGAGGCGGTTATGGAAGATGAGGACGAACAAGAAGTACTTCGGGTTTATGACCCGATGCATCTTGTTAATCTATCGCAGGCTGATCTGGAAGTGCTGAACAACAAGAAGATCTTCTACATTCCTGCTTGGAAGGATCAAGCGAGGAAATATCAAGGAGTTGTGTCGGTTTGTGTGAGAGAAGGGGCGCACGCGTGAAAGTGCAAGATTACAAGACTCAGAGATCAAGATATGAAGCTACTGCCAAGGGGGAGTCTGTTGGTACATGTTTGTCAGTAGTTCATAGTCTAGTATTTGTTATCGAGTCTGTAATATAGTTAATGGTTTGTTTATGGTTTGTTTTGTAAACTAGCGAAGTTATCAGCAAGTTCGCTATGGCGAACTTGCTGATCTAGCGAGGTTACTGACAACTTCGCCAGTGGCGAAGTTGTCGTGTTTAAATAGAACGTTTCAGCAGAGAACGTGGGTTAGGGTTTTGGTGTTACGTTTTGTTTCGTTTTGTTCTCTGTAACAGTGACCTACTGTCACGGGTTTGGTTATTCAATATAACGTGTTTACCTTATAGCTCGTGTTCATTGTTCGTGTATTCAATCTATACAATATCTACGCTCGTATCTATATACGCAGGGATTCCGCACCTGCGTTGTTAGAGATTTCCCGTATACGATCCACGTCCAGGAACCTACAAGCTTGAACCGAGATTAGGAGCTGATAGTTTCTGATATTCTGTGCGCTAATTGAACCATAAATCATATCACAAAAATGCTCGAAGGTTTGTTATAAGATTTAAGTGGACAACAATATCAATGACCGACTTAACGCCAGTCATAATATCGCTGAAAGATAAAACTGTGATGAAAGGGCATTTTGGTTAATATGATTCTCTTCTCAAACTCAACAAAAAAAATACAAAAATATGTTCTGTTTTTGAAAAATTAATGAAAACACAAAATGATTGTCTATTTTTAATTGTTCGGATATTCTTTTGTAAATACATTCTTTATTTTTTCAAAATACCAAAAAATATTTTCGTTTTTTCTTTGTACATATTAATTTAAGTTATGTTTCGTAAGAAATGAAACGCTTTTAAGGTATTTTAGTTATCGAGATAAAATGATTCTAGATAATTCTATTATTTAATTCTTTTAATTATTTAATTTAATATTAAATAAAAGATTTTATTTCGTTAAAATCCAATTCGTTATTTATGGATAACGAACTAGGTGATTCTTTAGCGAACTAACTTCTGGTTCGCTCACCTAATTCGCTTCCGCACTCTATAACGAATCATCCCTTTGTTATGCATATTTAACGAATCAAGCCACGAATCATATCTTGATTCGCTAACTTAATGAAACGAATCAGGAAGTGATTCGCTAACCTAAGGTAACGAATGAATTAGCGAATGGGCTAATTCGCTAACTTTAATTCAAACGAAGTGCCTACTTCGTGCCAGCTGTTCCTCGGGTTGTGTGCAAGGTTATAAAAGACAAGAAAACGAACAGTTCTCCACTGTTCGCCTTTTTCCTTCATCTTAAAGTAACCTTATTCAAAATTTTCTATGAAATTTCAACCTTCACGTTTTGATATTTCTAAGATATCTTTGGATTTCTAAGGTATAGACGATTATTGCGATATAATTTTCGTCAAAAATGGTTGTGATTTGTTAGCTAAATTATTGATTTTTAAGGGTTTAAGGGTTTCCGAGTTTTTAAACCTATTTATGTATAATTTATGTTAATCACTTGATGATTTAGATGTCATTGTGATCTGAAAGTGATTTCGATACCCTTGGTGGGCTTCTATAATGATCTGATTGTTGTTTGCTGAGTTAATTATTGTTTCATGTTATCGGTGGTTACAGTGGGTTTTTTCTTTCTGTCAGAAGGAGACTAAGTCATTGCGTACGATTATTGAGTCTCAGGGGGTGAAATTAAAGGAACAAGAAGAGTTGATTTTACAATTAACTTGTAAAGAAGATGCCCTCAAGAAACTCAAGAATGACGACGATGATCCTGACGAATCTGGTGCAGGAGGTGAGCCTAAACAATCGCATGGTTCATCCTCTGGTGCTGGTGTTAGTGGCGGTGATGATTCGAGCAAACAAATTATTATTTATCAAGATCCAACAGCTGCCAAGCCAATTGAAATGATTACAGCTAACACAGTGATATTTGTTGATGGATCAGGGGTGGTTAAGAGTGTGGTGAATATAGATGAGTTAGAGGTTGGGGAGTTTGTAGAAAGATCGTTGACACGGACGCAGATTTCTATACTACTTGGGCTGAATGATGATCAGCTAAATGCTTTAGAAGCTGATCCCGATGTTGAGGTAGAGAATGAGGAAGGTTTGGAAGTTGATCCGTCACTTCAGATGAATACGGACTTTATTTATGAGAACGAGGATGTAGAAATGGAGGATGTGACTGCTGATGAGTACCTGGACTTGTATCAACACACAAACGTTGATCAAGGTGCTCCGGTATTTCAGGAAGAGGCGATGAAAGAAGCTGAGGACTGTCTTGGAGAGAAGTCCAAAGTTAAGAGTTTTTATACTGTTGAGCCTTATGATCCGACTGTTGATGAGATTATGAGCTGGTTTAGGTTTAAAGCTGCTGGTAAGATTATTCAAGCTCATCGGATTGTTGATCAAGAACGCAAAGAAACAGCTGAAGCCTGGGTTAAAGCAAATCAAGTGACTACCTTCAAGACTGTGTCCAAGGTACATGGTGACATTGTCTCCTGGCTCTATGACTCTGACCTTAAGGTATGTATAGTCAAGTGGGAAAAGGGTGTCCAGTATTACGAGAAAATAAGGGACGTTTTAACTTTACCGCGATGGGATGTTCGTACCCTCGCGAGACTTCCATTTATCAACCGTGGGGATCATCAGACTGCTGACTTATTTTACCGACACTTACTGTTCGAGGTCAATCACGGCTTCAAGTTCTTTAAGCCCCATGTCCCAAGACGAAAACGTATTGATGAGATTGATCCGAGGACGGGCTGGAGGAAACTTGTTTTGAAAATGAAGCCGCCCAAGACTATGAAGCAGGTTCCCGTGAAGACATTGCCTCAAGATTTTTATCTGTCTTTCAACCGCTGGTACTATGAAAACCGTACCAGTAAGGCCGTCATTTTTCTGGGAAGAGGTCTGAAGACTAAGCTTATCAAGATAATCGACCCGATGTGGTTGGTTAACTTATCAGAGACCGACAATGATGAGCTCTTCAGGAAACAGATCTTGTTCGAGCGCCAAGAAGATTACGACCTGGCTATGCAATCTTAACGAGTCGTTCGTGTGTGTCATGAACATGGAGTTCATAGTTGCAGAGACTGGCAGTCAAAGCGCTTCAAATAAGTTAAAGACAAAGAGCTCAAGACGAGGGGGTGTCTGTTAGTGCACGGTTTTGCGTCTAGAGTCTTTGTATTTAAAGTTAACGTTTTGTTAATGTTTATTGTAATAAATAGTTTTATTTATTAACCAGTTCGCTAAGTTAAAGGCTAGTTCGCTAGGGGATGTTAGAGAACTAGCCAAGTAATGTATACCTTCCTGGTTCGTTAGAAATGTTAACGAATCAGGGGGTGCTTCGTTATGGTTATTTATGTAACGAAGGGTAAGCTGGTTCGCTAGGGGATGTTGGCGAACTAGATCACCTTCTATATATAGTGAACTCCTGTTCACAGATTAATTTAAGTTTTGAGTTTAATTAACGAACTACTGTCCAATCTCTCTCTCAAGCTTCACTCTAATATTATACAAACATTACTAATTACATATTGATAATAGATATACATATATAACACTGAATTGATGTTAATTATGAGCTAGATCCTTAATCGTATTAGTAGTATATACACAGATCCGAGATCTGTTCGTTGTTACTGTTATTGATACGAATCACGGGTTCCAACACTATTTTGCACCTTGAATCCTCCAACAAAACTTGAAAATCCTTGCATGTGTGTGTGTTGTGTGTTCACGGTCGACAAGAGGGAGGGGGAAGAGGGAGGCCGATCGTACAAGGAGGGAGAGAGGGATTAGGGTTATGTAATAATATGTTTATATTATTAATTATGTTACAATTTGCCCCCTGAACTTCTAGTTAATCAATTTCTAGCATAAACTAGGCTTTTGCTTCTTGAATTTAGTGTTATATATATATATATATATATAAATATCAAGTAACACATAGATTAGCACATGATTATTAATTACTTATTGTTTGTTCACCAACGGTTTGAGTCGACTCGTGTGTGTTTTGGTGAAATTTTGAAAGACTACTTGTGTAGTGATTGTCAAGCGTCATTTAAAACCCTAACTTACATGAAATAAGATATGCGTTACAGTTCGTGTGATCTTAAGTTTGAATTAAAGGAGTTCGGATTAACGGAGTTATGTAAGGCCCCGAACCCGGTAGCCCTACTTTAGCGTCGGATTTACTCATAAACACAGTTCTTCAAATCAGAGTTTATTAAAACTTTTCGCGGAATATAAAACATCAATCATTTGTTACAAAACGTTAAACCTTTTCTTTGATACCATAACACAAAACTTTATATTTATAACATCTTTACTTCTTTCTTCAGATGCCAGCCGTTCAATCCATGCCGTGTGTCATCCTCATGCTAACTCTGTAATCAGCTCACCTGCGTGCATACTAAAAGTCAGCTACGCTGAGTGAGTTCTAGTTAATCGAACGCCATACAATACATACACATACATACATATCCGTAGATACATATCCATACTTCACTAGTTACCCTTCTGTTCTACATACACACTTACTACCATACATACACACATATTTATAACCACTAACCTCAGTCTACCGAGAGTACGTTCATAGTCCGCCGTCTATACCTGTACTCAAGGTCGTGAACACGTAAAAGGTCCGCGGTCCTTACCTATGTTCACCCTTTATGGTACGTGCAAGGTCCGCAGTCCTTCCCTATACCATCCTACATCCACAACACGTACAAGGTCCACAGTCCTCCCCTATGTTGCAACCTAAACCATAGCACGTACGAGGTCCGCAGTCCTCCCCTATGCTACCACAATACAACTACAGCACGTATAAGGTCCACAGTCCTTTCCTATGCTGATGCCTATCTATAATACGTATAAGGTCCGCAGTCCTTAACTACGTTGTCGTCTATTATCTGTAACACGTATAAGGCCCACCGTCCCTATCTACGTTTACGTCTATCATCTACTTTACGTATAAGGCCCGCAGTCCTTAACTACGTTTACATCTATCATCTACTTTACGTATAAGGCCCGCAGTCCTTAACTACGCCATCACCAGCCGAGTCTATGTCCGACAAAAGCTAGAGGGATTTGCCATCCTAACTTACTATGTCGAACGTAGAACTCACATACCATTCGTGTACCTGCATACACCTACTTCACATATACAATAATTACATCATAGCATAAGAACACCCTAGGCGTTCTTTACATCATTCATTTAACAACCATACCTCTTGTCGATACGTGCAATATCCGAAGATCGTTCACGCCCCGACAAGTATTCATTTGTAATGTTCATACATCTTCGATGTATAATATTCGTACCTTTATTTTTTTTACCTGACAGTACGCGCAATATCCGAAGATCGTTCACGTACCGACAAGCAACCATTCATATCCATCACATATATCACATATGGCATACACTTATCACTTAGGATAAATGTATTAACAACACATCGAGTATGCACACAGCCCCGAAAACATAACACATAAATGGGGCTAGAAACTCACCTGGATCCTGTTACGCTCGCCGTTGATCGTAATTCCTTTCTTTAACTGGGCTCGGCTAACTGTATAATATTTACACATATCAATTACTACTACTACTATTACTACTACTCATTTTCGATAACCGTCTTAACACATTTTCCATTAGGTTTTTAATTTATTTCATAAACGAACTTCACTTCAGGCGAATCTTGGAAACAACTTGGTTCTGGCTTGATTCGATCGAATAGGAACACGTTCGATCGAATAGGAACACGTTCGATCGAATAGGAACACGTTCGATCGAATAGACACACGTTCGATCAAATACAACACTCATTCGATCGAATACAAAACTCATTCGATCGAATGAGTTGGAGACCATTCGGTTGCTTCCCTATTCGGTCGACTGGACTTGTTCGATCTACACATTCGATCTAATGGACTGATTCGATCGACTGGTTCGATCGAATGAGTCTGATTCGACTCCTTCAAGCTGGGCGACGGAGAAACCCACGGGTTTTCCAGATTTTCCAGATTTTTGACCCAAAATCGAAGTTTTTGACATGGAAATGCTCGGGATTGAAAGGGCTATCGATTCCTAGTACTTTTAAACACAAAAGTTTGCATTTTGACACCAAAACAAGGCGGTTTTTGACCCGAAAACTCAAGTTACGTTTTTGCTCGATTTGAGGCCGAAATGGTTATGAAAACGGATGATTTTCGAGAGGGACTTACCAAAAACGACTAGGAACAAGATTGTGAACTCGGATTTGTGATTTGAGAACTTTCTCTCTAGTTTCTCTCTCTAGAATTGAGAGTGTTTGGGTGTGGGTGTGAAAGGGAGTTGGTGAAAAATGAGGTATTTTGGGATTTTGGGGGTATTTATATCCCTGAAATCCCATTCTCATTTATCCTATCTCAATTAATCCAAGTCCATGACCCGCTCCTACCCGATATTAATAATTAAAACGCGAAATCACTAACACCACTTTCTTTATTCAACATTATAAATTTTAGGATGTTACAAGTCTTCCCTCCTTAAAGAGGTTTCGTCCCCGAAACCTAACTTATTCCCTATAAAAGGAAAACTTCTTACATTTACACGTTTTTATAGAAATGCCTTCGCTTTCTGAGTTACCCTTCCTACTTCCGACTTTACAGCCATCGAATGGTGGTCATGTGTTTTAGCTATTTAAGGTAGCTTGTCCATGAGACCCTCGATGCACCAAGACTCATCTCATCCTTCTAAGGGTTTCGATTAGTACTTTTAACACTATTGTCTAAAACAACATTTCACCATAACATAATAATCATTCTTAACCAAACTCAAAATAATTACACGCCACAGATAAACATAAGTTTTAGACCTTAACACAAAACAAGTTCTTAAGCAAATGTAATTTAATAAAACCATTGCATGAGCAATTATTCCTTCATCAGGTGTTCCTCTCTGCAGTTTCCCAAAGTCTTCATCCTTTCGCACCTACCGCCCCTGATTCCTTGCAATCCCTAGCCATGTGGTCAGCTTTTCCGCATTTGAAGCACTTTGGACGATCAGGGCATTCTCGAGAATAATGCCCACTCTTTCCACACCGATAGCACCTGTCTGTCCCAGTCTTGCATTCTCCCAGGTGCACTTGCCCACACGTCTTACATGCATCCTTGTTCCCAACCTTGGCCTTCCTCTCATCAGTTGTTGTCACCATCTCGCCAGACCGCTTAGCAGAGGTAGCCCATTTCTTCTCCTTCTTTTCCCCCACCACCACATCGTCCTCAGCCAGGTCAGCATAAACCACTTCTGCAAGTTCAACAGCAGAGTCAAAAGTAGCAGGTTTATTTGCCCTGACCAACATGCGGACTTTTTGTGGCAATCCCCTCACATAACATTTGATTCTTTTGACCTCAGTGTCAACCATATCAGGCACCAATCTAGATAGTCGGCTGAATTCAGTAGTATACTCACGATGCGTCATCATACCGGCCTTCAAATTCAGGAACTTCATCTCCGTCCTTTCAACCTCTGCATCTGCACAGAACTTCTTCATCACCAACTCTTTCAGATCGTCCCATCTCAACGCCTTGATCTCATCCCTAGTCTTTCTCTGCTCCACACTTTCCCACCAATACATAGCTTCTTCCACAAATGACTGAGTAGCATAACCCACAGCTTGGTCGGGACGGCATTCGCTAATGCGGATAACCTTGTCCATAGTGGTTATCCATTGGAGAGTAGCGATTGCGTCTCCCAACCCAGTCAGCTTCGGCGGGTCGCATCCTTTGAAGGACTTATAGCTGCACCCACCTTGTCCTCTTCTCCTATCATCGACTTTCACAGACTTATCCTCGCTCGAGGCCCCTCTTTCTCCTTCCCCAACCTCCTTACCATCACCCCCTGCCCCTTCAGCAGTTCGCTCACGGCTTCCAGCAGATCCTTCGGGATTCAGGTTCTTCACAGCAGCAACTACAGCTTGAACAATGGCTGCTTGAACTGCAGGGCTAAGTTGAACTTCTTCATTGTTGTTCTGGTCTCCTCCAGCTGCGCTTCCTTCATCTTCGGTGTGGGAAGCTTCTTCTACCGAGGGTTGCCGGACAAGACGAGGCCTGCCACGACGTCCTGTGCGACCCCCAGTTCCCACAAATTCTCCAGCTCCAGCCATCCGTATTCTAAAAGGGAAAAACACAAACATCATCACTCAAGGAACTATTTAGTACAAGGATAGTAAGGCTAACAGGTAATAACAGTGGCCAGTTGTGATTAGCTGATCACGTTACTTTCCGTGTCCTATACACTTCCCTTTATGAGTCTATTTGTGCTGGTTCTACTTAAGCAGTTTGTCAAAGTAAACAATCAATTATTCCTATCCCTACCGTTCACATATCTTTCCTTTCTCATTAACACTTATCATTTAATCATACACCTTACCTTTACTGATCTTGCTTGAGCAACACATGGCATTCTTGAACTGGCATCTTCTTTCTTTTCTTACTTAAATCCCATTCTCTGTTCGAGTCTAAGCATGTAGGATGCTTAAATCTCTCGAACTTTGCTCTGATACCAACTTGTAAGGCCCCGAACCCGGTAGCCCTACTTTAGCGTCGGATTTACTCATAAACACAGTTCTTCAAATCAGAGTTTATTAAAACTTTTCGCGGAATATAAAACATCAATCATTTGTTACAAAACGTTAAACCTTTTCTTTGATACCATAACACAAAACTTTATATTTAAAACATCTTTACTTCTTTCTTCAGATGCCAGCCGTTCAATCCATGCCGTGTGTCATCCTCATGCTAACTCTGTAATCAGCTCACCTGCGTGCATACTAAAAGTCAGCTACGCTGAGTGAGTTCTAGTTAATCGAACGCCATACAATACATACACATACATACATATCCGTAGATACATATCCATACTTCACTAGTTACCCTTCTGTTCTACATACACACTTACTACCATACATACACACATATTTATAACCACTAACCTCAGTCTACCGAGAGTACGTTCATAGTCCGCCGTCTATACCTGTACTCAAGGTCGTGAACACGTAAAAGGTCCGCGGTCCTTACCTATGTTCACCCTTTATGGTACGTGCAAGGTCCGCAGTCCTTCCCTATACCATCCTACATCCACAACACGTACAAGGTCCACAGTCCTCCCCTATGTTGCAACCTAAACCATAGCACGTACGAGGTCCGCAGTCCTCCCCTATGCTACCACAATACAACTACAGCACGTATAAGGTCCACAGTCCTTTCCTATGCTGATGCCTATCTATAATACGTATAAGGTCCGCAGTCCTTAACTACGTTGTCGTCTATTATCTGTAACACGTATAAGGCCCACCGTCCCTATCTACGTTTACGTCTATCATCTACTTTACGTATAAGGCCCGCAGTCCTTAACTACGTTTACATCTATCATCTACTTTACGTATAAGGCCCGCAGTCCTTAACTACGCCATCACCAGCCGAGTCTATGTCCGACAAAAGCTAGAGGGATTTGCCATCCTAACTTACTATGTCGAACGTAGAACTCACATACCATTCGTGTACCTGCATACACCTACTTCACATATACAATAATTACATCATAGCATAAGAACACCCTAGGCGTTCTTTACATCATTCATTTAACAACCATACCTCTTGTCGATACGTGCAATATCCGAAGATCGTTCACGCCCCGACAAGTATTCATTTGTAATGTTCATACATCTTCGATGTATAATATTCGTACCTTTATTTTTTTTACCTGACAGTACGCGCAATATCCGAAGATCGTTCACGTACCGACAAGCAACCATTCATATCCATCACATATATCACATATGGCATACACTTATCACTTAGGATAAATGTATTAACAACACATCGAGTATGCACACAGCCCCGAAAACATAACACATAAATGGGGCTAGAAACTCACCTGGATCCTGTTACGCTCGCCGTTGATCGTAATTCCTTTCTTTAACTGGGCTCGGCTAACTGTATAATATTTACACATATCAATTACTACTACTACTATTACTACTACTCATTTTCGATAACCGTCTTAACACATTTTCCATTAGGTTTTTAATTTATTTCATAAACGAACTTCACTTCAGGCGAATCTTGGAAACAACTTGGTTCTGGCTTGATTCGATCGAATAGGAACACGTTCGATCGAATAGGAACACGTTCGATCGAATAGGAACACGTTCGATCGAATAGACACACGTTCGATCAAATACAACACTCATTCGATCGAATACAAAACTCATTCGATCGAATGAGTTGGAGACCATTCGGTTGCTTCCCTATTCGGTCGACTGGACTTGTTCGATCTACACATTCGATCGAATGGACTGATTCGATCGACTGGTTCGATCGAATGAGTCTGATTCGACTCCTTCAAGCTGGGCGACGGAGAAACCCACGGGTTTTCCAGATTTTCCAGATTTTTGACCCAAAATCGAAGTTTTTGACATGGAAATGCTCGGGATTGAAAGGGCTATCGATTCCTAGTACTTTTAAACACAAAAGTTTGCATTTTGACACCAAAACAAGGCGGTTTTTGACCCGAAAACTCAAGTTACGTTTTTGCTCGATTTGAGGCCGAAATGGTTATGAAAACGGATGATTTTCGAGAGGGACTTACCAAAAACGACTAGGAACAAGATTGTGAACTCGGATTTGTGATTTGAGAACTTTCTCTCTAGTTTCTCTCTCTAGAATTGAGAGTGTTTGGGTGTGGGTGTGAAAGGGAGTTGGTGAAAAATGAGGTATTTTGGGATTTTGGGGGTATTTATATCCCTGAAATCCCATTCTCATTTATCCTATCTCAATTAATCCAAGTCCATGACCCGCTCCTACCCGATATTAATAATTAAAACGCGAAATCACTAACACCACTTTCTTTATTCAACATTATAAATTTTAGGATGTTACAAGTTAACCTGAAATTGACGAGTGTCACATCATTCCCATGTTGAAAGAATTTTCGTCCCGAAAATTTGAGTCAAGTCACGATGGGTTTCTGAAAAAGGCAAAAAAATTTTCAGTTTCTCATATCATCCCCTAGTAGAAAGAAATTTCGTCCCGAAATTTAATTCATACCTCTGATGACTCCTGACGGTTTGTCGGCTTTCACGGTTTTCGATGTTTGGTCAACCCTTCAAAAAGGTGAGGATACTTTTTCATCATTTGATCCTCGCATTCCCACGTGAACTCTGGTCCACGTCTCGAGTTCCAACGGAATTTTACGATGGGAATCTTGCTGTGCTTGAGTGTTTTGGTTTCCCAATCCAAAACTTCGGCTGTTTCTTCGATGAAGCGTAGCTGTTCATCAACTTGCAACTCGCCCAAAGGAACTGCTTGGGTTTCGTCAGAAAGGCATTTCTTCAAGTTGGATACATGGAAAACGTTATGTATGCCACTGAGTTCTGTTGGTAAATCCAATCGGTATGCTACTGGACCAACGCGTTCCGTTATCCGGTATGGTCCAACGTATCGTGGGTTGAGTTTGTTTCGCTTTCCAAAGCGAACTACACCTTTCCAAGGTGAAACTTTGAGTAAAACTTGGTCGTCCACTTGGAATTCCAAAGGTTTTCGGCGCTTGTCGGCGTAACTCTTTTGGCGATCTCGTGCTGCTGCCATGTGGTTTCGGATTTGGACAATCTTTTTAGAGGTTTCAAGTACTAATTCTGGACCAGTGATTTGGCTATCACCCACTTCTGCCCAGCAAAGAGGTGATCGACACTTCCGTCCGTACAACACTTCAAACGGCGCTGCTTTAATGCTTGCGTGGTAGCTGTTATTATACGAAAACTCTACCAAAGGCAAGTGAGGTTCCCAACCTTTTCCGAAATCCAACACGCATGCACGTAACATATCTTCCAAGGTCTGAATGGTGCGTTCACTTTGCCCGTCCCGTTTGAGGATGGTATGCTGTACTCATATCAAGGCGGGTGCCTAGGGCACTCTGTAGTGACTTCAAAAAGTGCGAAGTGGAACGGGAATCTCGACCAGATATGATTGAGACAGGCACTCCGTATCTAGACACTACTTCTTCTATATAGATGCGAGTCAGTCTTTCCATTTTGTCCGATTCCTTGATCGCTAAGAAATGCGCAGACTTAGTCAACCGGTCAACGATCACCCAGATGGTATAGCATCCTGTCGGTGTTTTGGGTAATCCCATGATGAAATCCATGATAATGTGTTCCCATTTCCACGTTGGAAGTTCCGGTTGCTGTAGCAGACCAGATGGTTTCTGATATTCCACTTTGACTCTTGCACAAGTCAAGCATTTACTCACGTAGGTGGCAATGTCGGCTTTCATGTTTGGCTACTAGTAAAGTGCCTTTAGGTCGTGGTACATTTTATCTGAGCCAGGGTGAATGGAATATCGGGATTTGTGTGCTTCGTCCATCACCAGATTTCTCAAGTCTCCATGTCGAGGGACCCAAATCCGGTTTTCTAAATATCGGACCCCGTCCGATTTTGTTTCAAGCTGCTTGTGCATGCCCCGCATGAGTTCTGATGGGAGGTTATCGTTTTTCAACGCTTCAATCCGAGCATCACGAATCTGATCAGGTAAGTTGGTGTGAATCATGAGTTGTAATGCTCGCATTCGTCTAGGCTTATCGGTTTCTTTTCTGCTGAGAGCATCGGCCACTACATTGGCCTTACCCGGGTGGTACTTGATGGCACAGTCATAATCCTTAAGTAGCTCGACCCAACGACGCTGTCGCATGTTCAGCTCCTTCTGATCGTAGATATGCTGGAGGCTATTGTGGTCGGTGTAAATGGTAAACTTGGTACCGTACAAGTAATGCCTCCATATCTTAAGAGAAAACACCACAGCTCCGAGTTCCAGGTCATGGGTCGTGTAGTTCTTCTCGTGGATCCGTAATTGTCGTGAGGCATAGGCTATAACCTTCTCGAGTTGCATTAACACGCAACCAAGACCCTGTATCGATGCATCACAGTGCACTTCAAAGTTTTTCGTTCCCTCGGGGAGGGCTAGGATAGGGGCGCTACAGAGTTTGGTTTTCAACAGTTGGAAGGCAGATTCCTGCGTGTCACCCCAATTGTACTTAGTACCCTTGTGTGTCAAAGCAGTGAGGGGTTGAGAAATCTTTGAAAATCCCTCGATGAAACGTCGGTAGTAGCCAGCCAGTCCTAGGAATTGTCGCACCACATTCGGAGTCTTAGGTGCTTCCCAGTTTTTGATGGCCTCTACCTTGCCGGGATCGACATGGATACCATTCTCATTGATCACATGTCCTAGGAAGTGAACCTCGCGAAGCCAAAATTCGCATTTCGAGAGTTTAGCGTATAGTTGTTCATTCTTTAGTAATTTCAAAATTAACCTCAGGTGTTCTTCATGGTCGGTCTTGTTCTGGGAGTAAGCGAGGATACCATCAATGAAAACAATCACAAACTTTTCGAGGTACGCCTTGCATACTCTATTCATGAGATCCATAAATACGGCTGGTGCGTTGGTTAAGCCAAAAGGCATAACCAAAAACTCGTAGTGACCGTACCGAGTTCTGAATGCCGTCTTTGAAATATCTTCTTCGCGCACTCTCAGTTGATGGTAACCAGATCTCAGATCAATCTTCGAGCAGTAACTCGATCCTTGAAGCTGGTCGAACAGATCATCAATTCGGGGTAAGGGATAACGGTTCTTGATCATCACCTTGTTCAGTTCTCGGTAGTCGATGCACATGCGGAAAGTCCCGTCCTTCTTTCCGACAAATAAGACAGGGGCTCCCCATGGTGATGAGCTAGGTCGGATAAAATCTTTATCCAACAAGTCTTGTAGTTGAGTGGACAACTCCTGAATCTCCGCCGGTGCGAGCCGATACGGGGCTCGTGCTATGGGTGCTGCACCGGGGGCTAATTCGATTTGGAACTCAACTTGTCGAGTAGGTGGGAGTCCAGGTAAATCCTCCGGGAAGACTTCCGAAAAATCTCGTACAATCGGTATGTTTTCGATTCGCTTCTCCTCCGCGGGTTTCTCGACAATATGAGCTAAAATCGCCGGATGACCCTTTCGTAAATATTTCTACGCCTTTATGAGGGTGATGACGCTCGTAGTCATGCCGCTCTTCTCGCCCTGGATCGAGATGATTTCGCCGGAAGAGGTAGTGATATGGACTATCTTGTCGTGACATATAATCTCAGCTCTATTCTCGGATAGCCAGTCCATGCCGACAACGACATCGAAACTACCAAGCGTAAAGGGTATGAGGTCGATATCGAAAGTATGACCCAACAGTTTCAACTTACATCCCACTAGTATATGAGTTGTTTTTATAGACTTACCGTCAGCTAATTCAACAGGAAACTTAGCATCTAACGGGGTTGGAGTTAAGTCTAAGAGTTTACTAAAGGCTTTCGATACAAAACTCCTATCAGGTCCAGTGTCAAACAAAATAGAAGCAAAACAGTCGTTCACAGGGAACTTACCGGTAACCACATTTGGATCGTTGCGGGCCTGCCCGACCCAATGATGAAAGCTCTACCTTTACCACTGCTCCCGCCACTGTTATTGCCTCAATTGTTCTCATTCTGCTTCAGTTTGGGACAATCCTTCCTGAAGTGACCCTCTTGACCACACTCAAAGCACCCTTTCGTCGCTGTAGGCTGTTTAGGAGCACCCTTAGCCGCTAGGTCTCCCCTACAGTCCTAGGCCTGATGACCCAATTTACCGCATAGCAAACACTTGATACGGTCGCATAGGCCAGCATGATGATAGTTGCACTTGTTGCTGTTGGTGCATAGATGTCAGTAGTTCATATGTATAAAGTCTGTAATCGAGTCTGTAATATTGTTTATGTAATTGTTTGTGTAACAGCGAAGTTGTTGACAAGTTCGCTTAGGCGAACTTGTTAACCAAGCGAAGTTGTTGACAAGTTCGCCTACGCGAACTTGTTCAACGAGCGAAGTTATTGACAACTTCGCCTGAGGAGAAGTTGTCGTGTATTTAAGTAACCTACGGGTTACTGTTTAAGGGTTCGGTTTTTGATAGTTTGTTTTAGAGTTCGTGATAGTTGTGATCATTTCACGTGTCAAGTGTCTGTAATAGACGTGGTTCGAGTTATAATATAACGTGGTTTCGTTTGTATCGTGTGTTCGTGTTTTACGTATTCTACGCTCGTAACTACCTACGCAGGGATTCCGCACCTGCGTAGATAGCGATATCCCGTGTAAGATCCGTCCGGGAACCTACAATTGGTATCAGAGCTTAGGCTCGATTGTGAGGTTCGGGATTTCACGCGGGTGTAGAAAACGTCTCGTTTGACCTATTCGCGGGACACGTTTTCGTTGATATTGTGTTATACTCACCTTATACAGTCATATTCAAGCCGTTACACCGACCGGAAACTGCTAAATCGTCGAAAACAGATCTGAATATTTTCAGTGTTCTTCGGGCGAAGTTGTTGTTCTTCAGGCGAAGTTGCCGTCACTGGAAGTAGGGTTTCGGCGAAGATATAAGGTTAAGCGAAGTTAACCACAACTTCGCCTACCTCATAAGTTTGCCTAAGCGAAGTTATCCTCAACTTCGCTTACCTCCTAAGTTCGCTTACCTTAAGCGAAGTTATTCTCAACTTCGCCAAGTCACGCGAATTTAAGGTTTTTCCAGCGAAGTTAACACTTAAGCGAAGTTATCCTTAACTTCGCCTATAGTACTGTTTGGAAGAATTTTTTGATTTTTTGGGTTTTTCGTGTTTTCGAGAAGATGTCGCCGATTAACATCTCAGAGTTAGTCAAAATGGAAGTCGAAGCGGGGTCGGCTACTAAGGCCCCAAGGTTGATGAAAGGAACAGACTTCGTAGCGTGGAAAGATAGATTCATTCAGTATATTAAATACCAGGATGCAAAGATGTGGGTGTGCATCTAGGATGGATATATTCCACCGACAATGGAATACGAAGGTAGGGATGTGATAAAGAAGTACAGCAAGATGGAGGAAGAAGAGAAGAAGATGTACGAGGCCGAGAGCAAGGCCCATGCTGCAATTACTATGGCTCTTCCTCAAGAGATTCTCCATACATTCCGGAAGTACACTTCTGCACGAGAGCTTTGGGATGCTCTTGAGAATAGATTTGAAAGGGAACGTGGGTATTCGTGCCTCGAAGATTAAGCTGTTAAAGACCCAGTTCTCTGTTTTCAAGTATTTGAAGAACGAATCGCTCGATGATATTATCACCCGATATTATCATCTAATGACAGAGCTGAACAACTATTCAATTGCTTACAGAGAGGAGGAAATAGTTGAGAAGCTTCTCGATGCTCTCCCACCGAAGTGGGAAATGTACACTGTTCTAATGAGGGAAGACAAAGACTTTCACAATTATGACTTGGAGACAGCAGTAAACAAGCTCAGAACCTTTGAGCTTAATATGGTTCGAAAAGAGACACCAACGGATCAGGTTCAAGACCCTGGTATGTATGGTGCCAAAGTTAACTCAGGCTCAAGTTCGAAGCCTGACTCTGCTGCTTACTACTCCAAAGGAGAGTCAGGTTCTGACTCTTCTCATGAAGGAAATGTGTCTGTAAACATGAACGGTGATGTTTGCTTCGTTGCTGGAGGATCAAGTGCTTCGAAACCTCAAGCATCCACAAGTAGTTTCTCTCCCAGTGCTTTAAGCAATAACTATTCCAAGATGCCAATGAGTGTCAAATCTGCTGAAGAGCAGTTTGCAGTCTATGCATCTTTTATTGCTTCTTACGAGAACTACATACAAGGGAAGATTGTGGACCTTGCTGTTTTGGAAGAAGACTATGACCAGATCGATCCTGATGATCTGGAGGAGATGGATCTGCAGTGGCAGATGGCGATGATAGTCAGAAGAGTGAAGCGTTTCATGAAGAAGACTGGCAGAAAGTTCGTAGGTGGAAAGCCAGGATTTGACAAGTCAAGGGTGAGGTGTTACAATTGCCAACAGAATGGACACTTTGCAAAAGAGTGCACTAATGCACGGGTAGAACGTAGTCAGGGGAGGACTACACAGCAAAGTGGAAATAACAATGGGAATAGAGCCATGATGTCTGATGCTGGTGAATACAACTGGAATATGTTCTCTGGAGAACTCTTTGAGCAAGCTCACATGGCGAAGGTTGCAGCTGAAGAATGTGTGAAAGCTGCTGAAAATGAAAAAGCCTTCATGGCTGATGATCAGAACACCGAGGTATGTACTAAACCTATCTGTACTAAGTGTGAGAACTTGTCTGAACAGCTTGCAACAATTACTGATCAGTATGTTAAATTGGATGCCGAATTTAAATCCTTGAAAGAAGATCATCATTTTACAAAGACAAGAGAAAATAATTATAGAATAAAAATTAAAGCGTGTGAAAAGGACGTTAAAAGTTTAAAAACAAAATTAGCTGAAAAAATTGATGTGATCGATCTAAGCTACGAGGTTTTAGAAGAGAAAACCAAGTTAATTGCTGAGAAAGAAAAGCAGATTGCTGATCACCAGGTAAAAGTGGTGGAACTAAATAGGAAACTGGAGCAATTCCGGAATTCCTCTGCTATTCTTGATCACCTCGTCAGTGATCAAGGTTCCTCACCTAAGAGGGGAGGAATTGGTTACCATGAGGTTCCACCACCATATAACCATAATTATACTTTCAATCCTAGTGTTCATGAATCTGTTAATTTTGTAGCTGATCAGACAGGTCCTGCTAAGGAAACTGGTAAAGTACCGGAAGTTAGTAAAGGCGAAACAAGTTCGCCTGTCTCAAAAATTAAAATTTCAAGTCCAGTCTCATCTGATTCGGATAAGTCATCCGAGTCGGGTAAGACAAAAGAGAAGGAAGTATTACCCACTAGTGGAGAAAAGGTTAAATCAACTCAAAAGAGTACTCCACTCAACCCATATGTCCCACCTTATGTGAGACGTACGGGTGGTAATACTGCCTCCACATCTAAAACATCTGCTGAAAAGAAAGCTGAATATAGATGTTGTTTTAGATGTAATCAAACAGGGCACCTTGTTGCTGATTGCCCTCTGAAGCAGCGTTTCAGAGAAGTGAGGCCCTCGAAAACTGAGACTAAGGTTTTTAGTAATCGTTTAAATGTTAAAAATGAAAACCATTCAAATTTGAGATATAATACCGGTTTTCAAAGAAACACATCTCGTTTTCACACTACTAATAATCAAACCAAATGCTATAATTCTTTTGATTCTCTTAATGTTCGTCGGTTTGGTTGGCCTCACTATCAGTCTCCAAGGAGGTATCCTGTTAGGACTCGTGAAAATTTTCCTAATGCTAACTATGGTCAGCCAAGGAGTGTGAGTTCTGTTAAGAAGGTTAGTCGACCCAAGACCAAGAGGTCTTGGGTCCCCAAATTTTAATAATCTTTTTGTTTGTGCAGGAACAGTTGAATAGGGCGTCCAAGAATCTTTGGGTTGTGGACAGCGGCTGTTCCCGGCACATGACTGGTAACAAGGATTTGTTACAAGATTTAAAACCTGTTCAAGGGGCAAGAGTCAGTTTTGCTGGTGAGAGTGGAGGCAAAATAACTGGAAGGGGTACGGTAACTAACGGGAAGATGACGTTAGAAAATGTGAACTTTGTTGAAGAGCTAAAGCACAATCTGCTGAGTGTGTCGCAGATTTGTGATAAAGATTATACCGTACACTTCACGAAGACTGATGCGATTGTGTTGAAGCCTGGTTTTCAAATACCAGAGGAGTGGATAGTAATGAAGGCCCCACGTGATCGAAATACGTATATGATGGATTTAAGTTCAACTGAAATGTCAACGGAAGAATCGTGCCTTTTGACGAAAGCAAGCGAATCGGAATCTGAACTGTGGCACAGGAGAATGGGGCACATTCATCTTCGGAAGATGAACCATATTGTCAGACATGGGCTTGTGTTGGGTGTTCCCTTAAAAAGTTTCAATTTTGAAGACAAATGTCTAGCGTGCAAAAAGGGAAAGCAGCACAAGAAGTCCCATCTCACCAAGAAAATAAACTCAATTGCCAGTACACTAGAGCTGCTTCACATGGATCTCTTCGGTCCTGTGAATGTAAGAAGTCTAGGTGGTACAACTTATTGCTTGGTGATCACTGATGACTACTCACGATACTCGTGGGTATACTTCCTGAAATCAAAGGACGAAACGGCTCAAATGGTGAAGAATCTAATTACCAAAGTTGAGAACATTATGGATAAACGAGTGAAGTTCATCAGAAGTGACAATGGTTCCGAGTTTAAAAATTTTGAAATGGAGATCTTCTGTCTGTCAAGAGGGATTGAACACCAATTCAGCGCTCCGTATACTCCGCAACAGAATGGAGTGGCTGAAAGGAAGAATAGAACTTTAATTGAAGGAGCCAGAACAATGCTGGCTGATTCGAAGCTTCCGGTGGTGTTCTGGGCTGAAGCTGTTTCTACAGCTTGCTATGTACTGAATAGAGTTTTAACGGTAAAAAGACTTAATAAAACATGCTACGAGCTTATGCTTGGGAGAAAGCCCAATTTGTGTGGACTTGAAGCTTTTGGGTCCCCGTGTTCGATTTTAAAGGCACATTCAAAGTTTGGTGAAGCAGCCGCTGAAGGAATCTTGGTCGGCTATGAAGTTGGGACTCCCAACAGGCGTGTCTTTAATACAACGAACGGCAAGGTTGAAGTGGTATGTAACACCGACATTACGAGTTACAGATCGCCAAGACCGAGCATCGGACCTCCTTGGATTTTCGACTATGATAGGCTCTTCAAGTCTTTTAACATACCTGATTTGTTTTGTACAGAAGAAGAAGAACGTGTTGCTACGAAGATGATTCTAGATGAGGAGGAGAATTTGGCACATAGACAGCTATTTGATGATGGTCAACCTTCCTCATCAAATTCTATCGATTCCCCTGCTGTCTCTCCTGAAGAAGAGTTTATCAATCCATTTCACTCTCAGCCAGAAACAACCATTGATGAGCTCTCTTCTAATTTAGAAGATAATTTGCATGTCGGTGCTGTTCCGACCACGAGAATTCACAAAGATCACCCTCTGGAGAATGTTATAGGTGATGTGTCCTCCAGTGTACAAACCAGAAGTAGCTTGAATCAACACACCTGTGTTTTTACAAGCATTAAGGAAACGGGTATAATGAACGAATGTTTGTACTCATGCTTTATTAGCCAGATTGAACCGAAAAATTATCAAATGGCTCTTAAGGACAGCTCGTGAGTCGAGGCAATGCAGGAAGAGTTGGCTCAATTTAAGAAGATGGAAGTTTGGACTTTGGTTGAAAAACCAAGGAATGTGCATGCGATAGGCACAAAGTGGGTGTTTAAGTGCAAGAGAGATGAAAAGGGGATTATAATAAGAAACAAGGTGAGACTGGTCGTTAAAGGTTTCAATCAGTAAGAGGGGATAGATTATAATGAAGTGTTCGCTCCGGTGGCCAGGTTGGAAGCGATAAGATTGTTTTTGGCGTTTGCTGCTTTCAAGAAGATGAAAGTGTTTCAGTTGGACGTGAAGAGTGCGTTCCTCAATGGGAAAGTTGATGAGGTTGTGTATGTTGAGCAACCTCCGGGTTTTCCTGACCCAGACTTTCCTGATCACGTATACAAGTTGAGCAAGGCGCTGTATGGATTACATCAGGCACCTCGTGCCTGGTATTCAACGTTATCGGACTACTTGCTAGAGAATGGTTTTGAAAGGGGTTTGATTGACAGCACACTGTTTGTGAAGAGAGATGGAAGTGACTTCCTGCTAGTTCAAGTCTACGTGGATGACATCATATTTGCTGCATCAAGAGTATCCATGTGTCAGGAATTCGAGGCCGTCATGAAGAAAAGATTTGAGATGAGTGCCATGGGTGAACTAACGTTCTTTTTAGGTTTGCAGGTTGATCAAAAGAAGGATGGGATGTTCATTCATCAAACAAAATATGTTCATGATGTCCTCAAGCGTTTCAAGATGGAGGACTCTTCTCCATTTGACACTCCAATTTGCGTCAACCACAAGTTGGGAGCTGAAGTAGACGGTGACGCAGATGTGGACCCAACTCTGTATCGGGCTATAATAGGTTCTTTGATGTATTTGACTGCTTCTAGGCCTGATATAATGTTTTCTGTTTGTCTTTGTGCTCGTTTTCAGGCAAACCCAAAGGAATCTCACATGAAGGGTGTGAAGAGGATTTTGAGGTATCTCAAAGGCAAGCCGAAGCTAGGGTTGTGGTACCCGAAGGGAGGAGACGTGGAACTGGTTGCTTATACGGATTCTGATTATGGAGGATGCAATCAGAGTCGGAAGTCGACTACAGGAGGATGTCAGTTTCTCGGTGGAAGATTAGTTTCCTGGCAGTGCAAGAAACAGACATCAGTCGCAATCTCAACGTGCGAAGCTGAATATATGGCAGCATCCAACTGCTGCTCTCAGGTTTTGTGGATTCAGCAACAATTGTGCGACTATGGTCTGAATTTCTCACTCACTCATATTTTAATTGATAACACTGCTGCCATCTCAGTAATTAACAATCCCGTGAAACATAGTAAAACTAAACATATTGACATTCGTTATCATTTCATACGGGATTGTGCTGAGAAGAAACTGATTAAGGTCGAAAAGGTCGATACGCTAGAAAATTTCGCTGATTTATTTACAAAAGCGTTTGATAAATCCAGATTTCAAAACCTAATTGAGCTGAACGGGATGATCAATCCCGAGTAACCATGTTTTTACTGAAAAAAAAAAAAACGTCACTATTGCTTAAAATTAGTCGGTTACCTCAGTTTGATGGACATATCCTCGGATATGTTTTGGTCCTCGTTTCTACTTGTAGAGAATGAGGGTCGCCATTAACCAGACGACTGAAAGTGACCGGGGCGGTTATGATGTGTTTTCTTTCTGTCGCTGAAAATTAGTCGGCCATACTTAGTTAGAAGGACACATACTTGTATGTGGTCGGTCCAGTTGATCCATTGGATCTTCGGGATTGCCGTTTACCTGAAGACTTTGACGTGATCGGGGTGACTGAAGTCAAAATTTTTTTTGGGGAAATGAAATTACTTTTCAAGTCTGTTACTTCGTAAGAAGTTCGTTAGCTATGTTAAACGGAAAATTGATCTAACCTTGGAAAATGATATATATACTAATTGTGTGTGCTTAACTAGTGAAGTTATTAGGCTTAAAAGGCTTTAGGACAATCATTGTATGTCATGGTAACTTTTTATGATGCGTAAAAGTGGATGTGATACAAACTAATTTTACTTGATTTTACGTGGAAACTCCTTAAGAGTTTTGCGTGTCTTCATATATATCTTTTTGAATGATAGGCAGAAAAGCGATTACCCAGTCATACACGAGCCCATGTGTGTTCTGATTCCCGTGAAGAAAGCGTTTCAAGACACTGCAGTGATCCAGATTCGGGACTTGCAGTTAATTTCTACTTTGAAGTCTATGTTGTTAAAAAAAAAAAATAAAAAAAAAAAATAATAATACTTGAAGTTTTTGTAACATATTAGTGATTATAAAATCAAGACTTCTCTATCTTAGAGTAAGAAGAAGAACGGGAACCAGAAGGAGAGTACATACAAGTTAATCAGACACTATGGGTCGAAGTCAATTCGGGGTGACTTGGGGAAAGCCAAATACGCTTTGAGGATAGATAGGAGGCATCAATATTTCTGAGTTGTTGCCCACTTAAATTTTAAGGATTAATTGAACCTAACTCGTATCACAGAAACGATGAAAACCACTTTAAGTTATACCTGCTTACAACCTGTCTCTATATGTCATAATACAGCTAAACACGGATCTATGTGACAGTCACGTAGCTAGTATGATTCCTGTTCGGATCTTTTCTAAAACGTAGCAGTCCCTATCGAGACTGAAATTTGATCCCTTATACTTTAAATTTATTAAGTTTTTGTACTTAGATAGTTTTATGATTGTTTATCTGGTTACTTAGAATTGATCATGTCGTTTACTTCTTAAAGGACAACTGTTAAAATCTTAAGGGTTAAATTTGAAAATTTTAGGCGATGTTGTTGAATAGGCGAAGTAGTGAATAACTTCGCCTAGGCGAAGTTATCAGTAACTTCGCCTGTATAAATCCGCCTCTATATAAAGGATTTTAAGGGTCAAACTGTTCATCAGATTATCAAGCGAACTTATCCGAAAATTTCCGGCGAAGATATACATATTCCGGCGAACCTGTTTCGATTTCGATTTCGACCCTTTTTCTCAGTTTCGTTCATAGATTCGAGGTGTGTGTTATTGATTAACCGTATATCCATCGACAGTGGTGCTTTTCATAGGTCGTTTTGAACGGTTTCGTGACCTCGGTCCGGTGATCTTTCAAAACCGAGATTTACAAGCTTGTATTACGTGTTCATGGACAAACTGTTCGTCCACATAACCTTAATACCAAGTGTTTTTGAGTTCTTCATCGTCAAAACCTTTGCCGAAACATCGGATTCCGACTGTTAGAATCCTAACAGTCACCGATTCAGTTCAGGCGAAGTTAGGGTTTCGGCGAAGTTATCCGCAACTTCGCCTGACGATTAATTTCGCCTGAGGCGAAGTTATCCACAACTTCGCCTAAGGCTTAATTTCGCCTAACCCTTATCTTCGCCTGAGGCGATGTTGTGAAGAGGCGAAGTTATCACTAACTTCGCCCAGACCTTTTTACTTAAAATTAATTAGACGAACTTAAAGATGAAGCGAAGTTGTTCCCAACTTCGCCTCATCTATAACTTCGCCTATACAGGTTTGACCACAACTTCGCTACTGGTAATCAAGCGAACTTGTGTACAACTTAAACGTTTATCTAACTTGGTTCGTTTAGTGCAGATATGGCTGCTGTTGGAGGTGCAGGTGATGACGGTGATGATCAAAGACAATTCTTTCCAGCCCATAACCAGTTCATAACACTTGACCCAGATGCAAAGGGCGTGGAGGATTATAGGGAGATAATTACTTTTCTCCTGCGCTCAAGGATTTATCATGCAATAACGACTACCTTGCCCATTTCGCTACCGAACATTGAAGACTTTTGGCAGACGGTAGAGTATGATTGCCGGGTTGAGCCCCCGGTCATGCGAGCCACCGTTAACGGTCAAGTCGTTCAGTTTTCTTCTGAACATATACGGGTGGCGTTGCAGTTTGGTGAAGAAACGAGGGATGACCCAACGGAGTTTGTTGCGCCATTCCGTGATGGGGCGTTCCTCAGGATGGGATATTCGGGTCTCTTAGGAGACACTCAACGGAGGAAGGGGTTCCTCTTAGATCAGTGGCGCTTCCTTATGCACGTCATGATCGTATGTATGTCAGGACGGAAGGCAGGCACTGATGGAATGGGTGCGACAATGCAGTCTGCTATGACTGCATTGACTTATAATAAAAGATATTCGTTCAGCTAGATGATCTTTTACGAGATCGACAGGCAACGAAGGGCTGTGGCGCGTGAGCGGTTTACAATGTATCCTCGATTCCTACAGATGATTTTCAATCATGTGGCTCCGACGCTACCTCAAAGACGCCCTATTCGATACGTAGAAAGTGTGACAAAACGTATATTTGCACAGTGTCGCACTTCCAGCGCACGAAGCAAGCCTGAGCTGCGTCCCAGGCATACTCCGCTCTTTGGGTATCTTATAAACCCGGAGTATGTGCCTGCGGCGGGGGACGAGTTCAGAGACCCAAGACCACAACAGGCGGCAGCACCCCAGGCTGTATCAGCTGCGCCTGCTGTATCTATTGCTGTATCTGCTGCTGTGCCAGCTTCTGAGATTTATCTTGACGCCATGTTCGGCGGGCAAGGGTTGTTTGATATGGACCGGTTTGATCCACATGAGAATATTCAAGTCTCGGGTCCACAAGCTGATTTTGATGATGTGATGGAAGAGGCCAGACGGATGATGGTGAGGCATGAGAGAACGGTGGGTAAGCAGAAGAGAATCGTTGACGACGACGATGAGGAAGATGATGAAGAAGAAGCTGTGCAGCTGGTGAGAAAGCGCTCACGAAGGGAAACGACAGGTATGGGTGTAGGAGCCGGAGAGACTTCAATGTTTGCACGTTTTGCTCCACCTGCCTTGTCTGGTATGTCCCTTGTTCCTACCTCTGTGCAGGTATCGAGTACAAGCGCTACGGTTGTTCCCGTAGTGGCTACATCGTCGGCTGACACTCCATCGGTCACGGCCGTCCAGACGTCGGCTCTAGCAATTGTGTCTCTACCACCTCCAACGCTTACTCCATCGGTGGTAGTAGCACGATTTTTTGAGTCTACGATCACCACTACTGCAGGAGTATCGGGTACGGTACCACCTGCGGACACGCCCTATTCTGACTCGGAACGAATAGCTTCACTAGAGCGGATTGTAGCTGAGCAGTCAAAGACTATACAAAGCCTAGTGGAAGCAAATCAACTGCAGGCATCCCTCCTGGCTGAGCACGGGAAAATCATAGATGCCTTGAAAGCGTTCTTGGCATCTCAGGGGGAGATGAGCTGTAGAGGTGATGAGTTGAGGACCAAACGTCGAGAAGACCGAGACGATGATCCCAATGCACCGGAAGGTGCAGGTGGTGAGCTGCCAAGAACCTCTCAAGCTCTTGGGGCTTCCACAGCTGAGGGGGAGTCTACCGAAGCGGCAGGTGGGGATGATGTAGTGATGGTGGAGGATGACGTGATCGATGCGCTGAAGGAACTTGATGATGACATGTTCAGCGACGATGTGTTATTTGATGAAGATGTTCTGCCAATCAGTGAGATTGAAAAGATTGGTGCAGAAATTATGGTTGAGAATGTGATAGAGGAAGGAGAGATTGTTGAAGAAAATGTCGAGCACGAGATCCCTGAGGTTGAGAAAGCCGATGTGAGGGCTGAGATGGATGAGACTACTGAGTGGGAGGAGCAGCCTAGGTGGAAGGAAGGCTGTGCTCATTGGTTTATCAAGACCAAGAAGCCTGCAGTTCCAGCCATGTTCAAGAAGAGCTATAACATTAAAGGCTATGCTGAAGCGAAGAAGGGAATCATCTGTTGGATTTATGATGAACAGATCAAGTTATTTGTGGTAAAACGTTATGATGGCATTCAATACTTCAAGAGAATGTTGAGATCTTTCAACACGTTGCCGGAATGCGAGGTGAAAGATTTGGGCAGGTTGGGCCTGATAAACAGAAGTGACAACAATATGGCAAGAATTATTGAGAAGATTGTGTGGAAAGAAGGCGTAAAAGAAAAGAAGTTTGAACTATTAAAGCCACAGAAGGGAAAGCTCGTGGAGGATACAGAGAGGGGATTGAGAGCAGATGGCAAGCCATGGATGGTGATGAAGTACAAGCCGATCCGATGCATCAAGGAGGTTCCAATGAAGAATATGCCTCAAGATGTGTTGAAGAATCTAAAATGGTGGTACGTTGATTGCCAGACTGCTGAAGCCGTGATGGAAGACGAAGATGAACAAGAAGTGCTGAGGGTGTATGACCCGATGCATCTTGTTAACTTATCGAAAGCTGATTTGCAAGCGTTGAACAAAAAGAAGATATTCTATATTCCTGCTTGGAAGGATGAAGCAAGGAAATATCAGCGAGTAGTCACGGTGTGTGTTAGAGAAGGAGTGCACGCATGAAGATACAGGATTACAAGACAAGAGCTGAAAGATCAAGATATGAAGCTACTGCCAAGGGGGAGTCTGTTGGTGCATAGATGTCAGTAGTTCATATGTATAAAGTCTGTAATCGAGTCTGTAATATTGTTTATGTAATTGTTTGTGTAACAGCGAAGTTGTTGACAAGTTCGCTTAGGCGAACTTGTTAACCAAGCGAAGTTGTTGACAAGTTCGCCTAGGCGAACTTGTTCAACGAGCGAAGTTATTGACAACTTCGCCTGAGGCGAAGTTGTCGTGTATTTAAGTAACCTACGGGTTACTGTTTAAGGGTTCGGTTTTTGATAGTTTGTTTTAGAGTTCGTGATAGTTGTGATCATTTCACGTGTCAAGTGTCTGTAATAGACGTGGTTTGAGTTATAATATAACGTGGTTTCGTTTGTATCGTGTGTTCGTGTTTTACGTATTCTACGCTCGTAACTACCTACGCAGGGATTCCGCACCTGCGTAGATAGCGATATCACGTGTAAGATCCGTCCGGGAACCTACAGTTGCACTTCGGGTACTTTCCAGCGTAGCCACTCGAACCCTGTCCGCCACCGTTGTTGTTATTGTTGGAACCTTGATTATTGAAGTTTTGAGCGAGTTCAGGTTTATGGTGTTGTTGTTGCTGTGGGGGGTTCGATGATGAGGACCTGGTGTTGTCAAATTTCCTCTTTCCATTCCCAGAGTCGTTGTTGTGGTGGTCAGTGCTTGTGTTGTCACGGGTTTTAGAGGTGGAACCTCTAGGTGGTAACGCACCTTGTGCCACTGCTTAGCCCTTCAGCTTGTGGGCTATTCAGATCGCTTGCTGAATAGTGGCTGGTTTAAAAGACGTCACTAAACCCTGAATCTGGGGCACCAAACCATCGATATACATCTTGATTCTCTTACTTGGCGGATCTACCATCCGCGGGTACATCACTGCTAGCTCATGGGAACGGGTGGTGTAGGCTTGAATCTCAGAACCCACCATTTTCAGCGCCCAAAATTCCGACTCCAGCTTCGCGATTTTCTCTCTAGGACATTACTCTTCCCGCATCATATTCTTGAATTCCTCCCAGTTCATAGCATTTGCCAATTCCAACCCAAGAATTTGGACATTAGAGTTCCACCAGGTGAGGGCGTAATCTTGCAATATTCCAGCAGCAAACTTGACCTTGCTGGCTGGTGGGCAGTTGCACATCTCAAAAGATGACTCGGCCTTATCGGCCCAACGCAGGAAGCCTATGGCTCCCTCAGTGCCCTTAAACGAATTGGGCTTGCAGTCCAGGTAATTCTTGAAATTACAGGCTCCGGTTGGACCTCCGGCTTTATTCTGAACATGCGCAGCTAGAGCTGCCGCCGCATGGTCATTCAGTAGGGTTTGGAGTTCTGCTGCGGTTAGGTTAATGTTACCGCGACCATGACCAGCGTTTCTTCCAGACATCTCCTAAAAGCATAAAATGTTAGACATGAATTCTCGGTTTCATATGCAACACACCATACATGTAATAAAAGGTAGGAAAGAAAGAAAAGAGAAGAAATAAAACATCACATCACAACCATAAAATAATCCAAATAATAATTCATGATTAAAACCATTGTATCCGCTACAAAGTATTTAAAATCAATCTTTAGAATTATAGAAAAAAATATAAGTTTGGATGGAGACAACCCCTCCATCTAGGTGTTATCATTCTTAGATGTCATCGTCTGAGGACACCTCTGAGTGTGGCTCCTCCTCAGCCGGCTCTTCCTCCGGTTCCTCTTCGGGTTCCTCCTCGGGATCTTCCTTGGGTTCTTCCTCAGGTTCTTCCTCGGGTTCTTCCTCGGGTTCTTCCTCAGGTTCTGCTGCATTCTGGGCAACTTGCGCCACTAAGATGTTACAACGAGCTAGGGATGTCGCTGCCAGGGATCTCGCCTTCAAAAGTTGATCATGCAAATCTATCATCTCGGCTTGCATTTTTCTCATTATCTTCATTTGCTGAACGTTAGCATCCTGAACTTCCCTCATAGCTTCAGTCAGGTGAGAAATTTCCTCCTTAACCTCGGTTCCATCCCTTATCAATCCAGTAACGTTTGCTTTCGTCGAGCGCATAAAGCCCGCTTCAGGCTCTAAACAGGAAACAACAGCTGCGAGAACATGCTCCATTGGTTCAGTTATGGGTGGTAGGGTGTTGGGGAATGTAGGACAGCCCGGGTGAGGTAGTGGGGGAAATTTCTCACGGTTAACCAAACCCCTGATCAGACTCGGGTACCAATCCCAGCTAACGTTGTCTTCGTACACGTCTCCAGATAGGCGATACCTCTTCGGTGCAGGAGCTGCTAATGCCGGGACTACTCGGGGCGGCGATGACTTAGGTAGCTATGGTGCCTTTCCAGGGGCATGAAACACCTGATCGGATGATGATGATGATGATGGCGCCGACATCCCTACAGGATAAGTCGTGTATGCGCGCGTATGAGTGAATGAGGTAAAGAGATAAAAAAAACGAAGGAGGATTATATATATTTTTATATATGCAGTGCGTGTAATTATAACTAATGGTTCGTTGCGGTTATAGTTTAGTATGCATGCAATTCTAGTTCGCTATAACCAATGGCTTTGATACCAGTCCGTCACACCTTCAAAATCCACTAACGGAGTTTTACCGTTAGAGGGTGTGAACTAACAGGATCGGAATCATTAGTTATAATCAAACACCATAAATAAAGTTTTCAAACAACTAAGACATCAAGTCTTAAGCAAAAATGCGGAAGCGTAAATCGTAAACCAAAACAGTTGCGCCACACAGGACGACTTAAAAACACAAGTTGTCAAGACAAAAATTAGAAGCAGTTTTTAAAACAATGGTGTTTAGCGAATGCATGTCCTAAACGCACGCCCGCCTCGACTACCTGAGAATAACATACTAAAAGTGTCAACACAGGGTTGGTGAGTTCACAAGTTTATATAAATAAAGCGTTTGCGTTTGTGTTTACGTTTTGCGTTACCAGATAGTGTTATGTCAATTTATATATCAATACGTAGCTAACCTATCAACAAATATTACTAAGTGTTCGACACCGAAGCTGACTGTTTATCAATTGCCTTGCCACCATGTCAACCACCACCATGGTAATGTGTTAGCCAAGATTACACCCACTCGACCTACAGTCGAGTTTAGAGTTGGGTGGGGTTTGTCAAACCCAGTAGTACTACTCAACAGTGACTCGCTATTATCCAAATATTAACCGGTTCGATGCTATGAAGGACTTTAGTTGGTTTGTTTGCCACTTAGCCTTACAAGTGATATATAAAAACTAAACAAAATCTACAGCGTTGAATTATGTTATCTCCCCCAAATAAAAGCATTTAAAAAGAGTAACAAGGGGACGTGAAACTCACTGTTTGCGAAGAAAATCAAAAGAATTCCAAGAGAGATGTGCGTCACAAAAAATCCTCACTAGTGCTCTAACAACAAAAATGAGTTTTTCTAAGTATTTAAACTACAAGTGAGTCCCTAGACTCGACACATACAACTTATGCATGAGATGCGTTTCGTGTTCCATTCGTGAAATAAGTGCGACTCGACAAACACGTTGGTGATACGTTACATGTGTGAACAACTACTTAAGTGTCAAGTATTAACATTGTACATTACTAGCAATTATACCCCACAAGGGAAATTTGGTCAAAACATAGCAAACATCGATCAGTTATGCACTTTTCATGACAATTCAAGTAATACAGCAGCTAAATTATCCAGGCGGATTATCACTCGACAAGATTACTCTTATTAATAAATCCTAACATGTCAAATAAATCACCAAAAATCATCACAGAATTACACGTGGGTTAGGTTTATAAAAATATTTTTATTATATTTTTATCATATATGGTTTAATTACAATGATCAAAACATCACAGAAAACACACAGAAATCATTATCATGCGCAACAGAATGTTATTTATTATTCCCGCTAAATGACAAATCCAATTAATGCAAGACCAATTGGATTAGATTTCTAACTCAAAATATTAACTTCCAGTAGTAGAACCAACCCATTTGGTCTTTTAGTTTATGAGATATCTTAGTCGCAAAACAGCTTAACAGTAGGTCTCCTGAGTCAGCCTTGCACAACAGTTTTGTAAAATCATAAAAACTAACTTTTATACGTCCAAAAATTACAAACTCAGACTTTCCAGAAACTAGACTCGACCTAGTATATTTTAGAATCAAAAATAACATCAAAATATAACATTAACGTCGAGTTACAGCCATTTAAAAACGAATTCAAGAATCTGTCCCGCAACAGTTTTCATTAAAACTCAACAAACTAGTAACCTTTGCATTATAACTCATACATACAACCCCTTAGATGCATAATCCACCAAACTTGCATCTCAATATCACTTTTCATACACAATTAGGGTTTTACTTTAAAGTTCAATTTCAAGAAACATGCAATTAACATTCAATAACAACACAACTAGTTATCAATTCACTAGTAATCATCAACAAACACATAATTAAACCCTAACTCATGTTGAATCATCACTTTCAAGATTTAGGGTTTTGATTAGCTCATTCTATAGCATAATTAAACACATAGAATGACTATAGAAGATGTTAATTACCTATCTTGCACCTTGAATCCTCCAACAAAACTTGAAAATCCTTGTATGTGTGTGTGTTGTGTGTTCACGGTCGACAAGAGGGAGGGGGAAGAGGGAGGCCGATCGTACAAGGAGGGAGAGAGGGATTAGGGTTATGTAATAATATGTTTATATTATTAATTATGTTACAATTTGCCCCCTGAACTTCTAGTTAATCAAATTCTAGCATAAACTAGGCTTTTGCTTCTTGAATTTAGTGATATATATATATATATATATATATATATATATAAATATCAAGTAACACATAGATTAGCACATGACTATCAATTACTTATCGTTTGTTCACCAACGGTTTGAGTCGACTCGTGTGTGTTTCGGTGAAATTCCGAAAGACTACTTGTGTAGTGATTGTCAATCGTCATTTAAAACCCTAACTTAAATGAAATAAGATATGCGTTACAGTTCGTGTGATCTTAAGTTTGAATTAACAGAGTTCGGATTAACGGAGTTAACCTAAAATTGACGAGTGTCACAGATGAATGATACAGAAGACAAGACCCAAGCCCGTTTTATTTTGCTTTTTGATGTTTTTATGAACAATAACTTTGGTTTGTAATAGACAGTAATAACTAGGGTAAAGGATCCATGATCTTTAAGACAATTTGCGGGGGTAACAAAGGTGGATGGATCCTCTTTTTGTGGGATGAAACCTTTGATGCCCCTGTTTTTTAACTTTCCTGCACTTATGAACAGTTAGTACTACTCACTTAACCCGGGTGGATGGTCCATCTTTTGCATGGTGAAGTCCGGGTTAAGGATTTTGGATAAGTCCTGGAGACTTATTTTATATAATATAAATCTTTTAACTATTTGCTTGTTATAGTTATTTTGAAAGTTTGTTTAATCATAGTTTTAACTTTATTGAAAGTTTGGGAAAAATAATTTTGAGTAAAAGATTTTTAGGATATAAGATCCTTATGAAAAATATTTAGGATATAATATCCTTAAAGAACAAACCGTAGGATAAAGTATCCTAAAAACTTGACAAAAGTTTTTATAATGTAATATCCTTAAAGAAATAATCCTTTAAATCAAAACATTTAAAATTATCGCAACTAAGACAGTACAAATTTATTAATAGATATCATACCAGAAGGTCTAGGTAGACCTTAAGTTACCATAAGCATTGAACCGTCCATGATCCTTGATAAAATAACCTTAGGATATTGAATCCATAGGACTTTGTCTTCATGATGAACTTAGAAAATCTGTTGCAAACAACTGATAATGTTAACTGGTATCATACCCATTAAGCTGGGGACAAGCCCAAATAAATAACTGGGGACAAGACCGTGCAACTGGGGACAAGCCCGTGTACTGGGTATAAGCCCGTGAACTGGGGACAAGCCCAAAACTGGGGACAAGCCCAAAACCTGGGGACAAGCCAAAGGATACGGATGTCAACCGGGGACTCGCCCAAACCGGGATTTAGCCCAAACGTGAGATAACATGAAAACGTTATAAACCATAGCTAACATGAAAATGTTAGAAACCTTTGTCTTGAGATAACGTGAAAACGTTTTAAACCGGTGGTATGGTACGTCTACCATAAATCGTAGGATCCTCCATATAGCCGAAAGCAACAAAATTGTCAGCCACTAAACGTGTACTGGTCCCGCTGCCCCAGACTATATGTTGGATAGTGTGCGCTCCAGGCGAGAGTGTAGAAACTCTATTTATAAGAAATGTTAAAACCTTTAAACCTTAGAGGATATGACCATCGGGGGTCATACCCAAACGTGGGCTAGTCCAAGGGAAATAGTATAATACCTTGAATGTAAAGGAGAGATGGCTAACCTCTTGGTTATTACACATCTTATTAACATCCTGCATTGTTATTTAAAACTTGGAAGAAACAAATTATTAAGAATATGTTATCCTTGAATTAATAATAGGAAATTCTAAAGAATAAGTAATCAGATAGATATTACCAATTTCGGGATCCTGGATCCTCTAAGGATAATGGATCCTCAAGGATACTTGTTTCTGATTAGAAGAAATACTTCTTGAGGTGTATAGCATTCCATGCTCTTGGTAACCTGTTGCCTTCCATTGTGAGCAAATGATATTCCCCCTTTCCTGCCTCCGACTCGATCTGATAAGGTCCTTCCCATTTGGGTGCTAACTTTCCATCAGCCGGATTGGTAGTATTTTGGAAGGCTTTCCTCAAAACTAAATCTCCTTCCTAAAATCTTCTGATCCTTATATTCTTGTTGTATGCTCCAGCTACCCTTTGTTGATAAGCTGCCATTCTGATCTTAGCCATGTCTCTGAGTTCTTCAACAGTATCCAAGTTTTCAAGAAGGATTTCTTCGTTGGCTTTAGGATCACGGATGCTCGTTCTTGCTGTAGGAACCACCATCTCTGTTGGGATTACTGCTTCTGATCCAAATACCAACAAAAAGGGTGTTTGGCCAGTTGCATTCTTGGGTGTTGTCCTGTCGGCCCAAAGAACATATGGTAGTTCCTCGGCCCATTTTCCCTTCTTGGATCCTAGCTTCTTTTTTAAATTGTCGATGATGATTTTGTTACTAGAATCCGCTTGACCATTAGCTTGAGGATGCACTGGAGTGGAAGTAATCATCTTTATGCCCCAGCTGTCACAAAAGTTAGTTGTTCTTTTCCCAATAAATTGGGAACCATTATCACATATAATCTCAGAAGGAATACCAAATCTAGTTATAATATTCCTTTTAATAAATGATATAACTTCCCAAAGTACAATCTATTTGTCACTTGTTATTTCTCCAACTTCTTGCTCTCCTATTGTTGGCAAGAGTATATGGATAATTGAGATCTTCGTATCTTCTGGAATTTTCAAGGATGAGGCTAAATTCGCTAAGGCGTCTGCCCAAGCATTTTCCTCTCTTGGTACCTGTAATATACTAAACATTTCGAAGGATTTTCCTAATTCCTTCACAATTTCTAAATATTTGATCATATTCACGCCTTTTACGGTATAAGAACCGTTAAAGTGGTTAGTTATAAGTAAAGAATCCATATAAACTTGAAGATACCTGATCCTCATGCTTTTGGCTAAAAGTAAACCTGCGATGAGTGCTTCATACTCTGCCTCATTGTTGGTAGCTTGAAATGCACATGCAATGGACTGGGGTATTATGTCCCCCTGTGGTGATTTCAGTAGTATGCCCAATCCCGTTCCTCTTACGTTGGATGCTCCATCTGTGAAGAGGATCCAAGGATCCTTGGTTGCATCTAGTTATTGAACCTCCAAATCGGCTTCTTTCTACATGTCACTGCTGAAATCAGTCACAAAGTCTGCGAGTGCCTGCGATTCGATAGTTGTTCTAGGCTCATACTGAATGTCGTATGCACTCAGCTTTACAGCCCACTTAGCCATCTAACCTGATAATTCTGGCTTTCTAAGAACATTCTTAACAGGATAATTAGTTCTCAAATAATAGTATGAGTCTCAAAATAATGTCTTAATTTAGTAGAAGCCATAATTAAAGCAAGGATTAATTTTTCTAAATGAGAATACCTGGCTTCTGTGTCTAAAAGACTCTTACTTACATAGTACACTGGGTGTTGTTCACCTTCATGATCCTTTACCAAGACGGCACTTATTGCATTTCCTGAAACAGCTAAGTATAGATATAAGGATTCTCCATCCACATGCTTCATTAGAGCTGGAGCTGAGGATAAGTAATCCTTCAAGGCTGTAAGCGCAGCTTCATGCTTTACCGTCCACTCAAACTTCTTATTCTTTCTCAGAATGTCATAGAAGTCTTTGCACTTCTCGGAGGATCTTGAGATGAACCTGTTGAGAGCGACTATTCTTCCCGTGAGCCTTTGGACATCCTTGGAATTTTCAGGAGACTTCAAATTGAGGATGGCTTCAATCTGCTCGGGGCTTGCTTCAATTCTTCTTTTAGTTACCATATATCCTAGAAATTTTCCAGCCTTAACACCAAAGTGATTGTTTCATGTTATATTGGTCAAGGATATTGAATGCTTCCTCGAGGTCTCTAAGGTGATCTTCAGCTTTATTCGACTTTACCACCATATCGTCTATGTATACCTCCATAGTCTTGCCCAATTGATCCTTGAACATCATGTTGACTAGTCTTTGGTATGTTGCCCCTGCATTTCTTAGTCCAAATGGCATAGCAATATAACAATATATGCCGGTAGGAGTCATGAATGCAGTATCCTCTTGATCAGATGGTTCCATCTGAATTTGTTGAAATCCTGAGGAAGCATCCATAAAGGTAAGCATTTCATGTCCTGCCGTTGCATCCACCATGGAGTCTATATGTGGTAACGGGAAAGGATCCTTGGGACATGCCTTGTTTAAATCTGTAAAATCAAAGCATACCCTCCACTTTCCGTTCTTTTTTGAAACTACAACCACATTAGCCAACCATCGAGGATATTGAACCTCTCGGATCATACCGGCCTTAAGAATTTTTCAACTTCTTCTTGTATGATCTTGTTCCTCTCAGGAGCGAATTTCCTTCGCTTCTGGTGGATGGGTTTAATAGATAAATCAAGGCCGAGCTTATGAGTGATTACCTCCTTTGAAATACATGTCCTGTCTGAATTTTTGAAGGCAAACGTGGATTTTCTTTGTTTTAGGAAGGATGTGATATCCTCCTCAATATCATCGGGGATACTGGATCCTAGGAACACCTTTACGTCTGGATCCTCGGGGTCCAAGGATTCTTCCTTTAAACCTTTCTTCCGAGCTTCCAGTACGTCCCTAGGATGTTGTTGTGGTTGCTATGCTATAGTTTGTTTGGCTGTTGGCTTCAATGATGAGGAATAATAGTTCCTGGCCTCTGCCTGATCACCAACTATTTTCACGACTCCCCATGGGGTAGGTAGTTTGATGCATTGGTGGTACGTTAAGGCCACCGCCTTCATCCCATGGATCCAGGGCCTTCCTAAAATAACATTGCAACAAGAAAGGTTATCAATAACACAGAATTTTTGATATGAATTCAACCCTTCAATATAAATTGGGAGGTTGATGTCCCCCGATGTCTTCTTAGTTTCTCCGCTGAAACCGACTAGCAGTGATGTTCTAGGGACGATTTCGGAATCTGGAATGTTCATCTTCTTAAGGACATCATGCTGGATGATGTTGACTGAGCTTCCACCGTCTACTAGGATCCTGCGTACATAATGGTTAGCGATAAATAAAGTAATAATCAAACCGTCATGGTGAGGATCCTAGATGTTTAGTTTGTCTTCTTCGTCGAAGAAGATCCTTTTAACTGTTGTTAAGGTGGTAGATACTATCGGTCGGTCTCCGTTATCCAACTTGATCTATTTGGCGAGCCTTTTTGCTGCGGAGAAGGAAGTTCCACATATGTCGGATCCTCCAGAGATGAAGTTGACCATTCGTATGTCCAGTTCACTCTGGTGAGGATCCTGGATACTCGAATTGAATAATATTCTCTCATCAGTTATTTGAGTAGTAGGGATGAGTGGCCTTCTCTCATCGTCCAACTTGAATTCTTCTTTAGGATAAGATGTTTGAAATATGTCACAGTCTCTGGAGACGAAGTTGATCACGTGAGCATCTGGTGGTGGTGGCGTTCTTTTTTGTGGAGGATCTTCAGGATCATGGATCCTGGATTTCTTCCTTCTCAAGAGTTCTTTAAAGTTACCCTTGCTCAGGAGGTATCCGATTTCCCTCCTTAAGCCAATGCATTCGTCTGTCATGTGGCCAAAATCTCGGGGCCACCTCGCTTTCTCTCGGGGCAAAAATCTTCTTTCGGGGCCACCTCGCTTTTTCCCCTAGATCCTTCTTAGAACAAATCAAGCCATGGGTATCTACAGAGAAACAATACTTGGAGATGCAGGGATAGTCTTCATCATCTCCTTATTTGACTGCTCGTACGTTTTGATTGTTGAACTTGTTGTACGTCTTTAAGTTGTTGTTCCTGTATGAGGATCCTTTATTCTTGTCAGGGGATTCTTGTTTTGTCTGAGCCCCCAATCTTTCTTGGATCCTTTTGTCATATTCCAGCCGTATAAATCTTAGTACTCTGTTCCTTACTTCATCTAGAGACCTGCAAGGTGTCATCACAAGATCATCATAAAAGGGGGAGCCCCTCTGAAGTTCCATTTTGAAGGCTTCAACAGCAGTAGCCATGTCAAGATTAGGGATTTCCAGAGCTTCCCTGCCGAACCTCGTGACGAAATCCCTAAGGGATTCATCACTTGGTTGGACAACTCGGTATAAATCACTAGTTAACTTCTCAAATTTCCTGCTATAGGAAAATTGACTGTTGAACAAGTTAACTAAATGTGAAAAGGAAGTAATAGAAAAGGGAGGAAGACTTAGCATCCATTTTAATGCTGATCCTGTCAGTGTGGATCCAAAGCCTTTACACAAGCAGGCTTCCTTGAGTCTCTCAGGAATGGGGTTGATCTCCATCCTTTCTCTGTATTGTGCCACATGTTCTTCAGGATCAGTGGTTCCATCATAAGTCTTCATGTTGGGGGTTTGGAATCGCTTCGGGATTTCAGCATCACAGATAGGAGGAGTAAATCTAGATAATTTGTGGCTTCCCTCAGGTATCTCGGGGATTGGTCGTATCACCCCGTGAACACTGGATATCATATCCTTGAGCTTCTGTAGCTGCTTGGCCATAGCTTGGTTGATACCTGCATCCTGCATGGAACCACAGTTAGCATCTAAGGATAAAGGATCATACAAATTACCTCTTTGTTGGGCGAAGGTTGGCATCTCGGATGAGTATCTGGGATAAGAAGATTCAGCGATAGGAGTTGGACCACCCGACGCGATAGTTTGCATGGGAATGAAATTTCCTTCATGGACTTCGGAGGATCGTTGATGTTGGGCTCCTGAGGATCTTTGATTCTGATAGAAGGATCCTTGTGGTTGGGAATTATAGGATCCTTGAAGATATAATCCAGAGGATCCTGGTTGAAGGATGGGTGATCCTTGTCGGAAGTGTAAGGATCCTTGAGTTTGCTGACCCATGGACTCTTGTTGAAGGATAGATGATCCTGGCTGAAGCAGTAAGTATCCTTGAGTCTGTTGACCCATGGACCCTTGTTGAAGGATAGATGATCCTTGCTGGAAGTATGAGGATCCTTGAGTTTGTTGACCCATGGACCCTTGTTGAAGGATAGATGATCCTTGAGTGAACTGAGCCATGGATCCTGGATTGGTGAAATCCAGCATCAGGGGAGTGTGATCCTCCGCTGGCCTCTTAGTCTTCTTGAGATCTTCTATCTCACGAAGTATCCTTTGGTTGGTCTTGTTATGCTGCTCTATATATGCTTTAAACTGCGAAAACATAGATGAAACATCATTGTTAGTATTAACCACCGGCGCATCAGCAGTGGTTTTCGAGCTCTGGAAGACTGGTAATTGCGTCTTGCTTCCAGCAGCAGCAGCCCTTGGTGCTCCCGTGATTGGCGGAGGCATCGGCGACAAAGTCTTGATGAGAGAGAAACTGCAGATGGCATAGTTGATGAAGCAGAGGTTGATTGAGAGGCCATCGATGGTGATATGGGTATGAGAAGGTTGAAAATGATAGGAATAATATGGATTATAGCACCGATTGGCCCACTGTGGGCACCAAAATTTTTTGGATAGAAATCTGCTAAGGATAATGTATCCAAATCCGTTTAGTGCGGATTAGTGCTAAGGTGATAAAAACAAGTATGTATCGATTACAAACGCAAACAAAAGGATTTGTTACGAGGAAAAGCCCTTGATCTGGTTCGGATCGACGGCACAAAAACCCCAGGTGATGACAAATCGTCTTCACCACTTTATTAATCAAAAAAGGTGGTACAAAGGTTGGAGTTGTTGATCAACTGATACAATGAATGCTATGTGTGTGTGATTACAGATAACTTAGCAGCTAGGATATTTGTGAACGTGTGTCTAATGTTGATCACAACTTGATATATAAAGAAAAAGAACCAGTAACTAACTAACAACTAATTCCTATAAACTCGCTAGTCTTCCACTCTTCATCATCGTGCTCTTTGACCACGTGCTAATAGAAGTTTAGTAACGAATTAAGTGGTGGACTAGGTCTAGGAGCTGTTGTTGATATTTAAACATCGGTCTTCATACAAAATTCATCCATTAATAGTTATTTTGACTAAGGATCCTGGATCCAGACTTCAACTAGAGAATTCTTCCTGAGGATAATTGGTCTAAGCACCTCTTCAAGGATAATATATCTTGTCTTTAGTACTCAGTAATCAATCTTATCATCTTGCTGCTTCTTGCTTCAACTTATTCTTCAATCTCGATCATGTGCTACAGATGCCTTGTAGTGGAACAGAGGTAGACTGGATCATAAAGTTGTTTATACCTGGCTAACACATCACCATACTAAACTCAATCATTAGTAAACAAATAATACCGAGGATCATTGATCCTTCATAGCCTAATACATATCTTAAGGATAATCTATCCATAAGATAGTTAAAGATTAAGGATTCTCGGCACAAAATTCATGCCCTAACAATGAGTATTTTACCACTTTAGGGTTGTTCTAAAACAGTTCCTAATAATCGTGTTGGTTTCGTTTAAAAAGCCAATTTTTCGACTATTAGCGTTACCGACAAGTCAAATAAATTGAATAAGTCCATACTAATCATCTTATGAACTAAACACACATTTAATGACACATAATTCACCATAAATTGCAGTTTTGACCATATAAGTCCATAAGACACGTTTAATCGAGTTTTAGGTTCCTAGTTCATATTCTCGGTTTTGTTAACAATGTTACTAATTAAGTTTGTTATTTTTTTGTATGTGCAAATATTATAAAATAAATTAGAAGTCCAGATCTTTAACCTATTTTATAAGTTCATAATAATCCAAAATTTTACTTTTAAGAAAAAAGGTTCTTATTCTATTTTAGAAGAATCTAAATTTTCATGATTCAAACAATGTCTTTTTCAACAAAGTCAAGTATGAAATTTAAGATGATTCCATTATTTTTAAACTATCACTTTTACATCATTCTTATCTTTACCAATCTTTAATCAATCATTCAAATTACAAGATCATGGATTTTCATGAATTTTCTAAGTATTGTTCTAATAAATTTCCTAAGTTAGTAACTTTTAATATTTGATAATTCTAATTGATTTAATTCTTCCACTTTGATTAAGTACAATTCTAGGTTTAATTCATTCAATTAGTTTGATAGAGTTTCATGCATCCTAGGTGTTCTATTTCTATTTTATTCTTTCAATTCACCATTCAACAAAGTTTCTATATCTAGTAAGTTGTTGTCTATCTTAACCAACGTGTTAATTAACCCATGTTTCTAATCATACACCCTATCTTAGTTTAAGGTTGTTATTAATCTCCTATTGGTTACATTCATTACAAGTATTCACATAAAGATCCAATTTTCATCTTTTCTTAAATTAAAGTTTCTCTATTTAGTAACTTTGCCAATCTTGGTTAAATTTTCATGTTTCAATTATCAATTCTAGAATGTAACCTATCTTATTTAAAATTAAGTAATTCCATAACACATTTGGATTCAACAATCTTATTTCAAAATCTCTTTTATTAGTCCATAACCGAAAATCCCCAAATTTTCACTTTCTGAACAAGTTCTCATTTTTGTTCATTAACAACAATTCTTCACTAATCTAAGCCCTTATTAACAAGTTGATAATCTATAATCAATCTATCTTTCATTCTAACAACAAACCCTAACATCAATTTCTTTCAAGCTTATCAAATATTCAAAAGATTGCTAATACGCAAACTCAAACTTTAATAATCAATGTTGGATCTTTAGGATGTATGTATGCATGTGTAAATGAGTTTGATTCTTCCTTTTACACATACATACATACCCACGGCACATACATACACACATACTTATTCATTATCAAACATTTAATCTTTCAAACAAGCTCAAGAATATCAAACTTTATACATCCATATCCAATAATCAATTAATCATAACACACTTACTTGCTCTTTGAGGGTTTTGAAAGATGAGATTGATGATGTTAAGAGTGTGTAGTGATGCTCTTCTTTCCTATATTCTCCTTAACCTTCTTACTCTTGATTTAAATCTTCATGGCTTCTTGATTATGTGTGTGTGTGTTTATGTTTGAAATTTTGATTTGTGTGTGTGTTTAGGGGGTGTTTTGGCCGTAGCTTTTTATGGGAGAGGGAGAGAGTGGTGTAGAGTAGTGAGTAATGTAATAGGGTGAGAGGTGGAGTGTTTTAGGATGTTACTAGAAGAGCAATGATTAGTGGGTTTAGTTGGAAGAGTAGGATTGGAGGGTTTGGGAGGTGAGGGAGTGAGGTGGAAGTGGGGGCCGGCTAGGAGGGGGTATGTGAAGGGTTTTTGAAAAACTAGGTAATTCCGATTAATCGTTTAACGTATTGCGTGATTTAAATAACCAAACGGATCCCGTTTTCAATAATTTTTGTCAGACTTTGAATGAAATCAAATTCATGAGAGTATGGACCTTAAAAACCATTTTATTGGAAATAGTTTGTGTGGGGTACTTTCCGGGTCCTGTACTGGCTCGTGTTTACTTATTTTCTAATTTTCGCGATTTGAGCCTTCCTAAATTATATTTTTATGTTGTCTCACATGTTTTTATATATATTTTGAATTTTTGGGATTATTTAATCCATCTAATTTTTTATTTACTTTCTGGCTCACTGCCCGAGGTTTTTGCACATTTTTCTCGTTCTGTGCCGAATTTTGGACTTTTTGTTGACTTTGCAAGATATTGAACCTTAATAAAGAGAGATTTTATTAATAAGATGATATTAGGATGGTAAACGTGATTACATTTATGAAAATTTTTGCCAGATGTTACAACGATCGTGGTCGTGGTCGTAGCCAAATAGCTAATAATTACCACGCTAACCGGCAAAACAAGTTTAAAAATAATGTTGGTACGTCCCAGAATGACGGGGGCTCGTGTTATATATGTGGAAGTACTAATCATTGGGAAAAGACTTGTCGTACACCTTCACATCTATGTGAACTATATCAGTCTTCTCTGAGAGGAAAGGAAAAGTAAGTGAATCATATCGACAAAATTGATGATATCGATATTGAGTTTAATACCTCATACTTTATCAATGAATCGGAACCCTGAAAGTGATATTGTTAAATCATAATGATGATTATATATTTCTTTCGTACTTATGTTTTAACTATGTTTAATTACTTTTCCTTTCATGCAAAATAAAAACTTGTAATAAATTTAGGAATGTATAATATATGCATTTACCGCTTTTGTTTATATTTGAATATTAAAATGATTTTCATTGGATCAAAACATCAATCAAATGATGTTGATTTATGCATAGTGGATAGTGGTGCTACACATACTATCCTAAAATCTCAAAAATATTTTACGATATGAAACCAACAAAGGGAAATATTAATACAATATCAAATTCTTCAGACATGATAGAAGGAGTGGGAAAAGATAAATTAAAATTACCAAATGGTGCAAAGATTTTAATTAAAAAATGTCATATTTTCCCCAAAATCAACAAGAAATTTGTTGAGTTTCAAGAATATACATTATAATTGATATGATACCCCATCGAGGACTGTTGATTATGAAAAATATTTACATATTGCAAAGAAAAATCATATATTGGAGAGACTACCAATGCTCCAATCTGGTTTGCATTATACATATATAAATGTGCCTCAAGCACATATGTCACACCCCAACTTAAGACGAAAATGCTGGGGCGTGTGCTGATTGCTCACAGCTCTCAAAGTACTATCATGCAATATATAGATATAATTATAATATCTATTAATCAATATCAATACTTTAACAAATTTCAAATAGACAAATTACAAAATTTCCATAAATAAAACAAATAAAATAAAATCTATATCTAAATTTTGTATATTCTTCTCTAGCATGAAACCCTAAGTTTTCTTCAAAACGAGCTTTGAGAATCACATCACACGATGACCTGCGTATGCGTTAAAAATACAAATTGAGTAAAACACTAGATTTTCATGATTATATAATAATAAATAAAAGAGTAAACCGTGTCAAGTGAGATAAAGAATTTAACCAATGAGCAAGTAAATAATGTTGTCGGTAAGCTCGATGTCAGATAAACTGAACGATGACTAACAAAACGGGCGTATGATCATACTAGACTGATAATATGTTGGACCTCTCCGACGTGTATTCAAGTAAAGAATACAACATGCTAGGTATAAACTGTTAAACACACATGTGTAACAGTTGCAAGTTTGAGTATTAAATAGTATTAAATATATATGAACGCATATGTCCCCAAAACAGTAAAAATGAGTTAAAAGGGGAGTGATATACTCACCTTAATAAATAAGCAAGAGATAATGAATAAGTAAGAAAGCAGTAAGTCAAGTTCTTCGGGATTTACAAACGGGAATCCTAATTACAATAATTGAGGAAATAAATATGGATGGAATAACGAAACTAAAACTAGATAGAGATTCAGAATTTGATGATCGAGGGTAATCTTACAAAAGCTATTTATCTCATAAATTTATTATTAATTTTTTACTTTAGATCATTGCTTTTATTTATCAAATTTATAATAAATTCAATAAAATTATAATTATAACTAAAATACTTAAATAAATTAATTTTTATAATTTTGATACATTATATAGAGAGATTTTTTTTAAATATTTGTTTTAAACTAAAAATGCATTTAAAATATTTTTATATATTTATTTTTTTAAAAGCTCTATTAACCCCAATAGATGCATACATATATTTTACTATGCTAATTATGCATTTTAAAACCAAAACCAGTATTAAAACCTTTATCAACTTTAACGACCTTTAAGTATTCACACACACACACACATATATATATATATATGTATATTGTTTGTAACAAAGATTCGGAGAAAGACTTGTTAATATGTTGGTCTTAAGAAATATATAAATTGGTTATTGATTTTATAACATTAATTAATATTTATATGATTAAATATATGTAACATCCCGAAAATTCTAGAATAATATTTAATGTTATACCTGCGTCGGGTGAATTATTTGAGTTAGTAGGATAATTTGATAATATGATAATAAAGCTTAAGAGGTAGTGGGCTTGGTTAATAGAATTAAATATGGACCAAAAAGGAAAGATGGGCCTTAGGTCCATGGGCTTAAGGGAGTATAAATACCCCATAAACCCTAATCCTTTACATTTTTATCCAAATCTACACCATAGCCTACACCTTGATAAACACACACAAACACCATCCTATAACCCGAGCCAAGATTCGAAGGTGGAAACCCGAACCCGTTGGTGCTAGATCTTCGTGAAGAACCAAAACAACATCAAGGCTTAACCGTGTTCGTAAACCGACTCGTTTAAGGTACGTCTATATTTAGAAATCGTTCATATAGGTTCAATTTGGTTTGGGAAATCATAGATCTGTTATAGTATGTTATAAACGAGTCCAAAGCAACAAATCTTATGGAAATCAATTAACATTTGATGGGTTAATTGTTAGCCTAATAGAACCCGTATGTATATACATAAATTGCACCCTGTAAACTCAGATATTTGAATGATTGGACCCTTGGGGTTTGTGCGCGCTGCATAGACGATTCCAATGATACCTAAATCATGATTTTTCGTTAAGAAATGAAGATTTAATCGCAGATCTAATATAATATGATTGTTGAGTGTTCTTGACGATTTTGACTTTGACCCCAAGTCAAAGTCTGGATAAGAACATAGATGATTCGTTATGATTGACCAATTCGTTATGCGTTCATAACGAATGGGACCCAATTCGTGAGACTTGATAATGAATGAGCTCTTAGTTCGTTATCTATCCATTCGTTAGATAAGATAACGAATCTGGTAATTCGTTATATGCTCATTCGCTATACTAAGGTAACGAATCAGATGATGTTCAGATAACGATTTAACATAACGAATCAAGTAACGAATCAGGTGATTCGTTACTTGCCAATTCGTTATGTGAGGATAACGAACCAGAATAGCGAATTAGGCTTAATTCGTTATAGCAAATGAGTTAGCGAATTGGATGATAATATTAAAATCCTAATGGAAAATGTGTTAAGACAGTTAGTGAAAATAAATTTTTCCCCAGCCAGGGGCTCTGCCCCTTGGACCCCGCTAGGGGCTGCCGCCCCTAGAACCCCGCTGCCAGAGGCGCTGCCCCCGGACCCCCGTTCGTTGTGGGCTATTGTTATACTAAAAACGTGATATGGGTAGTGATAGTTAATCATTACGTGTAATTGTTATACAGTTAGCCATACACACCTCTCGGAAGGATAACCATCAACAGTGAAGATAACCGAGTTTAGTTGAGTTTGTAGCCCCATTCCTTGTTATGTTTTCGGGGCTGTGTGCATACTCGATGTGATAGTTAATTCACTTACCCTAAATTGGTAAGTGTATGCCATGTATGATTTATATGTTATCTATATATGTCTTGAATGAGAATGAAAGCTTGTCAGTGCGTGAACGATCTCGGATATTGCATGTACTGTCAGGTTAATAAAATAGATATGAAGATTGTGTGTAATATAAAGATGAGGGCTTGTCGGTACGTGAACGATCTTTGGATATTGCACGTACTGTCATGTTATAAATATAGATTTGAATATTGTATGTAATGTAAAGATGATTGTTTGTCGGTACGTGAACGATCTTCGGATATTGCATGTATTGCCAAGTATAGTGATTGTCTCCTTATGTGGATATTAAATAATAAATTATGTACATAGTTCCTTCTACGGATAATATATATTGAGTGTTCCTTCTATGAAAACACAGTTTTCTTTTAATGGAAAGCATAGTGTTCCTTTAATGGAAAGCATAGTGTTCCTTCTATGGAAATATATAGGATGTTCCTTCTATGGAAGAATATAGAGCGTCCTTCTATGGAGAATTTATACAGAGCGTCCTTCTATGGAATATATATTGAGTGTTCCTTCTACGGATAATATATATTGAGTGTTTCCTTCTATGGAAAGCATAATGTTCCTATAATGGAAAGCATAGTGTTCCTTTAATGGAAAACATAGAGTTCCTTTAATAGAAAGCACAGTTTTCCTTTAATGGAAAGCATAGTGTTCCTTTAATAGAAAGCACAGTGTTCCTTTAATGGAAAGCATAGTGTTCCTTCTATGAAAATATATAGGGTGTTCCTTCTATGGAAGAATATAGAGCGTCCTTCTATGGAGAATTTATACAGAGCGTCCTTCTATGGAATATATATATAGCATGGGCAATAGCCATGGTTCTTTTAATAGATATTATGTGACGTTCCTCTTATGGATATTTATACAAGGTTAAGATATGTATGTGTGTAAGATATGTGTATGTATTGTATGTCGCCTAATTAACTAGAACTCACTCAGCGTAGCTGACCTTTAGTATGCACGCAGGTGAATATGATTAAAGAGCTAGCATGAGGTTGGAACATGGCACGGTTTGAGCGGCTGGCACATGAAGATGGAAGAAATGGTGTTTTAAATATGATGTTTATTATCATGGTTTTAAAGAAAGGATTTAATGTTTTGTAACGAATGATTTAAGTTAACGTTTCCGCGAAAGTTTTAATAAACTCTGATTTGTAGAACTGTGTTTATGAGTAAATTCAACGCTAAAGTAGGGCTACCGGGTTCGGGGCCTTACAATATATAATATATATAATAATAAAAATCACTTTTCAAATAATGAGATAAAAACAGGCTGGGGGTGGGGGGTTTTCAAATCCCCCCCCCCCCCACCAGCCAAGCAACCCACACAAACGCACCCCAAGTCAACTGAGCTGGGGTGCCAGTTTATTTATGAACGATAAAGAAACCTTAAAACTTGACAAACACATGCCCAAACTTCACTATGAACCCTAGAAAAATCCGATATAATTCGTTACAGTTAATCAAAGATTTGTTAGGGTTTTTGTACATTTCCCATCTACGAACATAACCATGAATCAGTTACCTCGTAGGAAGTTTTAGAACTGATTAATTGAAGACGACAGTGGCGGATAAACTTTGAGATGAACGGACAAGCAAACAACGATGATAATCTAATTGGGTTGAGGGGTTTTTTTGACGAGGGTTAGGTGCTGCTAATCGCAAGTTTAATTGAATTTATATAATCGATTACATGTATATCAAGATCGTATAGGTGTCGGGTAGGTATAATAGGCAACACATATCAACATTGATCGATATAACTAAATTGAAAACGTCAGTGAACCGCATATGGTATGAATAATACACTCGATGATTCAATTGCTAAATTAGGTGCGAGAATTGAGGTCCAAGTCACGAATTTGTATAAACGAGTATCACAAACGGGTCACGGGTTTGGATTAGGTGAAAAGGATCTGGGTATGGGTTATGGTTAAAGGGCTGTGATTATAATATGAAGAATTTGCAATGGGGTCCTTGGAGTTTAGAGATGGACGCATTTAAGGGTTAAAGTGTAGTTTATTGTTAAAATTGCATAATCTTTAAAGTTGTTTATATATATATATATATATATATATATATATATATTACATATATGATTATATAATAATATTAAAATAGTTAACTCTATAAATGCGATATTTTTTATTGAAAAATTTTTCTGAATATAAAACGGGTCGGGTAATACGAATTTGGAAAAACCCGATATGTTACAACATATGGTAGTCAAAGAAAACTATTGTGATTCTGGTATCGTAAACCTATGGCATGATAGGTTAGACCATCCGGTATCTACAATGATGAAAATGATCATTAAAAATACACATGAGCATCCATTGAAATATCAAAAGATCCACAAAATTCCTCAATATACATATTGTTCTTTTGGGAAATTAATTACAAGGCCTTCGTTATTAAAAGTTGATAAAGAATCACCAATGTTTCTTGAAAGAATTAACGGTGACATATGTGGACCAATTCATTTACCATGCAGACCATTTAGATACTTCATGGTCTTAATAGGCACATCCAGTAGATGGTCTTATGTCTCCTTATTATTGACTCGTAATGTCGCTTTTGCAAAATTTCTTGCTCAAGTTATCAAACTACGTGCACATTTTCCCGATTATACCTAAAAAAGAGTAAGGCTTGATAATGCGGGAGAATTTACATCGCATGCTTTCGATGATTATTTCATGTCAGTGGGGATTGTTGTTGCACACCCTGTTGGTCACGTACACACACAAAATGATTTAGTTGAGTCATTGATCAAACACCTACAACTAATAGCTATACCATTAATAATGCCTCCCTTTTTCTATTTGGGGTCATGCAATTCTGCATTCTGGATCATTAATTCTTATGAGACCAAGTGCAAATTGTAGGTTCCCAGCCGGATCTACACGGAGATATCTCGTATTACGTAGGTGCGGAATCCCTACGTAAGACGATACGAGTGTTAGACGCGATATACGTTAAACCCAAGTACAAAGACACGTTACAATACTCAAAAGACACGTTGTATTGCAACTCCTTTAACACGTGATATACCAATCACAATTACACGCACCGACCAACCGTTTTCAAAACAAGCCGTAGCCTAAACATATATACCCTTCGACAACTTCGCCTAACATGCTAGGCGAAGTTGTCAATAACTTCGCTTGTTCCACAAGTTCGCTTATAACAGGCGAACTTGTGAGACAACTTCACTAAAACATAACAAAACCAACTACCACGATTACAGACACTATATACTGAACTACTGACATCATGTACAAATAGACTCCCCCTTGGTAGTAGCTTCATATCTCTAACTTCAATCACGTGTCTTGTTATCCCAAAACTCTTGTCTCTCTCGTCTTCAAGCATGAACTCCCTGTCTTACACAAACAGAGACGACTCTCTGGTATTTCCTGGCTTCTTCTTTCCATGCCGGAATATAGAATATCTTTTTCTCGTTCAGCACCTGCAAGTCAGCTTGAGACAAATTCACCAAGTGCATAGGGTCATACACTCTCAGCAACTCTTGTTCATCTTCATCCTCCATCACCGCTTTAGCTGTTTCACTATCAACATACCACCATTTCAGATTCTTTAAGACATCCTTGGGCATTTGTTTCATCGGCACTTCTTTTAAACACCGGATCGGCTTATACTTCATGATCATCCAAGGTTTGCCATCAGCTCTCATACCTCTGTCTTTATCTTCAACGAGCTTTCCTTTCTGCGGCTTTAATAACTCGAACTTTTTATCTTTTATACTTTCTTTCCAAATGATCTTCCCAATAATCCTAGCCATATTATCATCACTCCTGTTTATCAACCCCAACTTGGCTAAGTCCTTCACCTCACACTCCGGCAAGGTATTAAACGATCTCTACAATCTCTTGAAATACTGAACTCCGTCAAAACGTTTAATCACAAACAGCCTCAACTGCTCATCGTATAACCAGCATATAATCCCCTTCTTCGATTCAACATACCCTTTGATGTTGTAACTCTTCTTAAACATAGTTGGGACCGCTGGTTTCTTTATCTTTACAAAACATTTAGCATAGCCTTCTTTCCATCTTGGCTGCTCTTCCCATTCAGTCTCCTCGCTTCCCGTATCTTGACCCAAATTTGGCTTATCAGCTTCTGGAATTTCTAGCTCAATGTTATCCTCCACAATCTCTCCCTCTTCAACCTCACTGTCAATCACAATCTCAGCCCCTATCTTCTCAATCTCTTCAATCGGTAACACATCGTCGTCGCCTTCAATATCAACATCCACCATCTCCTCATCATCCACTACCACCACGTCATCACCCCCCGATTCACCAGTTGCACCAGTAGACTCCCCCTGAGATGTGGAAGTCCCAAGAGCTTGTTCAGTTCTTGGCAACTCACCACCTGCACCTTTCGATGCATTGGGATCATCGTCTCGATCATTCCTCTTCTTCGTCCTCAACTCGTCGCCTTTGCAGCTCGTCTCCCCCTGAGATGCCAAGAACTGTTTCAAGGCATCAAAAAGTTTACCGTGCTCAATCAGGAGGGACGACTGAATCTGATTCTCTGCAACAAGGCGCTGAATAGCGTGAGTCTGGATTAGATTTATTCTCGACTGTTCCGCCACGACCCTTTCAAGAGCTGCTATTCTGTCCGAGTCAGATAAGGTTGCATCAAAATCAAAACTCATATGAGAGGTGTCTTGAGCATACGGTAAAGGGATCCCCAAAGTAGCCGGGACATCATAAACAGGTTGAAATGTAACCGCAGGTGGTATTGTAACAGATAACTCTGCGGTGGCAACCAGCGTCGACTCAATGAATCTTGCAACAACCTCCGATGGAGTAAGTGTAGGAGGTGGCAAGAAAACAATTTCTGGAGTCGAAAGCTGAAATGTGGTAGGTGGAATGCCAAAAGAAGATGATGTTGTCAAAACGGGGGCACCTGAGGTGATCGGTCCTGTCACAGGTAACGATGCAGGGACCATAGTCATACCAGATAGAGTAGGTGGAGAGAAACGAACCACCCTCGAGCTTTCACCAGCCCCCGATCCTTCACCCGTTCTTGCCCTTTTAGATCGACGAATCAACCGACCCAACTCCTCCTCAAAATCAGACTCACTGTCATCAGTATCTTTCTTTCTTTTACCGTGAATCCTCTCTTGAGCGACCAGTATCTGTCTTGCTTCAGCAACCTCATCAGCTGAGGAGTCAGAATCGGTTCTTTCAGAATCAGTTACCGACGTAGCTACCAACTGCACATCCATACTAGAAACCTGTGCAACTGAAACCTGAACCTCTTCCTCAGGATCGACTCGTTCCATATCAAAAAATCCTTGGCCACCAAAAGCAGCTTCAAGGTCTACGTGTTCCTCCGGTGCCACAACAGGAGCAGCAAGTAGTGCTTGTTGTACCACAGGTGGTGGTTGAGAAACAGCAGCCTGTTGCGGTGCCGGATCCCGAAACTCGTCTCCACTAGGAGCAACATACGCTGGGTTTATCAAATGCCCAAATAGCGGAGTATGTCGAGGACGAAGCTCTGGTTTACTTCTAGCACTCGACGCTCTGCACTGTGCAAAAATTCTCTTGCTGACACTCTCCACATAACGAATCGGACGGCGCTGAGGTAGCGTAGGAGCTACATGATTCAAGATCATTTGTAAAAACCGAGGATACATCAAGAATCTTTCACGAGCCACCGCTCGTCTCTGACGGTCTATTTCATAGAACACCATCTGACTGAAGCTGTAACGCTTGTTGTAAGTCAGTGCTGTCATTGCCGACTGCATCGTCGCACCCATCCCGTCCGTACCAGCCTTTCTACCCGACATGCACACGATCATCACGTGCATGAGAAAGCGCCATTGATCCAACAAAAATCCCTTGCGCCTCTGAGTGTCACCCAATGGACCAGAATAGCCCATTCTTAAAAATGCACCATCTTTGAATGGAGCAACAAAGTCCGTAGGGTCATCTCTCGTTTCGTTCCCAAACTGCAAAGTGACCCTTATTTATTCCGATGAGAACTGCACCACCTGATTGTTAACGGTGGCGCGCATTACTGGAGGCTCGACTCTGCAATCATACTCAACCGTCTGCCAGAAGTCTTCTATGTTCGGCAGAGAAATGGGCAGGGTTGTAGTAATAGCATGGAAGATACGCGAGCAGATCAGAAAAGTGATGATCTCGCGATAATCATCAACACCGCTAGCATCCGGGTCCAGTGTGATGTACATATTGTGCCCCGGAAAGAACTGACGGTTGTTATCACCACCTTCGTCACCACCAGCACCACCGGCTCCTGCTACAGCTGCTATATCTGCATAACAAACGGTCTAAGTTAGAACAATGTCAAAGCGGATCATAACTTCGCCAATTACCAAGAGCGAAGTTATGATAAATTCTGGTGTGCAAGCGAAGTTACGGAAATGGTGAAGTTAAGTATAACTTCACCTGAGAATAACATCGCCTAATCTTAACTTCGCCTGAGACTATCCAGACAACATAATTAATTTAAAATTGATTAGGCGAAGTTATGCCATAGGCGAAGTTGTGAACAACTTCGCCTAAACATAAGTTCGCCTGAATCTGAAACGGCGAATTGCAGACGTCCAAACACGGTTTAAATGGTGAATTGTTGGTTGATCACATGAAAGCATGTTATAATAACGATCTAGACGATCAAATTAGGTATGAACACATTTGAAAGATTTTAGTCAGCGGGTGTTTAAAGGTCTGCATGAACGAGGTCACAAATCGGACCGAAATGACATTTGATTAACACCATTGATATGAATTATAAGTCACTCGACCTTACACACCTTTAACACGGATTAAAAACGGAGATAAACAACAAGTTGGATTCGAGATTTAACTTCGCCGAGGGTTTAATATCACAAGTTCGCTTAATATGACTTCGCTGGGTTTTGAAAATAAGTAAAAGTTTTGACTGAGTTGACCCTTATATAGGGCTGAACATTATACAGGCGAAGTTAGGGTTAACTTCGCTTACCCTTAACTTCGCCCTGTAACAAGTTCGCCCTTTCTCAACTTCGCTTGGTATTAAACTTACAAAACAGAACCTTATAAATTTGAACATTATGCAATTGTCTTCTAAAACTTCCTTTAAAGATTTAAATGTTACGATTAAAGACCAAGTAACCAAGTTTTAAACCATAAAATTACATATGCAATGAAAAATTTTCGAAATAAAGTACACGGGATCAAATTTCAGTCTTGACAGGGACTAGCATGTTTTAGAAAAGATCCGAACAGGAATCATACTAGTTAAGTGACTGTCACATAGATCCATGTTCAACGGTATTACGACATAAAGAACAGGTTGTAAGCAGGTAAACAACTTAGTATGGTTTTCATCGCTTCTGTGATACAGATTAGGTTCAATTAAGCTCAAAATTTAAATGGACAACACATCAGAGAATGCGATGCCTCCCATCTATTCTCAAAGCTTATTTGACTTTCCCCGAGTCACCCCGAGTTGACCTCGACCCGTAGTGTCTGATTAAACCGTAAATACATCTCGATCTTTTAGAGTCTTCTACCCTTTCTCTTTCTTGCCTCTTGATTGATAAGTATAACATTGTAAGCTTCAGAAGTCTTAACAAGGAATTTTTTTTTTTTTGATAATTAAGATTTACATAGCTTCAAATAGTAGACTACTGCAAGTCCCGAATCTGGATCACTGCAGGTACTTGACACACTATCTTCTTGGGAATCAGAACACTCACGGGCTCATGTATGACTTGGTAATCGCTTTTCTGCCTATCATTCGGAAAGATATACATGGAGACATACACAACTCTTAATGAGTTGTCCCTTTAAATCGAGAAGATTTAGTTAGTATCACTTCTACTTTTACGCACCATAAAAAGCTACCATAACATACAATGACCGTTCTAGAGTCTTTTAGGCCTAATAACTTCACTAGTTAAGCACACAGAAATAGTTTGAGTATCACTTTCCAAGGTTGGATCAATTTTCTTAGAAACATTGTATAGAAACTTCTTACGAAGTTGTAGACTTGAAAAATTATATCATCTCCCAAAAAAAATTTAAATTCTATCACCCCGATCAAGTCAAAGTCATCAGGTAAACGGCTATCCTGAAGATCCAATGGATCAGCTGGACCGACTACATACGAATATGCGTCCTTTTAACTAAGTATGAACGACTATTTTTCAGCGACAGAATAAAAACACATCATAAACCGCCTCAGTCGCTTTCTGTCATCTGGTTAATGACTATCCTCATAATCTACTGGTAGAAGTGAGGACCAAACACATCCGAAGAAATGTCCTTCAAATTGAAGCAACCGACATAAATCTAAGCGATAGTGACGTTTTTTTTTTTTAAGTAAAAACGAAAAATACGGTTACTCGGGATTGATCATCCCATTAAACTCAACAAGGTTTTGAAAACGAGTTCTGTCAAACACTTTAGTAAAAAGATCAGCGAAATTATCTAACGAATCAACCTTTTCGAGTACTATTAATTTCTTCTCAGCACAATCCCGTATATAATGATGACGAATGTCAATGTGTTTAGTTTTGCTGTGCTTTACGGGATTGTTAGTTACTGAGATCGCTGCAGTGTTATCAATGCAAATAGGAGTTTGAGTAAAATTCAGACCGTAATCGCGCAATTGCTGTTGTATCCAAAGAACCTGGAAGCAGCAGTTTGATGCTGCCATGTACTCTGCTTCACAGGTAGAAATGGCTACAGAGGTCTGCTTCTTGCACTGCCACGAAACCAATCTTCCTCCCAGAAACTGACATCCACCGGTCGTCGACTTCCTGTTCTGATTGCAACCTCCATAGTCAGAATCTGTATAAGCGACCAAATCCAAGTCTTCCACTTTCGTGTACCACAATCCCAGCTTAGGCTTGCCTTTGAGATACCGCAGTATTCTCTTCACTCCCTTCATGTGAGATTCCTTTGGGCTTGCCTGAAATCGAGCACAGAGACAAACTGCAAACATAATGTCAGGTCTAGATGCAGTTAAATACATTAAAGAATCTATGATTGCTCGATATTGGGTGGGGTCCACATCTGCGTCACTGTCTGAATCAGCACCCAGCTTGTGGTTGATGCAAATCGGAGTATCAAATGGAGTGTTGTCCTCCATCTTGAAGCGTTTGAGAACGTCTTGGACATATTTAGTTTGATGGATGAACATCCCCTCCTTCTTCTGATCAACCTGCAATCCTAAAAAGAAAGTTAATTCACCCATTGCACTCATTTCAAACCTCCTTTTCATGACATCCTCAAATTCCTAACACATGGCGACTTTTGAAGCAGCAAAGATGATGTCGTCCACGTAGACTTGAACTAGGAGAAAGTCTCCCCCCTTTTTCTTGACAAACAGTGTGCTGTCGATCTTTCCTCTTTCGAACCCATTCTCAAGTAAGTAATCAGACAAGGTTGCGTACCAGGCACGAGGGAAGTCCATATAGCGCTTTACTTAACTTGTACACGTGATCAGGAAAGTCTGGGTCAGGAAAACCTGGAGGCTGCTCAACGTACACAACCTCATCGACTTTACCGTTAAGAAACGCACTTTTCACATCTAACTGGAACCCCTTCAACTCATTGTGTGCAGCAAATGCCAAAAACAAACGAATCGCTTCCAATCTTGCCACAGGAGAAAACACTTCATTGTAGTCGATCCCTTCTTGCTGATTAAACCCTTTTACGACCAGCCTAGCCTTGTTCCTAATGATTATTCCTTTCTCATCTCTCTTACATTTGAAAACCCATTTGGTGCCAATCGCATGCACATTCTTCGGTATTGCAACCAATTTCCATACCTCCATCTTCTCGAACTGGGCTAACTCTTCTTGCATGGCTTCGACCCACGAGCTGTCTTTTAGAGCCATTTGATAGTTCTTTGGTTCAATCTGGCTGATGAAGCAGGTGTACAAGCACTCGTTAATGATACATGTTTCTTTAATGCTTGCGTAAACACAGGTGTGCTCATTCAAGCTTCGTCTTGTTTGTACACCGTCAGATAGATCACCTATCACGTTATCTAAAGGGTGATTTTTGTGAACTCCAATAGTCGAAACCGAACTGACTTTCAGATTGTCTTCCAGGTTCGAAGAGAGTTCATCAATGGGTGATTGTTGTTGAGAGTGAAAAGGGTTGTAAAATTCTTCTTCGGTAGAGGCGGCAGGAGCATTAACGGCACTTGACGTGGAAGGTTGACTTTCGTCGTATCGTGGACGTTGCACAATATTTTCCTCCTCATCATACAAAATCTGTGAAGCAATTTTCTCATCAACTTAATGCATAAGTTCATAACAAGTTTTATTTAGCCTTTTAACAGTTAAAACACGATTAAGGATATAACAGGCTGTGGCAACTGCTTCAGCCCAGAACACCACAGGAAGTTTAGCATCAGCCAGCATGGTTCTGGCTCCTTCAATTAGCGTCCTGTTCTTCCTCTCAGCCACCCCATTTTGTTGCGGAGTATACAGGGCGTTGTACTGGTGGTCTATCCCTTTCTGTAAGCAAAACATCTCCATCTGGTAGTTTTTGAACTCTGTCCCATTATCACTCCTGATGTATTTAACCTTTCTCCCCACGATATTCTCAACCTTGGTAATCAAGTTAATTACCAACTGTACCGTCTCATCTTTTGTCTTCAGAAAGTATACCCAAGAGTATCGAGAGTAATCATCAGTTATTACCAAGCAGTATGATGTTCCACCTAGACTCTTTACATTCACGGGACCGAAGAGATCCATGTGAAGTAAGTCTAGGGTACTGACTATTGAATTAACCTTCTTGGTGTGATGAGGTTTCATGTGTTGCTTTCCCTTCTTGCACGATAAGCATTGGTCTTCAAAGTTGAAATTCTTCAAGGGAACACCAAGCACCAGCCCATTCTTGACAATGTAGTTCATTTTTCGAGGATGTATATGCCCCATTCTTCGATGCCATAACTCAGACTCAGATTCAGTTGCCTTTGACAGAAGATATGATTCTTCTGTTGTCATCTCAGTTGACCTCATATCCATGATGTATGTGTTCTTTTCTCTTGGAGCTTTCATCACCACCCATGCCTCTGGTATCTTGAAACCAGGATACAGAACAATTGCTTCATTTTTGGTAAAGTGCACTGTGTACTCTTTGTTACAAATCTGAGATATGCTCAACAAATTATGCTTCAACTCCTCAACAAAATTCACCTTCTCCAATTTCATTTTTCCATTTGTCACAGTCCCAATACCAGTAATTTTACCACCACTCTCTCCAGCAAAACTAACTCTTCCTCCTTGAACAGGTTTCCATTCGTGTAACAAATTCTTGTTACCAGTCATGTGCCGGGAACAGCCGCTGTCTACAACCCACAGATTGTTTACTGCCCTGTTCAACTGTTCCTGCACAGATAAAGAAAGAGATTAAAATCTAGGGACCCAAGACCTACTGGTCTTGGGTCGATTAAATCTGTCAAACGGCATCCCGTATTGAGAATGATTTCTGTAAGTTCTATAAGGATACCTTCTTGAGAATTGACTATGAGGCCATCCAAACCTTAGAGGATTAACTGAATTATAATTGTTGGTTCGGTTGTTAACTGGGAAAAACTGAGATCGATTTCTTTGAAATCTTGGATTAGTCCAATGTCCGAATTTTGGAGAGTTAGGATTCTTACCATTATAGTAATTACTGTTAGTTTTATTCTCAGTTTTCTGAGGCCTCATACCTCTGAATCTCTGATTCAGAGGGCAATTAGCAATTAGGTGTCCGATTTGATTGCATCTGAAACAACTCCTGTGTTCAACCTTCGTCTCAACAGTTGTTTCAGATGTTGAGGTTGCATTACTATTCGTTTGTCTAACATATGGTGGGATAAACGGGTTTAGGGGAGAGTTCTTTTCAGTTGGCTTATGTTCCTCCCCACGTTTTAGTAACACTGCCTCTTCTTTTATCTCACTAGATTCGGATGTCTTATCCGAATTTGATGAGACAGAACTAGGGACAGAAATCTTAACATTTGAAACAGGCTTGCATGTTTCGCTTTTACTAACTTCAGGTTCTTTAATCGAAACTTTGACAGGAACTGTCTGACTAATCTCAACATCAACAGATTTCTGATTACTAGGATCAAATGTATAGTTATGGTTATATGGTGGTGGAACTTCAGAATATCCAATTCCCCCTTGGTTAACTGGGGAACGTTGAACACTTACGATGTGATCAAGCATTGCTGAGGAATTTCTAAACTGTTCAATTTTTCTGTTCAGTTCCACCACTTTTACCTGGTAATCAGCTATCTGTTTATCCCTTTCAGCAATTAGTTTGGTTTTCTCTTCTAACACTTCATAACTAAGATCAATTATTTGTATTTTTTCAGCCAGACTGGCTTTCAGACTTCTTATATCTTTTTCACTAGCTTTTATTTTTACAGAGTAACTGTTTTCTCTAGTTTTAGTGTAATGATGATCTTCTTTTAATGTTTTAAATTGAGCGTCCAAACTAATAAACTGATCAGTTACGGTTTTCAATTGTTCAGACAGATTTTCACATTGCATACAGGGGAGTTCAGGACTTACCTCAGAAAGCTGATCGTTCACTTCTGCCATATAGGCTTGATCTTCTCCCGTCTCTCTGTCGCTTCCTCTAGTTTCGATGTTTACCAAGTTGGCCTGTTCGAACACTTCCTCAACTTGATGATTCCAGTTGTATCTCCCATTCTGTCTAGATATCATCGCCCTATTCTCACTACCTCCCCATTCTGTTGTGTAGGCCTGTTCTGACTACTTTCGATTCTTTCATTTGTGCATTCCTTAGCAAAGTGACCATTCTGTTGACAGTTATAACATCGAACCTTTGACTAATCAAACCCTGGTCTTTCGCCAACGAACTTTCTACCCGTTTTCTTCATGAACCTTTTAACTCTTCTTACTATCATTGCCATCTGCCACTGCAGATCCATCTCTTCCAGATCATCAGCATCGATCTGATCATAGTCTTCATCTAAAGTTGCAGGGTCGACAATTTTACCTTTGATGTAGTTTTCGTAAGATGCAATGAAGGATGCATAGAGAGCAAACTGTTGTTCTGCTGATTTAACACTCATGGGCATCTGATAGTAGTTGTTGGTCGGAACGTTTGGGGTAAAACTGCCAGTTGTGGCTTGAGGTTTTGAAGAATTACTTCCTCCAGCTACGAAACATACATCACCCTCCATGTTGAGAGTCACATGACCATCATGAGTTGAGTTTGAGCTTGAGTCTCCCTTTGAGTAGTAAGCAGATGATTCTGACCTTGAACTTGAACTTGAACTAACTTTTGCACCGTACATTCCCGGATCCTGAACCTGATCAGTTGGTGTCTCTTTCCGGACCATGTTTAGTTCAAAAGTTCGTAATTTATTGACTGCTGTTTCCAAATCAATATCGGCAAACTCTTTATCTTCTCTCATCAAAACCGTATACATTTCCCATTTCGGTGGAAGAGCATCAAGAAGTTTCTCCACTATCTCCTCTTCTTTGTATACAATGGAGTAATTGCTGACTTCGGTCATCAGGTGATAATATCTTGTGATGATATCATCAAGTGATTCATTCTTCAAATATTTGAACACCGAGAATTGGGTTTTTAGTATCTTAATCTTGGATGCACGTATCCCCACATTACCTTCATATCGGTTTTCTAGAGCTTCCCAAAGCTCTCTAGCAGTTTTGTATTTCTTGAAGGTGTGTAGAATTTCTTGTGGAAGAGCCATGGTGATTGCTGCATGAGCTTTACTCTCTGCCTCATACATCTTCTTTTCTTCCTCTTCCATCTTATTGTACTTCTTAATCTGATCACGACCCTCAAACAAGGCCGTTGGTGGAATGTATCCATCTTGAATGCACACCCACATCTTAGCATCTTGATATTTAACATACTGCTCAAACCGATCTTTCCAAGCCACGAAATCGGTACCCTTTAGCATTTTTGGGGCCTTAGTTGCTGAACCGGCCTCAACTTCCATTTTCACCAGTTTCGTAATGTTTATCAAAGTCATCGCTAAAAGAAACACAACTCAAAACACGAGGAAAGTATAAAATAATTTTTTTATTATTTTGAACAGTGCCCAGTAGGCGAAGTTAAGTATAACTTCGCTTAAGCTTAACTTCGCTAAACCTTAACTTCGCTTGCTTCTTAACTTCGCCTGATGTTAACTTCGCTTAATGACAACTTCGCTTAATTCAAGCGAACTTGTGAGACAGGCGAAGTTAATGATAACTTTGCTTAAACTTATATCTTCGCCTAAACCCTACAAACAGTGGCGGCAACTTCGCCTGATGAACACAAGGTTTTTGCAGGTTTGATTTTGACGTATTGCGAGATATGCGAAGGTTATTCTTGATGGTGGGAGATGGGTAGGACACAAAAACTCGATATTTCAACGTAAACTCGTCCCGCAAGTAGTCGAACGGAACGATTTCTACACTCGTGTGATCATCCCGAACCACACAATCATGAGCAAATGCTCTGATACCAATTGTAGGTTCCCAGCCCGATCTACATGGAGATATCTCGTATTACGTAGGTGCAGAATCCCTACGTAAGACGATACGAGTGTTAGACGCGATATACGTTAAACCCAAGTACAAATACACGTTACAATACTCAAAAGACACGTTGTATTGCAACTCCTTTAACACGTAATATACCAATCACAATTACACGTACTGACCAACTGTTTTCAAAACAAGCCGTAGCCTAAACAGATATACCCTTCGACAACTTCGCTTAAGATTCTAGGCGAAGTTGTCAATAACTTCGCTTGTTCCACAAGTTCGCTTATAACAGGCGAACTTGTGAGACAACTTCACTAAAACATAACAAAACCAACTACCACGATTACAGACACTATATACTGAACTACTGACATCATGTACCAACACAAATCATAAATGCTAACCCCTACAACTTGTTTTCGGAAATGGGCCAAATATCTCCCACCTTAGAATTTTTAGGTATGCTGTGTATGTTCATATTGCACCACCACAATGCACAAAAATGGGTCCTCAAGAATGTTGGGAATATATGTAGGATATGAAACGTCTTCCATCATTACCTTGAACCTTTAACAGGTGATGTATTTACAACACGTTTTGCTAATTGCCATTTCAATGAGGCAATATTCCAGGCATTTGGGGAGACATGAAAAGGCAAGAAAGTAATATATCATGGTGTGTGCTATCATTTTTTCACCTAGACAAAAGGTCAAAACAAAGTGAGATAAAGGTTCAAAAGATAATGCGTCAACAAGAAATTGCAAATCAGTTACCTGGTACATATACTGATATAAACAGGGTCACTAAATCTCATATAACAGGCTACTAGCTGCTAATGCTCCAGCTTGAGTTGAGATTCCAAGTAAGCAAAAACATGATACTATGCCTCATGAATCCTAGAAACGTTTAAAATGTGGCAGAACAATCGGTTCAAATGATAATTATCCAAGGAAAATAAAAGGTTCTACAAAGGAAACTTACCATAAGGAAATAAAGAATGACAAAACCTTCCCCCATGAAGGAGTAAATGATAACCTTCCCTCAGGTAAAAATAAATGATTCCAGTAAAGACTTGTCAATAAATTACGGTGAAACACATATGATGTTGGATCGATATGAAATGGAAAATATTGATGATATATTTTCTTATTCCTTGAGATTCGTTAAAATAGCTGCGGATATTACTTTCTCATCTTGGATTCCAAAGTAAATTCCGGTCCTCTTCGGGAATTACATCTTATTTTGACTAACGTTACTTTTCGCCTTTTAAGGTTCTTAACTTTAAAATCTTCAACTTGTAGAGGATGTTTACAAATTTTAGATTCTCGTTGATTTCAAAATCTCTTAAAGGCATAGCTAAAGTCTCGTCAGCCAGACACTTACTTAGGTTGGAACATGGAACACGTCGTGTATTTCTTTCATTTCTTCAGGCAAACGTAAGCGATAAGCTACAGTGTCGATTCGCTCAAGCACTTCGAATGGTCCAACAAAACGTGGACTTAGTTTTCCTTTATTTCCGAATCGGATAACACCTTTCCAAGGTGATACTTTCAATAAAACCTTATCGCCTAATTGGAATTACAATGGTTTACGAAGGACATCAACATTACTCTTTTATAGATCTCTTGCCGTCTTAGTCCCTTGACTTCTGATGTCTTGTCATGTATTGATCTTGCTTCCATTTACCAAAAACACAAACGCGGCTCTCAAGTGGCTCGCGACGATCCGAGCGTGCGAAGTGCGCCATAAGAGCGCCACATTTCGCCCATCGCCTGAGCCCGTTCCCGTGCGCGTCAGGTGCTTCACATCCTCCGCTAGGACCACCGGGCGCATGCTAGGCATAAAACTATATATATTGAAAATCATCTCCTTATAGAGAGCTTCCATATTTTTCCTATTTTTCCATGTGAGATGTGTTTATCTTTTCTATTTACACCCATGTGAAAGACTTTCATTTTCTTCCAATTTTGCATGTGGGAAGGATTCCCAGTTCCGTACCATGGAATGCTTCCAACTTTAAAATCTGATTATTTCTTTACCATATTTATTATTAAAATATTTTTGGGTCTTATTTTCAAAGTTGACATTTTTAACCCAAAATAATTATGGTATTTTTCGAGATGTTACGTCCCCCCACCTTGGAATGAATCTCATCCTCGAGATTCGTTAAATTAGGTACGGATATTTCTTTCTCATATTGGATTCCAAAGTAAATTCCGGTCCTCTTTGAAACTTCCATCTTTTTTTGATTAACTTTAGTTTTCGCCTTTTAAGGTTCTTAAATTTAAAATCTTCAACTTGTAGAAGTGGTTTACACATTTCAGATTCTCGTTGATTTCAACATCTCTTAATTGCATAGCTAATGTCTCATCAGCCAGAAACTTACGTAGGTTAGACACATGGAGCGTGTCGTGTATTTCTTTCATTTCTTCGGGCAAACGTAAGCGATAAGCTACATCGTCGATTCGCTCAAGCACTTCGAATGGTCCAACAAAATGTGGACTTAGTTTTCCTTTCTTTTCGAATAAAACAACACCTTTCCAAGGTGATACTTTCAATAAAACCTTATCGCCTAATTGAAATTCCAATGGCTTACGAAGGACATCAGCATAACTCTTTTGTCAATCCCTTGCCGTCTTAGTCCCTTGACTTCTGTTTTCTTGTCACGTATTGATCTTGCTTTCATTTTCCAAAAAACACAAACGCGGCTCTCAAGCGGCTTGCGATGATGCGAGCGTGCGAAATGCGCCACATTGCGCCCATTGCCCGAGCCGTTCCCATGCACGTGCTCGTCGGGTGCTTCACACCCTCCGATTGGACCACCGGGTGCATGCTAGGCATGAAACTATATATTATTATGAAAACTCATCTCTTTATAAAGAGCTTTCGCATTTTTCCTACTTTTCGTGTGGGATGTATTTATCTTTCCTATTTATACCCATGTGAAACACTTTCTTTTTTTTTTCCAACTATCCATGTGGTATGGATTCCCATTTCCTTAACATGAAATGCTTCCAACTTTATAATCTTATTATTTCTTTACCATATTTATTATTAAAATAGTTTTGGGTCTTATTTTCAAAGTTGACATTTTTAACCCAAAATAATTATGGTATTTTTCGAGATGTTACATCCCCCCACCTTGGAATGAATCTCATCCTCGAGATTCGTTAAATTAGGTGCGGATATTTCTTTCTCATCTTGGATTCCAAAGTAAATTCTGGTCGTCTTCGGAAATTCCATCTTTTTTTATCAACTTTAGTTTTCGCCTCTTAAGGTTCTTAAATTTAAAATCTTCAACTTGTAGAAGTTGTTTACACATTTCAGATTCTCGTTGATTTCAACATCTCTTAATGGCATAGCTAAAGTCTCGTTAGCCAGACACTTACGTAGGTTGGAAACATGGAACACGTCGTGTATTTCTTTCATTTCTTCGGGCAAGCATAAGCGATAAGCTACAGTGTCGACTCGCTCAAGCACTTCGAATGGTCCAACAAAACGTGGACTTAGTTTTCTGTAAGGCCCCGGTCTCGGTGCCCTAATTTGGACGTTGGATTTATTTATAAACACAGTTCTAAATATCAGAGTTAATTAAAACATTCGCGGAATATAAAACTTTCATTAAACATTACATAATAATTCATAATAATATCTTAAACAAACATTCTTATCTTTCGAATTAAACATCAATAAACATAAAACATCTTGAGTCTTCAGATGCCAGCCTCTTATTCTTCTAACATGTGCCCCGCTCAAGCTAACTGCCTCATTCTACTCACCTGCGTGCATACTAAAAGTCAGCTACGCTGAGTGAGTTCTAGTTAATACAAGTAACATACCATACATCCATACACTTACTTATATACGCACCCGAAGGTACATATACATACATAGCTTTTTACCTTTCTTCATACGTTCATACAATCATACTTTTATTCTTTCTTTTGATAACATATATACATACACCTTGTCCTATAACCTCCGCAGATATTATTAGGGTACGTTCCCTACATTCGCATATATTATTAGGGTCTGTTCCCTACATTCGCAGATATTATTAGGGTATGTTCCCTACATTCGCAGATATATTAGGGTCTGTTCCCTAGATTCTCAGATATTATTAGGGTCTGTTCCCATTCTAACCATACCTTCTATACCTTTCTAAATAATTAATCATACCTTGATACATACTCATTTCATTACATACTTTTGTACATACATACATACATACATACATTATTCAAATAACATATATAACAATCATATCTTTAATCTATCAACTGGCGGTACATGCAATATCCGAAGATCGTTCACGCACCGTCAAGCATTCATCCGTTCATAAATCATACAAGGCATACACTTACCACTTAAGGTAATTGTATTAACCAATCACATTGAGTATGGACACAACCCCGAAAACATAACAAGGAATGGTGCGAGAAACTCACCTGGATCCTGTTACGCTCGCCGTTAACGGTTATCCCTTTCTTTAACTGAACTCGGCTAACTGTATATTAATTACGTGTATCAATACTTGTCCTAATCACATTATTCATGTTTTAGCCAAAACGGCTAAGTCTGGTCTATTCTTATGGCTTTATAAGGTATTGTATTCATAAGCATGACCTTGTATTAGAATAGAATTTACTTAGAATATAATTTCACCCTTAAACACTAATGTATTCGAATACTTTGTATTCGAATATAATTGTATACGATTAAATTGTAATTCTAATACAATGTGTTCCATTCCTTATTTTCTTTTGTAATCGAACGCTCAACACTTGCTTAATATTTCTTTCTCCTTTTCTGTATTTGAATGGAAGTTTAGAATACAACTTTGTATACGAATATACTGTATTCGAATACATTGTGTATTCGAATACATATTGTATTCAAATACTCATTGTATTCGAATACATATATTGTATTTGAATACATATATTGTATTCGAATACCCATATTGTATTCGAATACATATATTGTATTCGAATGCCTATATTGTATTTGAACATAAGCTTAGTATGCGAGTCTACTATGTATTCGATTATATACCTTGTATTCGAACCATTCGTTGTATTCGAGTATGTTCATTGTATTCGACCATGTATATTGTATTCGAAGCATTCTATGTATTCGAATACATGTAATGTATGCAAATTCGTTTATTGTATTCTAATTTATACATTGTATGCGAGTCTATAAATGTATTCGAGTGACCTGCATTGTATGCGAATCAATATATTCGAGTGACCTGCATTGTATTCGAATGGAGAGTTTGTATATGAACCGTAAACCCATTTGAATACACCCTTTGGTTCACTGTTTATCCTTATTCCCATTATCCTTACATGTTTTAACAACTATACCTTTATTATGGTATTATATCATCCCAAAAACGTTCCCGTTTCCATTTTCGGCTAAGGTCTAGCCTGTTCACCCATAAAGCTTGAACCTTATCATTTTCAAACCCGTTTTAGGCTAGATCTAGGTTGTGCATCTATAAAGTTTCAACCCTTATTGCTTAAAAATCCATTTTAACTAGATCTAGGGTTTTTAACATAAACCGTATATGCTAACAAATTCGTTAAATCCATTTCTAACATCAAGTTTGTAACTTTATGATACCTCTATACTCGATTTGCTCTAGGGTTAAGTTCTAGGGAAAAACATTCATAAAAATATAATCTTTATGAGTAAAGAACATATCTTTATGCGTTTTTAGGTTACAGTTAGCTCCGGTATGCAATAATAAGCTCGTATCATGCTTGTATAGTTAAGATTTGTCAAGATTTAGGCTTGGTTTGGGTCTTGGTACTTCCTTTAGTCACGACCACAAGTATAAGGGTGTTTGTGTGTGTTTTAGAGTGTGTAGGGAGGCAAGGAAGATAAGAAATGAGGGTTTTAGGGTTTTAGGGAGGTTTAAGAGCGTATTTATACCCTCTTAAGCCCATGGACCTAAGGCCCATCCCATCCCATCCCTTATTCTATCTTTCCCCACCCAAGTCTGTACTCTTTTATCTTATTTAATCTTAATTTAATATTAACACACATTTAAATAGACATAATTTCCTTTATTTATTAATATTACATTTAGGATGTTATAAGTCTTCCCTCATTAAAGAGGCTTCGTCCCCGAAACCTAACTTTTACTAAAACAAAAGTGGGTAAAACTTGTGCATCTCTTCCTCAACTTCCCATGTAGCGTTTGATCCCTTGCGATGCTTCCATATCACTTTCACTAAGGGAATAACCTTGTGACGGAGTTGCTTTTCCTTGGATGAATTCCTTCTAACTCTTCGAGTAAATCTAGCTTATAAGCCACTTCACCCACAAGATCCATAATCTTAAATGGTCCAATGTACCTCGAACACAATTTTTCCCTCCTCCTAAAACGAATAATTCCTTTCCAAGGAGAGACCTTGAGGATCACATTGTCACCAACGTTAAACTCAATCGGTCGTCGCCCCTTATCAGCATACGACTTTTGATGGTCTTGAGCAGCTTTCATCCTTGCCTTGATCTGATCAAACTTTGAAAAAGTTTTTTGCACAACCTCTAGACTTCCCATCTCTTTCTGATCAATCTCTCCCCAACATACCGGGGTTCTACATCGTTTACCATAAATCATCTCAAACGGCGGCATACGAATACCTGAATGCAGGGCCGTTCATGAGAATCTTAGAAAAATCCAAGTCCTGGGGCGAGAATGCAACTAGGCCTCTAAACCCCCACCCCACCCACCCATCACCACCACTTTTTAATATTGTATTTTTACAATTATGATAAAAGTATATAAATAAAAATCCGAATTATAAAAAGTTATAAGTAACTAAAATAAGATGTTAAGAGTATCATAAGTTTTTATTTTTAATTATTTTCTAAAAGATATATTATACTAATAATCAAATAAAAGAAAGCTTGTGGTATAAAAGGTGTTGGTGCATAATGTCAGTATATCATAGTCTAGTGTCTGTAATCGAGTCTGTAATGTTTAATTATGTTTTGTATGTTTAAGCGAAGTTACTGACAAGTTCGCTTAACAGGCGAACTTGTTAGTCAAGCGAAGTTATGGACAACTTCGCCTGAACATGCCAGGCGAAGTTGTCGTGTATTTATAGTCCTAGGTTACGGCTTAGTTAGTAATCGTTGTTTAAGTTCGTGTCAGTAGTTCGAGTTCATTGTAACGTGAGGACGAGAGTCTGTAACAGTGATATTACATCACGTGTTTGAGTTATAATATATAACGTGTGTTCGTTTCGTGTGTTCGTGTGATTCGTGTTCTATGCCCGTAACGATCTACGCAGGGATTCCGCACCTGAGTAGACCGAGATATCTCGTGCGATCCGTCCAGGGAACCTACAATTGGTATCAGAGCATTTGCTCGATTGTGTGGTTCGGGATATTCAAGCGGGTGTAGAAATCGTCCCGTTTCGACTATTCGCGGGACGTGTTTTCTGTGTTTTTGAGTCAATCTTACCTCCTACTATCGTATTCAAGCTTTTGCACCGTCAAAAACCTCATAAAATCCAGATTTCAGATCTGCAAAAACGTCCGTGTTCATCAGGCGAAGTTGCCGTCAGGATACGTAGGGTTTCAGCGAAGATATAAGGTTAGGCGAAGTTATTCACAACTTCGCCTACCTTCTCAAGTTCGCCTAACTCAGCGAAGTTCTCTACAACTCCGCCTACCTCCTAAGTTCGCTTACCTTAAGCGAAGTTAATCATCTGCGAAGTTCTTCAGCGAAGTTAATCAGCGGCGAAGTTAAGGCTTAAGCGAAGTTATCCGTAACTTCGCCTACAGTACTTTTCAGAAAATTTTTGATTTTTTTCGGGTTTCTTACTTTTCGGGAAAGATGTCGTCGATTAACATCTCTGAGTTAGTGAAGATGGAAGTTGAAGCAGGGTCAGCTACTAAGGCCCCAAGATTGCTGAAGGGAACCGATTTTGTTGCATGGAAGGATCGGTTCATACAATATGTCAAGTACCAGGATGCGAAGATGTGGGTATGCATCCAGGATGGTTATATTCCACCAGTTATGGAGTATGAAGGTCGTGATCAAATCAAAAAGTATAGCAAAATGGAAGAAGAAGAGAAAAAGATGTATGAGGCCGAGAGCAAGGCTCATGCTGCTATTACTATGGCTCTTCCACAAGAGATCCTTCATACGTTTAGAAAGTACACGTCAGCAAGAGAGCTTTGGGAAGCTCTTGAGAACAGATTTGAAGGGAATGTAGGAATCCGTGCTTCAAAGATAAAATTGCTCAAAACCCAGTTCTCAGTCTTCAAGTATTTGAAGAATGAATCTTTAGATGATATTATCACTCGATATTACCATCTGATGACTGAATTGAGCAACTATTCAATTTCCTACCGAGAAGAAGAAATAGTTGAGAAGCTTCTAGATGCTCTCCCACCAAAATGGGAGATGTACACTGTGCTGATGAGGGAAGACAAAGACTTTCCCACATATGATCTAGAAACGGCAGTCAACAAGCTCAGAACCTTTGAGCTTAACATGGTCAGAAAGGAGACACCTATGGATCAGGTTCAAGATCCAGGTATGTATGGAGCTAAAGTCAACAGTAGCTCAGGATCGAAGACTGAATCTGCTGCCTACTACTCAAAGGGAGAGTCGGGCGCAAACTCATCACATGAGGGTCATGTGTCAGTCAACACAAATGGTGATGTTTGCTATGTAGCAGGTGGATCGAGTGGTTCTCAACCCCAGGTAAGCAAGAGTAGTTGCTCTCCAAGTATTCCCAGCAACAACTACTCCAAGATGCCTATGAGTGTCAAGTCTGCTGAAGAGCAGTTTGGTCTCTATGCTTCTTTTATTGCTTCCTATGAGAACTACATTCAAGGGAAGGTTGTTGATCCAGCTATGTTGGATGAAGACTATGACCAGATTGATGCTGATGATCTGGAGGAAATGGATCTGCAATGGCAGATGGCTATGATCGTAAGAAGATTGAAGCGGTTTATGAGAAAGACCGGGAGAAAGTTTGTCGGTGGAAAGCCAGGGTTTGACAAGACAAAGGTGAGATGCTACAATTGTCAGCAAAACGGTCACTTTGCAAAGGGATGCAGGAATGAGCGTGTGGAACGAAGTCAGGGCAGGTCTCCACAGCAAAGTGGGGGTTATAAAGATTATAGTGCAATGATGTCCAGAGAAGATGGTGAATACAACTGGAACCTGCATTCTAAAGAAACTTTTGAGCAGGCAAATTTGGCGAAGGTTGAAACTGAAGAAAATGAGAAGGTTTCCGGAGAAGAAAAAGCTCTTATGGCAGACGTTAATGACCAGCTCTCCGAGGTATGTTCTAAACCTACATGCTCTAAATGTGAAAACTTGTCTGAGCAATTAGCAACTATAACCGATCAGTATGTTAGGTTGGATGCTGAATTTAAAACCCTAAAAGAAGATCATCATTTTACAAAAGCAAGAGAAAATAGCTATAAAGTCAAAATAAAAGCTTGTGAAAAAGATGTTAAAAGTCTAAAAACAAAACTTGCTGAAAAAATTGAAGTGATTGATTTAAGCTATGAAGTTTTGGAGGAAAAAACCAAACTAATTGCTGATAGAGAAAAACAGATTGCTGATCACCAGGTAAAAGTGGTGGAACTGAATAGAAAACTAGAGCAGTTCAGAAATTCCTCTGCTATTCTTGATCACCTTGTTAGTGATCAAGGTTACTCTGCTAAGAGAGGAGGAATCGGTTATCATGAGGTTCCACCACCTTATAATCACAATTACACTTTTAACCCTAGTGTTTAGAAATCTGTTGACTTTGAGGTTGCTCAGACAGTACCAGTTAAAGTAACTTGTAAAGAACCAAATGTTAGTGAAGGCGAAACAAGTTCGCCTGTTTCAAGTGTTAAAATTTCTGATCCAAGTCCAGTCTCATCGGATTCGGATAAGTCATCCGAGTCTGGTAAGGCAAAAGTGGAGATGGTATTACCCAATGGTGGAGAGAAAGTTAAGACGAATAAAAAGAGTACTCCACTAAACCCGTACGTCCCACCATATGTGAGACGAACGGGCGGTAATAAAGCCTCGACATCTAAAACACCGGTTGATAAAAGGGTTGAGCATAGGTGTTGTTTTAGGTGTAATCAATTAGGGCACCTAGTTGCAGATTGCCCTCTGAAGCAGCGAGTCAGAGGTGTAAGGCCTACTAAAACTAAGAATAAGCCTAATAGTAATTATCATGCTGCTAAAAATGAAAACCATTTAAAATTCAAAAATGTGACTAATTCAGGTTTTCATAGAAACAAATCTCAGTTTTACACTGCTAATAACCAAACCACAAGCTATAATTATTTCAATTCACAAAGGTTTGGAAGGCCTCACAATCAATCTTTAAGGAGGTATCCTAATAGGACTTACAGGAATTTTCGAGATACTAACTTTGGAAAGCCAAAGTTTGGGATGTATAGATCCAAGACCAATTGGTCTTGGGTCCCTAAATTCTAATCTTTTGCTTTATTGTGCAGGAACAGTTGAACAGGGCTGCCAACAATCTTTGGGTTGTAGATAGCGGCTGTTCCCGGCACATGACGGGTAACAAATACTTGTTACACGATTTGAAACCTGTTCAAGGAGGGAGAGTGAGCTTTGCCGGTGAAAGTGGAGGCAAGATTACAGGAATGGGAACGGTGTCGAACGGAAAGATGACATTGGAGAAAGTTAACTTTGTGGAAGAATTGAAGCACAATCTGCTGAGTGTGTCGCAGATCTGTGATAAGGAGTACACCGTTCATTTTACAAAGAATGAGGCGATTGTGTTGCAACCTGGTTTTCAGATACCAGAGGAGTGGATTGTGATGAAGGCTCCACGTGAAAGGAATACATATATTATGGATATGAGGTCGACTGAAATGGCCACGGAAGAATCATGCCTTATGACAAAAGCGAGCGAATAGGTGTCCGAATTGTGGCATAGGAGAATGGGACACATTCATCTTCGGAAGATGAACCACATTGTCAGGAATGGACTTGTGCTGGGCGTTCCCTTGAAGAATTTCAATTTTGAAGATAAATGTATAGCGTGCAAGAAGGGAAAGCAGCACAAGAAATCCCATCTCACCAAGAAAGTCAATTCAATTGCCAGTACCCTAGAATTGCTTCACATGGATCTCTTCGGTCCCGTAAATGCAAAAAGTCTAGGAGGTACTTCTTATTGCTTGGTGATCACTGATGACTACTCACGATATTCGTGGGTATATTTCCTGAAATCAAAAGACGAAACGGCTCAGATGGTGAAGAATTTGATTACCAAAGTTGAGAACGTTATGGATAAAAGGGTTAAGTTCATCAGGAGTGACAATGGAACGGAGTTCAAGAATTTTGAGATGGAGATCTTCTGCCTTCAGAAAGGGATTGAACACCAATACAGCGCTCCGTATACACCGCAACAGAATGGAGTGGCTGAAAGGAATAACAGAACATTAATTGAAGGAGCCAGAACAATGCTGGCTGATTCGAAGCTTCCTGTGGTGTTTTGGGCTGAAGCTGTTGCTACAGCCTGTTATGTTCTGAATAGAGTCTTTACTGTTAAAAGACTTGGTAAAACGTGTTATGAGCTTATGCATGGGAGAAAGCCCAACTTGAGTGGTCTTGAACCATTCGGGTCCCCTTGTTCGATTTTAAAGACAAATTCTAAATTTGGTGAAGTAGCCGATGAAGGAATCTTAGTCAGTTATGTTGTTGGGACTCCCAACAGACGTGTCTTTAATACATCGACCAGCAAGGTTGAGGTGGTGTGTAACACCGATATCACAAGTTACCAACCGCCAAAACCAAGCAACGGACTTGCTGAGTTTTTCGACTACGTTAAACTTTTTAAGTCTTTTAACATACCGTATTTGGATATTGCTGAAGAAGAAGAGAGAGTTGCTACGAAGATGATCCTTGATGAGGAAGAAAACCTATTGCAAAGACAGCTGATCGATAAATGTCAACCTTCCTCATCAAATGCTGTCGATACCCCTGCGACCTCGACTGAAGAAGAATTTTTCAATCCATTTCACTCTCAGCATGAAACAACCATTGACGAGCTCTCTTCTAACTTGGAAGACAATTTGCATGTTGGTTCTGTTCCGACCACGAGAATTCATAAAGATCGCCCTTTGGAGAATGTGATTGGTGATGTGTCCTCTGGTGTACAAACGAGACGTAGCTTGAATGAGCACACCTGTGTTTACACAAGCATCAAGAAGACAGGCATAATCAACGAATGCTTGTACACCTGCTTTATCAGCCAGATTGAACCGAAGAATTATCAAATGGCTCTCAAGGATAGCTCGTGGGTCGAAGCTATGCAAGAAGAGTTGGCTTAATTCAAGAAAATGGAAGTTTGGACTTTGGTTGAAAAACCGAAGCATGTGCATGCGATAGGCACAAAATGGGTGTTTAAGTGCAAGAGAGATGAGAAAGGGATTATCATAAGAAACAAGGCGAGGCTAGTCGTTAAAGGTTTTAATCAACAAGAGGGGATTGATTATAATGAGGTGTTCGCTCCTGTCGCAAGGTTGGAAGCCATTAGATTGTTTTTGGCGTTCGATGCTTATAAGAAGATGAAGTTATTTCAGTTGGATGTGAAGAGTGCGTTTCTGAATGGGAAAGTTGATGAGGTAGTGTATGTTGAGCAACCTCCGGGTTTTCCTGACCCAGACTTTCCTGATCACGTGTACAAGTTAAGCAAGGCATTGTATGGACTTCATCAGGCACCTCGTGCCTGGTATTCAACTTTATCAGATTACTTGCTTGAAAATGGGTTTGAAAGAGGGAAGATAGATAGCACGTTGTTCTTCAAGAGAGATGGAAGCGACTTCCTGCTGGTGCAAGTCTACGTGGATGACATTATCTTTGCTGCATCAAGAGTCTCCATGTGTCAAGATTTTGAGGCCGTCATGAAAAAGAGGTTTGAAATGAGCGCTATGGGTGAACTAACTTTCTTTTTAGGATTACAGGTTGATCAGAAGAAGGATGGGATGTTCATTCATCAGACCAAGTATGTCCATGATGTGCTCAAACGCTTCAAGATGGAGGACAGCACTCCATTCGACACTCCAATCTGCGTCAATCACAAATTGGGTGCTGAGTCAGACGGTGATGCAGATGTGGACCCAACTCAATATCGGGCTATTATAGGTTCTTTAATGTACTTAACTGCTTCTAGGCCTGATATAATGTTTGCTGTTTTTCTTTGTGCACGCTTTCAGGCAAACCCAAAAGAATCTCATCTGAAGGATGTGAAGAGGATACTGAGGTATCTCAAGGGCAAACCGAAGCTGGGGTTGTGGTACCCGAGAGGAGGAGACTTGGAGCTAGTCGCTTACACAGATTCTGATTATGGAGGGTGCAATCAGAGTCGGAAGTCAACAACTGGAGGATGTCAGTTTCTTGGTGGCAGATTGGTGTCGTGGCAATGCAAGAAATAGACTTCGGTCGCAATTTCAACCTATGAAGCAGAATACATGGCAGCATCCAACTGCTGCTCCCAGGTTCTTTGGATTCAACAACAGTTGCGCGACTATGGTCTGAATTTCTTACTTACTCCTATTTGCATTGATAACACAGCTGCTATCTCAGTAACTAACAATCCCGTGAAACACAGTAAAACTAAACATATTGACATACGTCATCATTTTATACGGGATTGTGCTGAGAAGAAACTGATTGTGCTTGAAAAGGTGGATACGCTTGATAATTTCGCTGATCTTTATACTAAAGCGTTTGACAAAACAAGATTTCAAAACCTTATCGAGCTGAATGGGATGATCAATCCCGAGTAACCATGCTTTTCATGTTATATTCAAAAAAAAAAAAAAAAAAAAAAACGTCACTTTCGCTTAAAAATATGTCGGTTGCCTCAGTTTGAAGGACTTGTCTTCGGATATGTTTTGGTCCTCATTTTCTACTTGTAGAATTTGAGGATAGCCAATAACCAAAGGACTGAAAGTGACCGGGCGGTTTATGATGAGTTTTCATTCTTTCGCTTAAAATTAGTCGATCATATACTTAGTTAGAAGGACACATACTTGTATGTGGTCGGTCCAGCTGATCCATTGGATCTTCGGGATAGCCGTTTACCTGAAGACTTTGTTTTGGTCGGGGCGATTAATGTTAAAAAAATTTTTTAAGGGAAATGAAATTATTTTTCAAGTCTACTACTTCGTAAGAAGTTCGTTTGCTATGTTTAACAGAAAATTGATCCAGCCTTGGAAAATGATAGATATACTGATTCTGTGTGCTTAACTAGTGAAGTTATTCGGCTTAAAAGGCTTTAGGACAGTTATTATATGTCATGGTAGCTTTTTATGGTGCGTAAAAGTAGATGTGATACAAACTAAATCTACTTGATTTTACGTGGAAACTCCTTACGAGTTTTGCATGTCTTCATATATATCTTTCCGAATGATAGGCAGAAAAGCGATTACCCAGTCATACACGAGCCCGTAAGTGTTCTGATTCCCGTGAAGATAGCGTTTCAAGAAACTGCAGTGATCCAGATTCGGGACTTGCAGTTGTTTACTACTCTGAAGTCTATGTAAATTTTTACGTTTTAAAAAAAAAAAAAAAAAAAAAAAAAAAAACTTATGAGTTATTGAAACATTCTAGAGTTCAAAATATCAAGACTTCTTAATCATGGAGTAAGAAAGAGAACGGGAAGCAGATGAAGAGTAATTACAAACTTAATCAGACACTAAGGGTCGAAGTCAATTCGGGGTGACTTGGGGAAAGCCAAATACGCTTTGAGAATAGATAGGAGGCATCATAATCTCTGAGTTGTTGCCCACTTAATTTTTGAGCTTAATTGAACTTAACTCGTATCACAGAAACGATGAAAACCATCTTAAGTTATTTACCTGCCTACAACCTGTTTCCTTCTGTCATAATACAGCTAAACACGGATCTATGTGACAGTCACGTAGTTAGTATGATTCCTGTTCGGATCTTTTCTAAAACGTAGTAGTCCCTATCGAGACTGAAATTTGATCCCTTGTACTTTAATTTTTTAAAAAAAGTTTTTTTTCGTACTTAGGTAGTTTATGATTTTATAACTGGTTACTTGGACTTGATCGTGTTATTTAATTCTTAAAGGGAAGTTTTAAAAGTTAATTGCAAAATGTTCAAATTATAAGGGTTGATTTTGTAAATATAGGCGATGTTGTTAAACAGGCGAACTTGTGAATAACTTCGCCTAGGCGAAGTTAACCGTAACTTCGCCTGTATAACTCCGCCCCTATATAAGGATTTTCAAAGGTCATTCGTTCATTATTTTATATATCAGCGAACTTATTCTCGAATATCACAGCGAACTTATTTCGATTATCATCTGATTATCTTTTTTTTCGATTTCAATCAGTATTCAAGGTGCGTTTGGGTTCTATATCTTATAATCGATGTTCAATGTTGTTAACCCTAGGTTGTTTCGACACCCGGTTAGCGACCTCGGACGTTCGAACCTTATACCCGATTCCAAAGCTTGTTTTTACGTGTTCATGAGCAAACTGATCGTCCGGATTTCCTTAATATCTTGTGTTTGGGAGTTCTTAATCGTCAAAATTGACCGAAACACCAGATTTTCGATGTTGAATCGACCTTACTGTCGCCGTTTCAGATTCAGGCGAACTTAAGGTTTAGGCGAAATTATCCGTAACTTCGCCTGAGGCTCAACTTCGCCTGAGGCGATGTTGTGGTGAGGCGAAGTTATCCGTAACTTCGCCTGGACCTTTTAATTTTTTTTTAATTATTAGACGAACTTAAAGATGAAGCGAAGTTGTTCCGAACTTCGCCCCAACTTTAACTTCGCCTATACAGATTTTATCACAACTTCGCACATGGTAACAAGCGAACTTGTGGTACGCCTTAACGTTTATCTAACTTGGTTCGTTTGTTGCAGATATGACTGCAGTAGCAGGTGCTGGAGGTGCTGGAGGTGACGATGGAGATAATCAGAGGCAATTCTTCCCGGGTCATAACATGTTTATCACCTTAGACCAGGAAGCGAGCGGTGTTGAGGATTACCGTGAGATAATCACATTCCTCATTCGCTCGAGGATATTCCACGCTCTCACTACGACTCTGCCGATATCCTTACCCAATATCGAGGATTTCTGGCAGACTGTGGAATACGATTGCCGCGTTGAGCCCCCGGTTATGCAAGCAACCGTCAACAATCAAGAGGTTCAGTTCTCATCTGAACAAATACGGGTGGCTTTACGGTTCGGTGAGGAGACTAGGGATGACCCTACAGAGTTTGTGGCTCCGTTCCGTGATGGAGCGTTTCTCCGAATGGGCTATTCTGGTCCATTAGGTGATACTCAGAGGAGGAAGGGTTTCCTACTCGATCAGTGGCGCTTCCTCATGCACGTAATGATTGTCTGCATGTCAGGGAGGAAGGCGGGCACTGACAGGATGGGTGCGACCATGCAGTCCGCAATGACTGCTCTGACTTATAACAAACGTTATAGCTTTAGTCAGATGGTCTTTTATGAGATCGATAGACAGAGGAGAGCGATGGCTCGTGAAAGGTTCATCATGTATCCAAGATTCATTCAGATGATCTTGAATCATGTTGCTCCCACGTTGCCTCAACGACGCCCAATACGATACGTGGAGAGTGTGAGCAAACGTATCTTCGCTCAATGCCGCACATCCAGTGCGAGGAGCAAGCCTGAACTGCGTCCAAGGCATACTCCACTCTTTGGATACTTAATAAACCCGGGGTATGTGCCAGCTCGTGGGGATGAGTTCAGAGACCCTCAACCACGATAGGTAGAAGCACCTTGAGATGTACCTGCTGTGCCTGTTGTGTCGGCTGAGGAGGATGTAGACCTTGATGCTGCATTTGGCGGCCAAGGATTCTTCGACATGGACCGGTTTGATCCGCAAGAAGAGGTGCAGGTCTCTGCTGCACAGGTTCGGGAAGTGAATGTTACTAGAGCAGCTACGACGGTAGCTGACTCAGATCTTGATGATGTTATGGATGAGGCGAGAAGGATGTTGGTGACACGAGAAAGGACGTTAGGGAAGAGAAAGAGGACAGTTGATGATACTGAGTCAGAGAAGAAGAAGAGGATATTCACAAGTTGATCAGACGTTCAAGACGGGAAAGGACAGGTGCAGGTATGGGAGCTGGAGAGACTTCAAGAGTTGTACGTTTCGCTCCATCCGCACTGTCAGTTATGTCGATTGTTCCTACATCTGTACAGGTTACAAGTTTAAGCGCCGCGGAAGTTCCCGTGGTGGCTACATTAGCTGTCGGCATCCCATCCATCACACTACAGATGACGACTCCGGAGATTGTGTCTTTACCACCTCCAACGCTTACTTCTTCAGAGGTGGTGGCACAATTTGTAGAGTCGACAGTCGTTGCAACTGCAGGGTTGTCGGTCACGATACCACCTGCGGTTACGTCCACAACTGCTTCTGATGTCCCGGTTACATTCGAGATCCCTGCCGAGTATACTCAAGACACATCTAACATGAGGTTTGATTTCGATGCAACCCTCTCTGACTCGGAGAGAATAGCTGCACTTGAACGGGTCGTGGCAAAGCAATCGAGGATAAACTTTATCCAGACCCAGGCTATTCAGCGCCTTGTAGCAGAGAATCAACTACAGTCGTCCCTCCTGGTTGAACATGGGCGAATTATAGATGCTATGAAGGAGTTCTTGGCATCTCAGGGGGAGACAAGCTGTAGAGGCGACGAGTTAAGGACAAAGAAGAGAAATGATAGAGACGATGATCCCAATGCATCGAAAGGTGCAGGTGGTGAGTTTCCAAGAACTACTCAAGCTCTTGGGACTTCCACAGCTCAGGGAGAGTCTGCAGGTGCAGTTGGTGGTGATGAGGTGGTGATGGTTGATGATGAAGATGATGTGATTGATGCTTTGAAAGAATTAGATGATGATATGCTAGATGATGATGTGATGTTTGATGATGATGTGCTGCCTACTGAGGAGATTGAGAAGATTGGAGCTCAGATTGTGATTGAAGAAGATGTTGAAGAAGGTGAAATAGTAGAAGAGAATGTAGAGCATGACATTCCAGATGTGGAGAAAGCAGATATGGGTAATGAGACAGTAATCGATGAGACTGAATGGGAAGAGCAGCCTAGGTGGAAGGAAGGCTATGCTCAGTGGTTCGTCAAAACGAAGAAACCAGCGGTCCCTACAATGTTCAAGAAGAGTTACAATATTAAAGGCTATGCTGAAGCGAAGAAAGGGATTATTTGCTGGATCTATGATGAGCAGTTGAAGCTCTTTGTGATTAAACGGTATGACGGCGTTCAGTATTTTAAAAGAATGTTAAGGTCGTTGAATACACTGCCGGAATGTGAAGTGAAAGACTTAGCCAGATTAGGGTTAATCAATCGAAATGACGATAATATGGCTAGAGTCATTGAGAAAATTGTATGGAGAGGGAGTATAAAAGAGAAGAAGTTTGAGCTGTTGAAACCGCAGAAGGGAAAACTTGTTGAAGACAAGGATAGAGGTTTGAGAGCTGATGGAAAACCTTGGATGGTCATGAAGTATAAACCGATCCGGTGCCTTAAAGAAGTACCGATGAAGCTAATGCCCAAGGATGTGCTTAAAGACCTAAAGTGGTGGTATGTGGATTGTGAGACAGCAGAGGCGGTGATGGAAGACGAAGATGAACAAGAGCTACTAAGAGTTTACGATCCGATGCATTTGGTAAACTTATCGCAAGCTGATCTGAAGGTGCTTAATGAGAAGAAAATCTTTTATATTCCTGCTTGGAAGGACGAAGCGAGGAAGTATCAAAGAGTTGTGTCAGTTTGTGTTAGAGAAGGAGTGCATGCGTGAAGATACAAGATTGAAGATTACAAGACAAGTGCTTAAAGATCAAGATATGAAGCTACTGCCAAGGGGGAGTCTGTTGGTGCATAATGTCAGTAGTTCATAGTCTAGTGTCTGTAATCGAGTCTGTAATGTTTAATTATGTTTTGTATGTTTAAGTGAAGTTACTGACAAGTTCGCTTAACAGGCGAACTTGTTAGTCAAGCGAAGTTATGGACAACTTCGCCTGAACATGCCAGGCGAAGTTGTCGTGTATTTATAGTCCTAGGTTACGGCTTGGTTAGTAATCGTTGTTTAAGTTCGTGTCAGTAGTTCGAGTTCATTGTAACGTGAGGACGAGAGTCTGTAACAGTGATATTACATCACGTGTTTGAGTTATAATATATAACGTGTGTTCGTTTCGTGTGTTCGTGTGATTCGTGTTCTATACTCGTAACGATCTACGCAGGGATTCCGCACCTGAGTAGACCGAGATATCTCGTGCGATCCGTCCAGGGAACCTACAAAAGGGTGTAACTTCATTTTAGAAATAGTACTTAATGTTACAAAAAAATAAAAAATAAAGAAATCAAACTACTCGTAAGAAAAGTTTAAAAAGTTGAAATTCATCTAAATAGTTATAGGTTTTAGTTTCAATTTAAACATGGTAAAATAGATGAAAACAAAATTAGGTATTTAGAAAAAAAAAGTTCAAAAAGTTAAATAATAATAATAATAATAATAATAATAATTAAACAAATTGACTACAAAATAGTAAAATAGGTATGTGTAACATTGTAATCTCTGCCTTTATCTTTTTAATAGCCTTCTAGGCCTTTATTAGTCTATAATTTATTTTAAAATACTTTATCTAGCTTCTTGTTCATTTCTCTTTTTTTTAGCAATACATCATCTTCTAAACTCCATTATAAAGAACCAGGTATGGTCACCAGAAACTTCATTTTTCTTTGAAACCTCTACTCTTTCTCTTCTATCTTCACTTTGTCAGCCAAATATATATATAGAAGGTAGTTCCAAGGGTCAAGTAAAAAAATATATAGAAAAATTTAAAATAACGGGCCCATGGAGGGACTGGGCCTGGGGCCGTCGCCCTCCTCGCCCTACCCTCTGGCCGGACCTGCTTGAATGGTAGCTATTATTATTGGAGAACTCTGCCAGATGAAGATGGTCATCCCAACTTCCCCCAAAGTCTAAAAAACAAGCACGTAGCATATCCTCAAGGGTTTGGATAGTCCTTTCAGACTGTCCATCTGTTTGAGGATGATACGCAGCACTGATGTTCAATCTTGTTCCCATGGCTTCATGGAACTTCTTCCAGAATCTCGAAGTAAAGCGAGTATCTCTATCAGACATGATCGACAATGGCACTCCATGCTTAGCCACAACCTCTTTTATGAACAAACTTGCTAATGTTTCTGACGAGATAGCCTCTCGTATAAGCAGAAAGTGAGCACTTTTGGTCAAGCGGTCCACTATCACCCAAATGGTATCATGATGCTTAGCTGTACGAGGTAGCTTAGTTATGAAATCCATGGTGATGTGTTCCCATTTCCATTTAGGTAATTCCAACGGTTGCATCTTCCCACAAGGCTTCTGGAGTTCAGCTTTGACTTGCAAACAAGTTAAGCACTTACTGACGTAATCTACCATATCATTCTTCACACCCGGCCACCAGTAGTCTCTCTTCAAGTCTTGATACATCTTAGTGGATCCCGGATGGATTGAATATCTTGAATTATGAGCTTCATCTAAGATTCGACCTCTAAGATTTCCATGGCGTGGAATCCACATACGGTCAAACCTAGTTTTAACACCATGAGAGTTTTCCATTAACTCGTCTTGCTGACCAAAAATCCTTTCTTTCTTCACTATCCCTTCATCTACCAGCAATTCCGTCTGCACCTTGGTGATTTCTTCGAAAAGACTTGAGTTCATGATCAATTGGTATGACTTCACTGTTGCAATGACTTCTTCAGTATTACGACTTAACGCGTCGGCGACTACATTAGCTTTTACTAGGATAGTACTTAATATCGCAGTCGTAGTCCTTTATCAACTCTAACCATCTTCTCTGCCTCATGTTCAACTCTTTCTGCTCGAAGAAGTACTTTAAACTTTTATGATCCGTGTAAATAGTACATTTAGTACCATACATATAATGTCTCCATATATTGAGATGTAAGGCCCCGTTACCGGTGCCCTACACTGGACGTTGGATTTAATCATAAACACAGTTCTAAATATCAGAGTTAAATAAAACTTTCACGGAATATTAAAACTTTTATAAAACATTACATATTAATTCGTAACTTGTCTTAAACAAACATCTTGTCTTTCAAATTCAAAAACATTAAACATAAAACATCTTGAATCTTCAGATACCAGCCTCTTATTCTTCTGCCATGTGCCCCTGCTCAAGCCAGTTGTCTCATTCTACTCATCTGCGTGCATACTAAAAGTCAGCTACGCTGAGTGAGTTCTAGTTAATCATATAACCTACAACACATTCATAATATCATACTTTCGTTCATACTTTACTTTTATAAATTCGTTCATTATACACTTACTTACCTTCATACCTTCTTTCTTTCATATTCATACCTTACGTTTTAAAGAGCATTACGCCTTACTTTCCTCGAGTATTATTAGGGCCAGGTTCCCTCTTGCCTCGAGTATTATTAGGGCCCGGTTCCATTTTGCCTTGAATATTATTAGGTTCGGTTCCCTCTTACCTCAATATTATTAGGGTTCGGTTCCCTCTTGCCTCGAGTATTAATAGGGCCCGGTTCCCTTTCGTTACCATACAACTATACATTACCTTTCCTTGTCATTATCCTTATAACATTCATACATATATACATACATATCATACATGCATTATTCTTACATACTTGATCTCATATACTCATTTCATACTTACTACATAATACCTTACTTAACAATTCGTGCAATATCCGAAGATCGTTCATGTACTGTCAAACATTCATTCATAATATAGACATAACTGTTACATTCATCATTAAGACATACACTTACCATTTAAGGTAAGTGTATTGACATTCACATTGAGTATGCACATAGCCCCGAAAACATAACAAGGAAATGGGGCTAGAAACTCACCTGGGTTCTGTTACGTCCCTGTTAATCGTTATTCCTCTCTTTAACTGTGCTCGGATAACTGTACATTAATTAAATATATCAATACTTATCCTAATCATATTATTCAGGTTTCACAAGAAATGGTTAAGTTTGATCTATTCTAATAGCATTGTATTTGAATACCTTGTATACGAATGGTGTTAGAATACATTTGTATTCTAATGATCACATTGTAAGCTAATGATCACATTGTAAGCGAGCTTATAAGTTGTATTCGAATTTGAACAGTTAAGCGAGTCTATCATCTAATTGAATATTGATTGTAAGCGACTTAACATTGTAATCGATTATATTATTGTAAGCAAATTGGCTTATTATATGCGATAATCAAGATTGTAAGCGAGTTCCATTATTGTAATCGAACGAGCTGAATAAATGGGTCACGGTTTGGTCCTTTACCTTCATTATCTTTACTTGTTTTAACCCTAACACCTTATTATGGCTTGGTATTGACCCATAAATGTTTCATTAACCGTTTTCACCAAACCTTGACTCGAGTGACCATAAAGCTTGGACCTTTATGGTCCAAATTATTCAAAACTAGATCTTGGGTTTCTTTAAACGAGCCGCTCATAACCATGAGTTCGTTAAGTTCATTTTGATCGTTAAGTTTGCAACTTTATGATTTATCTAGACCCGATCTACTCTAGGGTTTAGTTTCATAACAAGCCATTCATAAAAACAAAACCTGTAAAGATAAAGAACGTACATTTACTCATTTTTAGGTTACGGTTTAGCTTGAATATGAACTAAAATCTTGTGTCTTGCTTAAATATCCAAGATCTATCAATCTTTATCTTGGTTTTTGGTCTTGGATCTCTCCCTTTGCTCATGGCCGTATATGGTGGCTATGTGTGTGTTTTTAGAGTGTGTAGAGAATAAGATGGAGAGAAATGAGGGTTTTAGGGTTTTAGGGAGGTTTAAGGGAGATTTATACTCTCTTAAGCCCATGGACCTAAGGCCCATCCCATCCCTTATTCCATCTTTTCCCCACCCCAAGTCCATACTCTTTATTATATTTAATCTTAATTAAATATTAACACACATTCAACAAATATAAATTCTTTTATTTATTATTATTAAATTCACGATGTTACAAGTCTTCTCTCCTTAAAGAGGTTTTTTCCCCGAAACCTAACTATTACTTAAACAAATTAGGGTAAAACTTGCGCATCTCTTCCTCAACTTCCCATGTAGCGTCTGATCATTTGTGATGCTTCCATATTACTTTTACTTAGGGTATCATCTTGTGACGAAGTTGCTTTTCCTTGAGATCAACAATCTCTATAGGTTGCTCAATGTAGTTCAACTTTCATCAATTTCAATATCCACCAATGGAACATGAGACGTGTCATCCGCTAGGCACTTTCTCAGATGAGAAACATGGAAGGTTGAATGAATTCCTTCTAACTCCTCTGGTAAATCTACCTTGTAAGCTACTTCACCCACACGATTAATAATCTTAAACTATCCTATGAACCTCGGACTTAACTTACCTCTCTTCCTAAAGCGAATAATTCCTTTCCAATGCGAGACTTTGAGCATCACATTGTCACCAACGTTAAACTCAATCGGTCGTCGTCGCTTATCAGTATGTGAATTCTGTCTGTCTTTATTACCAACCCCTTCTAATCATCCCACCTCATGGCCTTAATCTCTTCCTGGGTCTTCCTCTGCTCCACACCTTCCCACCAGTACATAGCTTCAACACCGAAGGATTGGGTAGCATAACCCACAGCTTGGTCGGGACGGCATTCGCTGATTCGGGTAACCTTGTCCATTGCGGTTATCCATTGGAGAGTAGCGATTGCGTCTCCCAAACCAGTTAGCTTCGGCGGGTCGCAACCTTTGAATGACTTGTAATTAGACCCACCTCGGCCTCTTTTCCTATCATCAACCTTCACCGACTTAACCTCACTCAAGTCACCCTTCTCTCTCTCTCTCTCTCGTCATCCTTCTTACCATTCACTCCTGACCCTTCAGCGTTCTTCCATGGCTTCTAGCAGACCCCTCAGGACTCAAGTTTTTCACAGCAACGACTACAACTTGAACAATGGTTGCTTGAACTGCAGGGTCAAGTTGATACCCTTCATTCTGGCTTGGCCCTCGCGAAGTCTCACTTGGACCTTCTATAGAGTTAACAAATGGTCCTTCAGAAGGTTCTCGGATCCTACGTGGCCTACCACGACGTCCCGTACGACCTCTGTAACATTAGTTACTTTTCAAACCCAAAAATCCGACCCGTTTTAATTTTCGGTTTTTATTTATAAATATATGTATAAAAACATATTATAATACCCAACTCCATAATAAAAAAAAACATTTCACATTTCTAGTCCCCGATGTGACACCCGACATTTTCAGGTTAACTCTGTTAACAAAACCCAGTTAAATCCTATTGACTGTGTCAGTAAACCCAGTTAGTTCTGTTAACTATGTTAATTAACCCTCATGCATGTAGTGCCATGTATGCATACATTTGAGTTAGTTGTGTCTTTGGTGACCTAAACAAAAGTAACTTGTTACACATGTTATAATAATAATATGTTACATGTACCTTATACGATAGGTATAATGTGTTATATGATCAGTATGTTACATGACTAGTTGTTATATACTTATGTGATTTACAAGAAAGTTAGATGATTAAACTTGTTACATTATATGATATGTTATATGTTATGTTACCTAGATAGACCAATAAACCTTAGACAATATAATACATAGAAATGGTTTAAGTAGTTGTATCATGACACCTATTTTAATATAAAAGTTACCTAAGGTTGAATTTTATTAAAGTGAGACAAAAGGTTTGATATTAATTCAAAAAGAAGTTAAAAACTCTTGGTAATCAAACTTTTCCCTTTCCTTTTCCCCCTTGGCCGAAATTTATCACTCACACACACACAAAACACTTTTGCAAAAACTCTCTCAAATTATCCTCATACACAAGTATGGTTTTTGTGATTCATGGAAGCAAGATGTTAATCACGATTTAGATCTAGATAATATTGATTATCAATCGTAGATCTAAGTATACCTTAATAAGATCTAGTTCATTGTTATACTCTTAATTAGGGCTGTAAACGAACCGAACGAACACGAACAAAGCCTTGTTCATGTTCGTTCATTAAAAAAATAATGTGTTCACGAACGGTTCACGAACACTTACCGAACGAGATTTTATGTTCGTGTTCGTTCATTAAGAAAATTAATGTGTTCACGAACGGTTCACAAACACAAACAAGCACAAATAAAATCGGCGGAGCCTAGAGTAAAAGACTGATGTATTCATCAATATGAATAATGAAAGCATGTAAACAAATTGAACGAACACGAACAAGGGCATGTTTGTGTTCGTTCATTTATCTTTAAACGGACACGAACACTTGATTGAACAAATATTTATGTTCATATTCGTTTATTTAAAAAATGAACATTTCTGTTCGTTTATATATGTTTTTTTAAATCTAAATGAATAAAACTGAACAAAGATTAATGAACATATATGAACACAAACAAATATAAACGAACATAAATGAAAACACTTAAATGAACACAAATTAACAAATATAAACTTTAAGTAGATGACTATTCCAAATACTATTTAATTATTGTTTAGTAATACATAAACACACATAAATAAACATACATAAACGAACATAAACGAACTTGCCGCCGAACAATTCACGAACAGTTCACCGAACGTTCGGTTCGTTTACAGGCCTACTCTTAATTAGTGTTAATATATATATATATATAAATAAATATATAGGGGATGTTTCAAGAGAGAAATGATATTATTGCAAGAAATGTGAGAAATGAATATGAACCACTAGTTTTGTTTTAAGTTTTAAATGCTTAAAGCTAAGTAAAGAAAATATTAATTATTCTCTTTATTCAATTAATATAACTAATAAACCATAATACTTATCTATTTAATTAATATAACTAATTAAATTATTATAATTAGAAAATATTAAGAACTCATTTATTTTTATAACTTACTTTTTGCTTCTTAAATTTTTATCCTACACAAGTATAACTTATTCATATATTAAAATTTCTTTCTATCCAAAACTAATTTCTTCCAACTCAATATATTAATATCCATCAACACATACTTACATTACGATGAATAATACAAAAAAACTATTTTACATGTATTTGCATTAAATATCAACAAAAAACATACAACCTACACAAAAACATATAATCTACTCTTGTTCTAAGAATAAGACAACATATAACCTACACACGAAAAATATTTAACCTACACACAAAATTCATCATCAATAAAATACACACGCACACGAAAACATTTAATCTACACACGAAAAACATATAACCTACACACGAAAATTTTATCTTACACAAGTACAATTTATTCATACATTAATTTCTTTTTATTCAAAACCAATTTCTTCAAACTCAACATATCAATATCCATCAACACGTAGTTACATTGTGATGAATAATACAAAAACTATCTTATATATGTTTACATTAAAAGTCAATGAAAAATATACAACCTACACAAAAACATATAACTTACACTTGTTCTAAAAATAAAAAAACATAGAACCTACATACGAAAAACATATAACATACGCATGTGTAGGATATGTGTATCTTTGTGTAGTTTATATAATTGTTGATGTCGAATTCCATATGTAAGTTGTATGCTTTTTGTATGATGTACGTTTTTATCGCTCAAAACAAGTGTATGTTGTATATTTATTGTTTACATTTAACGGACACATTTGTATGATATTTTTTATTATTATTTATGACAATAATTTTTATAGGCATACCAATTGAAAAAAAATATATATTATGTTTTGATATTTAGTGTTAAAAAACATGCTAATAAATTGAGTGGAAATTAGTTTTTTAATATAAAGAATAGTATTATATGAATAAATTGTATTTATGTTAAATAAAATGAAGAATGTGTAAATAAAAAATAAAACTAAAGTAGTGTTTTTATCTTTTTAATTATTATAGTTAAATTAGTTAAATATATTAATTAGAGAGAAATTCATTATGGTTATATTAGTTGTATTAATTGGAGAGAGAGTGTGAATTTTTATTGTTGCATTTACATCTTTTTTATTTATTTTTAAATATTTAAATCTTAAAATAAAACTAGTGACGCATATTCATTTCTCTCATTTCTTGCAATAATTTGATTTCTTTCTTGAACTTAAACATATATATATATATATATATATATATATATAATAATTGTATTATGTGTATTAGGTAATAGATTAAACGAATGATTGATCGAGAGAATACTTGGACAGATGTTTGATACTTTATCAATCAATACTTAAATTATCAGAGGCCTAACACCTCTATATATAGACGATGGACCCAATTCGTTACACATCCCGTAACGAATTGGAGTCTAGTTCGTTAACATTACAGACTCAATAAAGGAAACATAACGAATCATTGATTCGTTATGACCCATTCGTCAACATTCCATGATGAATGGGAACATACATAATGAACTATCAGCCCATTCGTTAAACATCCTAACGAATAGGTGTTACATTAAATGAACTGGCTAATTCGTTAAACATACTTAACAAATTAGCCTTACATTAATGAACTAACTATTAAAGATAAATATGTTTTCGTTATAATAATAATAAATTACAATACGATAAATTCAAAGACTCGAGACACCAAGACTGTGCACTAACAGACATCCCCTCGTCTTGAGCTCTTTGTCTTCTAAGTTATTTAGAGCGCTTAGTCTGCCAGTCCCGACATCTATGAATCCCATAGTCATGACATACACGAATCACACGCTGAAACTGCATAACCCGGTCATAGTCTTCATGGCGCTTAATCAATATCTTATTCATGAATAACACGTCATTATCAGTATCTGATAAGTTAACGACCCACATTGGATCGATAACTCGTATAAACTCAATCTTCAAACCTTTCCCAAGGACAATGACGGCCTCACCAGTATGATTGTCATAGTACCAATGGATAAACGTTAGGTGAAGACCTTGCGGGAAAGTCTTCACAGGTACGTACTTCATCGTTTTTGGTGGTTTTACCTTAAGCACAAGCTTCCTCCAGCCCGTATGTGGATCTATCTCATCGATACATTTACGGATAGGAATATGCGGCTTAAAGAATTTGAACCCGCAGTTTACTTCGAACAACAGATGTTGGTGAAACCATTCTGCATTCCGATTTCCACCATGGTTCATGAAAGGTCGATTTGCGAGGGTACGCACATCCCAACTCGGTAATGAGAGAACGTCAGTGATGTTATGATAATATTTGAACACCGTTCTCCCATTTGACAATGCAGACCTTTAATTCCGAATCATAAAGCCAGGAAATAATATCTCCTTTCACAGTAGACACAACCTTGAATGTAGTCTTTTGACTGTCTTTGGCGCGTGCAACTGCTTCCTTCTTTTGCTCTTTTTCCACATATCTGTATGCCTCAATAATCTTACGCGACCGTTTGCATCGATACATGAACCAACCTTGAATATCCTCAATCGACGGATCAGGATTCGACTCAAAAGTCTTGCTTTTACCCTTTGACACTTTACCCAGATGGTCTTCAGCCGCTTTAACATTTTCTTCAGTAAATATAGGAGCACCCTGATCAACCTTTGATCGTTGAAATAAATCAGGGTATTCCTCAGCCGTCACATCCTCGATCTCGACCTCCTCATCTTCATAAATAAACGGCGTATTCATAGGAATCGTCGGATATTGTATGACTTCCTCATCGGTCAACACCTCTACATCATCCTCGGCCTCTAACGCGCCAAGTTCTTTATCGTTAAGACCCAGCAGTATAGAAATCTGCTTGCGTGTCAAGGACCTATGAACAAATTGTCCCTCCTCAATCTCATTTGCATTCACCAAACTCCTCACCACCCCCATATTATCCACAAATATGATAGTATTAGCCTTTATCGACTTGATTGGTTGTACATTCATCGAGTCATGATAAATAACCAACTGTTTATCCAAATTACCAACCTCACTCGTTCCAGCACCAGAGGAAGAGTCGTGAGCTTGTTTCAGATCATTACCTCTAGCACCTGTGGCATCAGGATCATCAACATCATTCTTCAGATTTTTGAGTTGATCGTCCTTGCATGTGATCTGAAGAATTAGATCCTCTTGTAAGAATTAGATCCTCTTGTACCTTAATTTTCACCCTTGAGACGTAACAATCTCACGGAGCTCCTTTGTCTCTTTCTAACAGTAGGAGACGAAACCCATCAAACGCCGTTGATTAAGTAACATCTGCTCTTGAGTTTGATGATCGGCCGCCATTTGATTCTCATATAGATAAATCAAACTCAAGAGCATGTTCATCCGGTTTTCCTGTGGCATAGCACGTGAGGATGGAGGGATCGGCTGTACAGGACCTTGAGGACGATTGAGCCTCATGAACAAAATGTCCATAGGCTGTGTCGGCATCATAGTCGGAGTTGGAGAAACCACCGATGTAGCAGTAGTAGGCCTTGGTAAAGTAGATAAAATAGATTGAGGGATGGCCTAAGATCCAAAGTGAGTGTCGTCGTCAATGTCAATTCCGGGGTGCTAGTAGTAAGCGGCACCGTCGGTCTTTGAAGAGCATGCGGCCTTGGAACTTGAGGACCAAATGAAACTCAAGCACCTTCGGTTTGTAACATCCCGTTTTTCGGGTTTCGGTTAATAAACGAAAGTATGGGCTATTAAGAGTTGGGCTAGTGTTGGGTTAAATGGATATGGGTTGTGGACTTGGGTATGAAAGAAAGAAGGAAAGACCATGGGCTTAAGCCCATGATCCCTAAATATATAAACCATAATCACCATTAATTCCCTCATTTACACATATCCCTTACACCACCAAAACACACACTTAAGCTCTCTCTCTCTAGTCTCTCTCTCTAGCCGAAAAATAGAAGAGAAAACCGATCCCGACCCAAGGTATGATAGTATTATGTTGTATGAGCTTAAATCCGTTAGATATGGTCACGAAACGACGATCCGACATCGTTAAACCGTTTAAGTCACGAGATCCGGGTGGAATCGGGTATAAACCGAACCTAAGTTGAGCTTAGGGGTCACCCTAGCTCAGATCTGGATCGAACGGGATGAAAAACGGTGAAAAAACGAGTTAAAACTCGTTTTTTCCGGCGAATCCGCGGTTTTCCGGCGGCCCTCCGGCGGCGCCGGAAAAGTTAATACGAGGTTGTCAGGGAATGTTCTGACATTCCCTGACATAACCCTAGTTCTCTAAGGAATAACTAACGAATTAAAGTGATTCTCTAGCTGATTCGCCTAAGGAAACATAACGAACTAACTTCAGTTCGTTAAGGGGAAAGGATAGCGAATTACCCTTGATTCGCTATAGTTAAAAGATAACGAATTGAAAGGTTCAATTCGTTACATAGACTGGTTCGCTATGGACTGATTCGTTAAGGGTCCAATTCGTTAGAAGGGTTCAATTCGTTAAAATAACCAGTTCGTCATGACAAGTCAGTTCGTTAAGGATAGGTAACGAACTAGGAGTTTGGAAGAATGACAAGAACAGTCCCTGGACTTAGAAAAGAATGATTTAATTATAAAGAAGCCCTTGGACTTTTAAGTAGCAAATTATTTTATGGTTCAAAATCCTAATGGAAAATATGTTAACCCCAGCCAGGGGCTCTGCCCCTTGGACCCCGCTAGGGGCTGCCGCCCCTAGAACCCCGCTGCCAGGGGCGCTGCCCCCGGACCCCCGTTCGTTGAGGGTAATAATTAAAGTAGAAAGACGATATGTGTAGTGATAGTTTATTGATACGTATAATTATTATAAAGTTAGTCGTGCACAGCTCAAGAAGGGAATAACCGTAAACGGTGGACGCAACCACATTGAGGTGAGTTTCTAGCCCCACTTCCTTGTTATATTTGCGGGGCTGTGTGCATACTCGATGTGATAGTTAATACACTTACCTTAGGTGGTAAGTGTATGCCTTGTATGATTTATGAATGATGATTGCTTGACGGTGCGTGAACGATCTTCGGATATTGCATGCGCCGTCAAGTAGTAGTTAAAGGTATGATTGATATGTATGATGTAAGAATGATGTATGTATGAATGCATATGATGTATGAATAGTGTATGTACGATATGTTAATGGTACGTGAACGCTCTTTGGAGATTGCACGTATTGTCAAGGAACGTATGTAAAGGACAGGTATGTTATAGTAGTACGAATGTAGGGAACCGACCCTAATAGTATCGGCGAATGAAGGGAACCGACCCTGATAGTATCGGCGAATGTAGGAAACCGACCCTAATAATATCGGCGAATGCAGGGAACCGACCCTAATAATATCGGCGAATGCTACAGGGTAGAATGCTCTTTAAAGGTATATGTAGGAATGAAGTATGTACGTAAGTATGTAAATGAGTATGTAAGAAAAGACGAAAGTATGCGTCTTTGGATACATGTGTATTTATATGGATGTAATGTATGTTACCTGATTAACTAGAACTCACTCAGCGTAGCTAACTTTTAGTATGCACGCAGGTGAGTAGAATGAGGCAGCTCGCTTGATGAAGACACATGGCATGGAATTGAAGACACTAGCATCTCAAGGAAATGTTATGATGTTTTAAAGACTATGTTTGAATTTAAATAACTATGAATGTTTGTTAAGACAAGGAATGATGGATATGTAATATATTGGTTGAAGTTTTATGTTGGAACTTATGTTTTAGACCGATACATCGAATTAATTTGTGGGTGAAAAATATATTATTTGGTCTCAACCAAGGGTGGATGGCTTGAAAACCAAGTCATGCTAGACTAGTATAAATATATGTTTTTATTCATTTGTCTAGTATGAGTGACTGTATTGTGTATGTGTGAGATTTAGGGTTTTATCCCTTTGAGAGAGTCTCCGCCTCCAGGATGAGCTCTCCTGGTGGCGGCTGACATTTCTTAATCGATTGTATGTATGAATGTATGTATGAGTGTTTCATCTTTGTGTGAATCCTTCGGCTAATATTAATCATACTACCATTTCTATCTTTTGTGTTTTGATTACAATTGTTCATCCTACTTTATTGTTGATTGTTAATCAAATCAGGCTCTCTCCCAATACACTTCATCCGTCCAAACATCTTTCAAGAGTGAATACGAGTGCGATTCGATCCTAACCCTAGACCCGAGCTCCACACCGATGTTTAATAACGATTATTCACGCTTCCGCACCGGGGCTCGGTTCTCTCACGCGCTACCCGATGACCCTACACATTTGACTACCACGATACGCAATGGCCACGTTAAGTAATCGGAGACACATGTCAAACCACCTGTCGACACGTAGCGAGTCATCAAGACACGTGGCGATGAATTAATGCCACGTGGTAGCCCACGGATTTATAATTGTGCCGTGCTACACGGCGATCGATTTCTCTCCCCGTTACAATATGTGACGAAGTAAGATATCCTCTTATAAAAGGGGGACCTCAACATTACACTTCTCATCAGAACACACCTTTGAATACACACTCGTATACCTCGGTAATCATGTCTAGAGCCTCTTAGTGCATGCCGACGAGTCCCGGGGCCGAAGTTCTGACGTTTATTCCTCGACATACGACGTAGGATAGAAGTGATGCTCGATCAATCCTAAGATTTTCAATCCAAGTACCTGTATTAATGTAGGGATCCATTTAAGTTATTTCAATACATGGCTTGGACCCTAGTCAGGGTATAGCTTAGACCTTGAAAAGTTTAAATACGTATTTTAGCTTTCATATATTAAGGTTATAGTCAAAATAATGTTTCTTCATGACTAAGAAACATAAAGATTGAAATACAAAGGTTATGGTCAAATTGATATCTCATCTTGAAGAAGAAACATAAAGATATTTACAATTAGACATTTCTTCATGAAGAAGAAACACAACACATAATTGGTAAATAAATAGGAAGACTAAATGTCTAAATCTTTTATTCAAACAAATGATTTATCAAGGTTTAAAGCTATGCAAATTAGACTAAAGATCTAAAGGTAGATCATTAAATCTAGATATTTTTAAAGGTTATTATCGTATAGTAGGTTTTAGGCAAACACATACATAAATCAGTACGGAAAACTGATCAGAACAAAGGTAAATATGCTCAAACTTTTACAACTATATAAATCAAGTAATTAACAGTTTGCATGAGACCAAGTATACCTGTAAGGCCACACTACCGATGCCCTACATTGTACATTGGATTTACTCATAAACACAGTTCTACAAATCAGAGTTAATTAAAACTTTCGCAAAAACGTTAACTTCAATCTTTCGTTACAAAGCATTTAATCCTTTCTTTAAAGCTATAACACAAAACATCATATTTGAAACATCATTTCTTCCATCTTCAGATGTCAGCCGTTCAATCCATGCCATGTTCCCTCCTCATGCTAGCTCACTAAATAATTTCACCCGCGTGCATACTAAAAGTCAGCTATGCTGAGTGAGTTCTAGTTAATCAGGCGATATACGATACATACACATATCGTACATACATACATATATTAACTTTGTATAAATATCCATAAGAGGAACGTCACGTAATATCTATTAAAAGAACTATTATTAATTCCCATGCTATATATTCTCCATAGAAGGAACGCTATGTTGTATACTTCCCATAGAAGGAACACTATGCTATATACTTCCATAGAATGAACACTATGCTTTCCTTTAAGGAACACTATGCTTTCCATTTAAGGAACACTCTATATATTATCCGTCGAGGGAACTCTATATATAAGTTATTAATTCATATCCACATCAAGAGATAATCTCTATTTTTGGCAATACATGCAATATCTGAAGATCGTTCACGTATCGACAAGCAATCATCCTTACATTACATACAATATTCGTATATTTACTTATAACCTGGCTGTACGTGTAATATCTAAAGATCGTTCACGTATCGACAAGCAATCATCTTTACATTACATACAATATTCATATCTTTATTTATAACCTGATAGTACGTGCAATATCCGAAGATCGTTCACGTATCGACAAGCAATCATTTGTATCTATCACATATATCATATATAGCATACACATACCATTTAAGGCAAGTGTATTAACTATCACATCGAGTATGCACACAGCCCCGAAAACATAACAAGAAAATGGGGCTATAAACTCACCTGAACTCGGTTACATTCACTGTTTATGGTTATTCCTTTCTTGAGCTGTGCACGGCTAATGGTATAATAATTACATGTATCAATTAACTATCACTACTCATCGTATTTCCAGTTTAATTATAACCCTCAATGGATGGGGGTTCGGGGGAAGCGCCCCTAGCAGTGGGGTCTAGGGGCGGCAGCCCCTAGCAAGGTCCAAGGGGTAGAGCCCCTGGCTGAGTCGAGCTGCCAGGTCAGCTTGGGAAAATTTTATTTCCATTAACTGTCTTAACACATTTTCCATTAAGATTTCATGATAATATTTTATTGTTAACCTCTCAATCCTTTAACGTATCTTCAATAAATTAATAAAGTTCAAGGGCTATTTTGTAATTAAACCATTCTTTTCTAAGTCCAGGGACTGTTATGTCATTTCATTAAACTTCTAGTTCGTTACCTAGTTCTTTAACGAATTGGACCTTATAACGAACTGGTCCTTTGACGAATCAGTCCATATAACGAAGCAGTCCATGTAACGGATTGGACCTTCTAATTCGTTATCTCTGTTAACGAATGGTCATAGCGAATCGGGGGTAATTCATTATCTTTTCCATAGCGAACTGGGACACAAACTAAGGCTAGTTCATTAGGTTTTCATTAACGAATCACTTGACGAATCACCCCTAGTTCGTTAACTCCCCATTAACGAATTAGGGTTAGGTCAGAGAATGTTAGACATTCTCTGACATATCATTAACCTCGTACGCCGTTTTCCGGTACCGCCGTCGTCGCAAAACCACGACTTCCCCGGAAAAACGAGATCTCACTCGTTTTCCACCGTTTTTCGTCCCGTTCGATCCAGATCTGGGCTAGGGTGACCCCTAAGCTCATCTTAGGTTTGGTTTATACCTGATTCCACCCGGATCCCGTGACTTTAACGGTTTAACGGTGTCGGCTCGTCGTTTCATGACTAAATCTAACGGATTTGAGTTCATACAACATCATACTATCATTACCTCGGATCGATGCTCGGGCTTTCTTGGTGATTTCGGCTAGAGATAGAAAGTAGGTTGAGAGAGAGCTAAGTGTTTGTTTTGGGTGGTGTATGGAATGGAATGGAAATGAATGAGTTAGTTGGTAATTAAGGTTTATATACTATGGGTCATGGGCTTGAGCCCATGGTCTATCATCCTTCCTTTCTAATCCAAATCCATCACCCATATTACTTAACCCAACACAAGCCCGACTCATAATAACTCTTACTTTATTTTATTATTTCTCCACTTACCCGTGTAAACTTTCCCACCAATATTGAATAATAAATTAATAATATTTTAGAAATTTCGGGATGTTACAATACCTAAAACTTGATAAACGAAGGTAGTCGTTGATACATTTGTCTGGATCCTTACATATGTGGGCAGTCGGTGGGTACACCGCACCATGCGTGGTCATTCCTCTGCCATGACGGGTCGGGTCACAAGATACCCGCAGGGAATAATTAAGTATATAAAATGTTTTAGAGTCAATGTGTTCACCAGCATGTGTTGTTGACGTATTTTATAAACCGTTTACAGGTAATCAAGAATAGGTGATAGAAAGTGGTGTCTTAGCCATTAAAAGATCCAATGGCTCAGGTATATTTTGATAATGTAAAAAGATATAAATTATTGCATTTAAACTCCTTTGTATCACCAACATGTATTTAATTCCCGGCTTTTTGAATATAATATTTTTAAAAGACTTCCGCTTTGCAACCAATAATTTGATATACTTACAAAATATTATACCAACATTTTGTCACACGCCTAGGCCCATGAAGCCCGGTGTGACAATCATTCATAATGAAAAGTCTTATCATCTTTTGTTAGAATTTGTTTGTCCATTTAAAAATATAATTAAAACTTATAAAATCATTAAGTGCATCTTTTTCGTAATTGTGAAGAAATTGTGCGAAATAAAACACGTATTCGTATCAATATTTCATTAGAAAATATAATTAGAACTTATAAAATCATTTAATTTAATTATAAGTTTTTTTTATAAATTTAGTCATTTAATTTGTAGCATAATTGTATATATTTGAAGCATCATGTGCATCACACCGGTTCTAAAGCTAGTATAACGTATACTACTAATAATATAATACATTAATATGTATATTATGCCTTTTTTTTCCGTTTTTTTAGTTCATATTTTATCTATCAAATACCACGAATATATGTACAGATGCATCATTATATAGTGTTCTATTTAATTTAATCATATACTTATCACACCCTTATAAAATATTGGTCAAAGTTACTTCTTTTGCGAATGACAAGTTTCTTTAAAAAAAGAGAAACTAGCAAAATTCTAGAGTCGAGTATGATACAACACTTTAAAATAAGAAATTACATCAAACTTTTCAACAGAAAGATTTGCATAGAGTTTTATTTTTTATTCAAAGAAATTCCAAAGTTGAAATATCTGCCCCTTACTTTCGTCTCCCAAATAGTCTTATTATCGAAAATGGTGATGTTCATTGCTTCCATATGTACGAACACGCCGTCATGATGAGCCAATGTAACGTTTTCTTCTTCTTTTTGCAAAGTGGGGAAGTTTTATTTATTTGTAGAAGGTTGTGCACGAGAACACGAATATAGGTGGAACAACGAACTTAAGAACTCCCAAACATGAATGGCAACATGACAGGATGAAAACAAATTATATGTATTCTCTAGTGAATAGTTACAAATCACATGCACATGCATTCTACTATGTAAATTTCGGTGAAGTGGATCTACCCGTGTTGATAACTTGTACATTTCCACTTTCCAAACAAAGGCATTAGTCTTCTTTGGAACACTGTTCAATGACAATACAAAAGGGGTGTGTTAGTCCTTTGTATTGAACACGACTACTTTCATCAAGGCCACCGAGAACTTGCCACATCTCTCTTCGATCCAAAATCATTCATCTTCTACATATGAGAGGTCGACTTGTTGTAATATAATGCACATGTTTATTAGTTCTACAACATCAATCATATTTAGATTTCTCTCTCCTATTTCTAAGAGCGTGAACATGTTTATGTTTGGTTGATATAACAATCCACTATCAAACAGTTTTTTCAAAACATTTTGCAAACAGATGCGGGAACACCTCCTTAATAGAATAAGAGGTTGTGGATTAAGCCAAACATCAATAGAAACCTAGTTCTTTTACCATTTCCAACTTTACTAGTTAATCAAGTTACCAGTATTGATATTAAAGATGTAACATGATTTTCCAGTTATATAGTTGTATTCCAAATGCCAATAGACTTTAGCATATGAGAATAAAGTAATGTTGGCATCTTTTAACGGAGTGAGCCCAAAACCTTCCACATGATTAGATGTGTTATCCTATCCTAACTTACCCAATAGTTTTTATTATTGTTCTCTTGCCTCCCCCATTGGTCAAAACTATTTAGTTGATTTTTTTATATTGTGTTATACTTTATATAGCATAAGCTTCTTTATATTGAATGAGATGTTATTCAAATAAAATATTAAATGAGATGTTATTCAAATTAAAAAAAAATGAACGAAAGATGTACTCATTTAATAAATAAACTAAGGGTGTAAACTGCAAAGGCGGAATATCCAGTGTGTTGTATTTTTTATGGAAGCTACTTTTGTAAAGTATTAAATTAAAAGAAAATCATGACTTTCTGTATAAATACGAAAAGGAATCTTTCACTTTTGGCATTTACTTGTCTTCTAAGTAACATAATTACCGAGAAAAGAATCGTAATAAAGTTTGCTATCCAAAAAAATAAAATGATGAGAATAATATAATTACTAAATTAATGCTTTAGTGTAAATTTGAATTGGATTTTCTCCTGAAATTAATGCTTTAAATAAATTGTTTTTACATAAGATACAAAATTGAATTAAAATTAAGAGATATTGACAATAAAATTAGGCAAGTAGCAACTAAATAAACGACCCTGCTCATGAACTATTTAAGATCAGTTTCTTGAAATGATCAATCGAGTCAAATATAATTATATAAATGGACCGAACATGAGCTCTCGCCTAATAATAACCTTGTTTAAACAAGAATGAATATGAGCTTTGTTTATGGAGCTCGGATTGGTTGGAACGAAAACAAGCCTACGGTTTTATCATGTATTTAATAATATTTGATAACGTCAATAAAAATAACTACATGTGCAATTTAAACCAAGTTGTTAATATAAATTAGCCATATGAATAGTCTTGTATTATATTTATTGTAAACTCTTCATGTAAATTGTATTTATTTCTTGAGTCTATATATTGCAATCCCCTCTTATTTGGGGTATTGAGTTCCTTCACACTAGTATGGTATCATATGCTAGCAACTGATCCTTCCCATCTGTCTCTATTCCAAACCCTAGCCGTTCCTCTTTCTTCTCTCATGGCCTCTTCATCTATGGATGCCTCTCTCTCAATGGAATAATATACTACACATGCTCACCATCAAATTAACCCCGACAAGTTACCTATACTAGAAGAACCAACTCATCCCAATTCTCAGTCTTCAGAATCTGTGATTGCAAATTGACGGCTCTTCCCTTATGCCTTCACCTGAAATCACAAAGGATGATAAAATCCTCCCTAACCCTTTGTATGAACCATGGTTAGTTGCTGACCAGAAAAACCATCATCATTCTGCAAGCCTCTCACTTCGAAGAGGCTACGGCAGAAATCGTAGGGCTATCCTCCGCCCGCCAAATATGGCTTGCTCTTGAGTCAGCCTACAGCACTTCCATTGAACGAATTCAGAATCTGCGTGATCAGCTTCGCTTACGGCCAAAGGTTCCTCATTTGTCTCAGAATTTGGCTGCAAAAAAGGACATTTTCCTGATGCTTGCCCTAACTTTTCTTCCTTCATCCCTAAATCTACACCCACGGAGGCAGATCTGGCAAAGGCCTTCCTTGCTCAGTGCAATGTTTCCACTACTCCACCTTGGCTTTCCGACACTCGTGCTACTGATCACATGGTTGCTGGTCCTGAACATGTCACCAATGCTACACCTCATACGGGTGATGCCGAAGTAACTTTTGGAAATGGTAAATCTCTTCATGTTTCCCATATAGGGCATACTCTTGTTGGAAACAATCTTCGTTTAAAAGATGTTCTCATTGTTCCCAACCTCACTAAAAACTTACTATCCATCGGTATATTAACTGCTGATAATCCTGTTGATGTTTTGTTTTCCTATCCTTCTTTTTATGTTCAGGACCGCACCACGAGAGAGATGTTGGCCAAGACAACGTTGAAGATGGTCTATATGTTCTTCAAGACAATCCCAAAGCTTTTTTTTTTGCTGATTCTCATGCTTCCCTAAAAGCTTCTTTTGAGTTGTGGCACTTACAACTTGGTCACATGTCGTTTGATACTATTTTAAATTTAAATAAAATGAGAGAATTATATGTAACCTCCTTTATACCAAAACTTGCTTTGTGTGAACCTTGTCAATTGTCTAAGGCTCATCGCCTACCTTTTGATATTAATGATAAACGAGCTTTGCACCCCTGGACATTATGCATTGTGACTTGTGGGGTCCATCTCCTATTACCTCCAATGATAACTATCGATATTATGTAGTCTTTATCGATGACTTTTCTCGGTTCACATGGTATTACCCATTAACAACTAAGTCCGGCTTTTATCCTGTTCTATCGGTATTCATGAAATTTGTGCAAACTCATTTTTCAAGAAAGATTAAGATCTTTCAAATTGATGGTGGCACATAATTCTTAAATCACAATGTTAAACAACTTCTTGAGGATAATGGCACCATTCACTAGGGCTGGCATATCGTGTATACCTGTACACGATAAGACACGAACACGAAATGTGTAAACCTGTACACGACACGAACCTGTTACTATCTGGTATACACGATAATATACCCGGCGACAGGATAACAGTACACGATATTGCTGAAGATGGAATGATGGACGGAACTAGCGGCGGAGAGAGATATGGCCGGCGACGGGTGATGGACAGAGAGAGATATGGTCGGCGACCGGAGGAAGGCCGGCGACGGTGGGATGGATGATGAGAGGCGAGTAGGCGACGACTGTGGTTTGGTTTGTAAGAATGATTTGGATGAATTTTGGGTTAGGGATGATATAACATAACTATATTATATATATATATATATATATATATAATTTTAAAAATAACCAGATATTAACAAGTACCTAACAGGTAAACATGTATTATACATGTTTAAACACGAAAATTAACAGGTAATTTCGTGTCTACATGTTTAGTACACGGAACAAGTTAATGTCTTACATGTTACCTATTTAAGTCGTGTAGGTACGTGTCGTTTATTTGTGTCTCGTGTATAAACTGCCAGCCCTACCATTCACCGTGTCTCGTGCCCATACACGCCGCAACAAAATGGTCGTGTGGAAAGAAAACATCATCACATTGTTGAAACCGGTCTTGCCATGATGTTTAATGGTTATGTACCACCCGTTTTTTTGGGTAGAAGACTTTAGCACTGAAGTCAATATTATTAATAGACTTCCAACACTGGTTCTTGTTAGAAAACCCCCGTTTGAGTCCCTATATGTCCTCAAGCCATGCTACAGTAACCTTCATCCGTTTGCTTGTCGTATGTGCCCATAAATCCGGGACTATGCTGACCACAAACTTGCACCACGTAGTGTCCCATGCATATTTATGGGTTATTGCCCTCAATAGAAAGGGTATCGTTGCCTTGATCCTCAAACCGCCAAAATATATATTATTTGCCATGCTCGGTTTAACGAAACTTCTTTCCTTTTTTTCGGTGTCCACACCACTTCTGTTTTATCCCTTCTACCCCTACACTCCTTCTTAGTTGACAACCACACTGTCATGCAACCACATCAGAACACTCCGAATTATCCATTGATGTGCTAAAAGTAGTCAAATAATTATTAACTAAAGTTATGTTAATCTTGACCCTAAGTAATAATTCTAGACTCTTAACTTAACTAAAACTACTAACCGGCAAGTTAACCGATCGACTCTAGTACAGCTAAATAAGTCCGGATATCAAACCCACGAGACTCTTTAAATTACGTATATTAACTAAACTAGACTCAACTACAGATACGACTATTTATTTATTCTTAAAACGGGGGGGTTTTACTAAATACTAAGATTGAACTACTATTAAAACAAATTAATAAAACTTAAGACGACTTAAACCTGGACTTAATTCAGATGATGACGAACAACCACCTAGGCTAGAATCTCCAAAGTTTCAGTTATCAATTAATCGGAAAAATGCTTTGCTATGGGACTAGGATCATAAATTAGTCACTTAAAAGAAAACCCGAACAGGACCCCTGACCCTTCTCAATAAGACACCTATGGATTTCTATTAAGTTCTTAAAAACACTAATTTTAATATTAGACTTCCTTACGGTTATTTAATTAATTATGAGCGAGTACCTTTAAGCGACAACCTAACTTATAGCGCGGAAATCAAAGGTACTGCAAAATTCGTTACTTTCAAACCCGAAAACCCGACCCATTTTAAATTTTGGGTTTTTATTTAAAAATATATGTATTAATATAAATATATAATTCAAGTTTCATCTTATGTGTTTCTATTATGTTCGTTAATTGACATGTTTTGATGTCTCGATGTATTTGTATCTTTTGTTTATTATCTATACAATATTCACGATAATTTAAGTTATAGTTCAAGCACTTTCTATTCGTTTCGTTTAAATAACAAAACTCCGGAATTTAATGTCAATATTTAAACGAGTCGCAAATTAGCCGGGTGTAATATAAATAAAATAATCCAAAACATATTTACTTGTAATTCATAGTTAAAGGTTCAATTTGTAAATACACTTTATAATATGTTTTTAAAGTAATATGAAACATTGAGGGCCAAAGGTGTAAATTATGTTTAAAATATCATAAAATAATAATAAACCAGCCCCCCTCCCTTCACCCACGTTTTTTCGGCAGCCCCGAACTCCGGCGACGGCAGAACCATTCCGGCGACCTTAAAACACATCCAAAACGCTATTTTAATCAACTTTTAATGTTAAAAACTCGTTTCTCCATCGTATTAACACCTAATCAAGACCCATTTACGTTTATTAACACCCCAACGTTCGGATCCATCCCCTAAACCGCCGGATACTAATTAAGTTTCATTAATTCGATTTAATCAACCAACGGATCAATTACAACTATAAATAGCATCCTAATCTAATCCTAAACGTGCTACAACCATAATTTTTACACAAACAAACTCGCGAATACCATCATTTGTTCTTATAATATCGGTTCCGGCCAACTCGTCGTTCAACCTCATTCCGGCATCAGTAGAGGTAATTGACATATTGATTTTCTTAGTTTTGACCTGTCTAATAAAACCCCTAATCTATTTTAACCCAACATGGTCTGGATTTGGAGAATTGAAAACCCTAGGGTTAGGATGAAGAAGATGAAGTTGAACAACTTGTTTATATTTATCAGTTTCCATCTTTGAACAACAAACTAGTTTGGTCCAGTGGTTGGGTATTCTTTGTATGGTCATGGAGACCCGGGTTCGAACCCGGGTCACAGCAAATCCTTTTTATTTCTTTTAAAAAAACCATTGTTTATCAATTTTAATAAGTTAAATATATTTTTATAATCATACAAAAATAAATAAAATTATTTTATAGTTAAACAAAAGATGTTTTGATTTCCGTTAACAATTTCCGTTCAAGAATCAACTTTTACAAACCAAATCACTTGTTAAAACTTGTTAAATAATTATTTAGATATATATATATATATATATATATATATATATATATATATATATATATATATATGATAACGCTGTAACTATATAAATTCTAACCGACAACGATAAATTCCGTAAATATGTTTTAAATCTAATATTCAACTTATAAGTAATATTATAATAAAATTAATGAAAAACACGTTAACTTAAATAACAATACACTTAAAAATGTGTAAAAAAATACTTATAAATAATAATGCATGAACCTTAAAACCAACCCTTTATTTTCCATAAAATTAGTTAGTAATTCTTGTGTTTTTATTATTTTAGCTCGTGAGATTCGATCGTTCGGTTTCATATAACACACTTTCGATTTTATTTCAAGTTTGTCTTCAACTTCAAGATGAGTTTCTCACACCCCCTTTTTAACGATTTTACACATTTTGGGGGTAGCATATATATCCTATCAACATTACAATTTTGTTTTCTTATTATTTACAAACTACAATTCGTTACATGGACTTGTGTGTTTATTTGCTTACTTGCTCAAAGATTACGTGCTCATGGTTTCCTCATTAAGTATGATCATACGCCCCCCTATGCACTCAGGACCTCGATGTTATGAGTGGAATAGGGACCCTGATCCAAGTATGTTGGTTGTTACCAACAGAAAAGACACTTACTTGCACTATTATCCGAGCACGTTGGTGCACAATCCCAACTGGAAAGGACCTTACTTGCTCATTTACGTTTGTTCATGGAATTGTAGATTTTTATGTATTTATATCAAAGCTTGTGTGAACTCACCAACTATTCACATAGTTGACCTTTATTTTATATATATGCTATAGGTACCTTATGTAGAGTATGCTGCCGTGACAAAGACACTAGAACTTAGGTTATATTATAAGTGGACAAATGTTAATTGTTCTTGTATTTCCCTTGTATTTCTTGTTTCAAATTTGTGTACTTGATGCTTAAATTAATTAATGATAATATTGTCACTTAATAGTGTCACATGTGTTTTGGGCAATCTGTACGTCACACTCAGGCGTTTCCGCTTTAGCCGGGGTGTTACAGGTAGTTTAATAAATTTATTCGACTCAATAGACAAAGTTGATTAATCAAACCTAGACGGACTCCTTACAAAGAACTAAATCTAGCAATCCTAATCAACAAAGACCTATCAAATAATCTATCACTTTACAACTTTTTAGACTAGTAGCATACTTATATTTATTTGAATAATAATATTGTTTCTATGATCTTATTATAAATCAATCACAAACTACTCGAGAACACATAGTAAATGACCTAACATAATCATATTATATTACAGACAATCACCAACGAAACTGTGAAACAATAAAACTCATCAAATAAAACCAAGCACACATATGCATCGAATAAATAAAATTAAACTCTTTACTGATTCATAAAACCATAAAGAAAAGCAATAATCCAAGCAAAATAAAACATCAACAATGGTTCACATAAAGCTTAGGCGGTCTAAGGGTTTAGCCAACAACCATACTCAAGAACAAACCAAAATAAATAGGTTCAAATAATAAATTCTTAACCAAGATAATAAAACAAACAGAAAAACAATATTTGGTTGAGTAGACGTTGAACCCAAATGCTCTTTGCTCGAACCAAAGTGCTCTCTCTTTATTCTTTTTTCAACAGGAGTTGCCCCTTCTTTTTTCGTCTCCAAATCAGCCGTAGGGTTACCCCCCCCCCCTCTACCTCTTGTGTCACCATCTGCTTGCTATATATATTTTTGCGCCGTCATCGGCCCAACAATTCTCAGCCCATAAATTACTTTGGGGCACATGTTTTCTTTTTAATTAACTCTAGCCACAAAACTTCAAGTCCATTTACTTTGTCGATGATGGCTTCTATCATCTAACTATACTATTAAAACAAATGAGTTTAACTCAACATGGCCTCTTTCTATTGGTGGATTCTTAAAATTTTCATTTTTATCTAACACTTCTCTATTATTGATGTGAATAAAAAAATTCTAAAATAAATAAAAATACTAGACAACAAATTCTATTAAATGATTATAGATTATTAATATTTTATATCATTTATATTATTCCTTTTTCATTATTTATTATAACGTATTTTACCCTAAACCCAAATCAATTATCCCTTCTTTCACGCCTCCATCCTGTTCTTCCACAGATCTCTATCTTCATTTCATTTATCCAACAAATTGACCGTCTACCGTCGATGAAGCTGTTCACCAGCCGGACGTTTAATCTACAGCAATTCGGCTTACCAATGACTGTGTTAACAAACGATCAACGTTTCTACCAGTCACTTAAAGCATCATGTATTATGTTGTGTATGTTGATTCACATGAAAATATATATATATATATATATATATATATATATATATATATATATATTGTGATTTCATACACTAATTTAGGCTGCCCACCAGATGTTTGATCAAATGTCAGTTTGTTATTTTTATTATTATTTCTTAATGTTAATTGTTTAATTTATTAATTGATAAATAATGGTTTTAATTTTAGATTTATGAGATTTAACCGATTAATTGCAAGTAAATTTGAAATTCGTAATCATTGCAAGTAAATTTCTCTATATTAGAAACAAATCAACAATATGATTAAGGATTTCTTTGATTACAGAATTTCAAATTTATAATTAATTATGATATATATGTGGTATGAATGATTTTAACATAATCATCAAATCAACCATATGATTAAGGATCTAATATTATCATAATGATTCTAAGTTTAGGGATGGTAATAAATAAAAAATAAAATTCATTATACAAGAAACAATTATCATAGGGATTCTAAAATTATCATAAATCTACAACGTATATCAATTATGCAATTATTCAATTGATGATTAATTTTATTAATGGTAATAGATAAAAAAATAAATTAGTTACATTTTTTTGTACATTACTATCTTTATGTTGTATGTTGAAATATGGTGTAAATTTAAACATATCAATTTTATTTATATTGTAATTATAATATAATAATTTAATTTAACAACATTAAATTCAAATATTTCAATATTTCAAAATCCGTAATCAAAGACATCCAAAATTTTGTCCATATTTCAAGCTAATTTAAAATCCCTAATTTTCTGAATTAATTAATTACATTTATATCTTCCTTCTTTAGTCACCTATCCAAAAATTCAAACATCTAATACTTATGTATAAATACTCTGACCTTCACACAATAATTCTCACACCATCACAGCGGAATTAGCAAAAACGAATTTGTTTCTTTGTAAGGTATATAGTTTGGTCGTGCTTATATAATTTATTTTGTTGTTTAGTTGTTCGGTTCAAAGTATAATTGTGGAAAATTAATAGTTTGTTTATTTTTAATTTTTCACCATCCAAAAGATGGAGCCAACAAAATTATAATGTTGAACCAATTGGATGTGTTTAACAACGACTATGTCCTCAATGTTCGTATTTTGAAACTATGACGTATCAAGGACAATAACAAGTCCGGAGAAGATTGGTCGATAGAGATGATTTTGCAAGACGAAATGGCATTGTTACATAAAAATAAATAGCTTACCATGACCTGGACTTTTACTTTTACTCCAAATTACACATTCATTAATTTTAGTATATTATTCACACAATTTTGTACTAATTATTGGATGGTGAATGTTTTTATATTTATTGGTTAGGTTTTTCAACGATTTTGTACTAATACACATTTATATGTTTTTCCGGTAAGGTTGTATCGTTTTTCGGTAAGGTTTACATTTGTTCACATAATTCAAATCTTTCATAATCGGTAATTTATTTATTATGTGATATTAATATTAATATTTAATTTTATCATTTTAGGTTATCGTCCCCAACTTGATATAATTGATTGAGGATTTTTTGACAAGATGTCTTATTTTTTGTTTAATGTTAATGTATATTTTTGTTATTATTCATGTATTTTTTTTTCACAATTCATTTAATTTAATTGATAATTATATAATCCGGAAATGAAATTTAATTAATCATTTTATAATACATTAATTTAGTTATAGTAAGATAATCAATCTTATATTATTGTTGTTCAAATTCCAATTAAATCACTAATGTCAAGTCAATTTAAAACATTATTATATTTTCCAATATCATCGTATTTTAACATTTTAAAATAATACACATTTAATATGACTTTAGAAACCGATTTTCACCATTCAAATTTTGATTTTCACTATTTATGTGAAGTTTAAAAAAATGTGTTATATAGTTTGAGTATCACCAGCTATTCAAAAACCGAAATTTAACGAATTTGACCATTTCATAAATTTTCAATATTAATGCCTTAAATAAAAAAAATATATTCTTAATAACCATTTTAAATATTTTAAGTTATTATGATTTTAATATCAATTTCAACTAAATCTAAAATATATTTATTCCTAAATATCAAAAATAAAATATATAATAAAATGTACATTTTAACTCGGTTTTTATATAATATCTTTAATTTATGGTTAATATTCATAACATATTTAAACCCTTATTTCTATTTTTTATGTTTGACAATTTTTTAATTATGTCTAAATTTCAATATTCATACCTTTAGTAAAACCCTCATATTTTCTTTAACCGATTAAATACGGAATTTATAAATTAAATACAAACTTTTACAACTGAATGTGAAAATTAATGTATAAATAAACCCCCATTTTAATATAAAAAAGATAAAAAAAAACATTTTTTTGAATTTATTTACTATAATACAACTGTACTAAATATTCTTTTGAAGTTTACTAATAATTTTTTTATTCATAAAAGTGAATTCTAGCATTGGCTTTAATAGATCTAATAAAAAAAGTTATTAAATGTTTCTTATATAAAAGTTAAAATAAAAATTCTTTTATAAAAATTTGTATATTTCTTAATTACCGTTTTTATACAATTATATGTTTTTGATCATATACAAAGCATGTATTTTTTTTTCATTCCAAATCTTATTAACAAACACTACAATTATAATTTGTCAAATTCTAACAATATAATCTAATTGTAGTCGTATCTCAAACACTGCAAACATTATTTGATCAATTCTCATTGGCATTTAAAAGATTTTGATACTTTTCAATCTTAGAAAAGTTTACATTTTTTATTTGACAATTTTTTAATTATGTCTATATGTCAAGATGCATATGCCTAAAAATAGAATCATTTGACTTCCTGAATTTTTGTACCTTAAACATTTTGTTATTCCATCATTATTATCAAATTAACTCACTTTCTATTGTTACAATATTTTATAAAATAAAAAATCATTATCGTTAGAGTCAAAAATCAATATTTGTTTTATATCAATAATAATCGTATTACCAGAATTATCGTTATATTTAAATACAATTACTTAAAAAATTGATTCATATTAATTAATTATTTATTTAGTAAGTGTTACATTTTTAATTATGGTATCAAAATATATCAATACCTTATTCCTAACTAGAAAAATTAAAATTATTTGTAACTTTCAACTTATATTTGTTTAAATAAAATTAATTATAAAGTTTCTTTAATAGTCATCAACCATATTCATATACATCATCTACTAATTTATGTGTTAATTCGTATTTTAATCACTATTGTTATTGTACAAAATGATAATTTTTTTTGACTTAATATAAGTTTTGACTTCAAATCAATTCTTAAGTTGACAAACATTAATTTACATTAAATCTTATATTTTTAAACACCTAAAAATAATGCATAAAATGATTTTATAATAATTGTCAAACAAATAGTGGTTGCTAAAAATAAAACATGTTTTTTCCTTAATTTATACATTTTTCTCCGTAAATAACCATTGTTGGATCCCGCTAGGTGTATCAATCCAGTAACAATAACAATAACAGATCTCAGATCTGTGCGTAATTGATTAATACTTTAACTATAGATCTAACTCATAATTACGTATGATTAAGTGTTGTATATATTTATATATTATCAATATCAGTAGTTGTATAATATTAAGGATGAAGATCGAGAGAGGATTTGGACAGAGTTTCGTTAATTAATCTCTCAAAACTTAAATTAAATGTGAACAGTGTTCACTATATATAGAAGATAGGTCTGGTTCGCTAAACATCCTTAGCGAACCAGACGTTACTTCGTTACATACATAAATTAAATGAAACACCCTCTGATTCGTTAACATTCCCTAACGAACCAGGGGAAACTTAACTTAAGGTCTAGTTCGCTAAACATCCTTAGCGAACTAGCCTAATACTTTAACGAACTACATGATATAATAATTGTTTATTACATTAAACAAACGACAAATACGTTAACGACAATTACAAAGACTCAAGACGCAAAACCGTGCACTAACAGACACCCCCTCGTCTTGAGCTCTTTGTCTTTAAGTTACTTGAAGCGCTTGGACTGCCAGTCTCTGCAACTATGAATTCCATTTTCATGACAAACACGAAAAACGCGTTGGAATTGCATAGCCAGGTCGTAGTCTTCATTGCGCTCGATCAAAATCTGTTTCCTGTGTAGCACGTCATTGTCTGTTTCAGATAAATTAACCAACCACATCGGGTCGATTATCTTGATAAGGTCAGTCTTCAGTCCTCTACCAAGAACAATGACGGCCTCGCCAGTACGATTGTCATAGTACCAGCGGTTGAACGAGAGATGCATTTGTTGTGGCATCGTCTTCACCGGCACTTTCTTCATCGTCTTCGGCGGCTTAACTTTAAGAACAAGTTTCTTCCACCCAGTCCTTGGATGGATTTCGTCAATAAGTTTGCGTCTAGGAACCTGGGGCTTGAAGAACTTGAACCCATGATTTACCTCGAACAGCAAGTGTTGATGAAACCACTCAGCTGTCTGGTCGCCACCACGATTGATAAATGGACGTCTCGCGAGGGTACGAACATCCCAACGCGGTAAGGTAAGAACACCCATTATCGTTTCGTAGTACTGGATTCCCTTCTCCCACTTGACTATACATACCTTAAGCTCTGAATCATACATCCATGAAACAATATCACCATGTACCTTGGAAAAAGTCTTGAAGGAAGTCACTTGGTTTGCTTTGACCCAAGCTGCAGCTGTGTCTTTTCGTTCTTGATCAACATATCGATGTGCCTAAATAATTTTACCCGCAGCTTTAAATTTGAACCAACTCAAAATCTCCTCAACATATGGATCAACAGGCGAATCAGAAGAAACATCCTTTCCTTTGGACTTATTTTCAAGATGGTCTTCTGCTTCTTTAATTATTTCTTCATTAAATACCGGAGCACCTTGATCAACATTTGTGTGTTGATACAAGTCAGGATACTCCTCAGCAGTAATGTCTTCCATCTCAACATCCTCGTCTTCATAAATAAACTTCGTATTCATTTGAATAGATGGATCATCCTCTATACCTTCCTTATTCACCACTTCGACATCAGGCTCAGTTTCTAACACAGTCAACTGTTCGTCATTCAACCCAAGCAGTATGGAAATCTGCTCTCGTGTCAGAGACCTGTCAACAAACTCACCCACCTCTATCTCATCCTTGTTCACCATACTTCTAATCACCCCCGTTCCATCCATAAATATTATCGTGTCAGCTTCAATCATCACAATTGGTTTAGCAGCCGAATAATCACGATAAACAACAATCTGTTTTTTCAGAATCGTCAACAGAACTCGTACCTGCACCTGAAGCAGGATCTTGAGTTTGTTTAGGCTCACCACCAGCACCAGACTCATCATCATCAGGATCTTCCTCATTATTCTTGATCTTTTTTAAAGTATCATCTTTGCACGTCAATTGTAGAATCAGATCCTCTTGTTCTTTAAGTTTCACCCCCTGAGACTCAACAATCTCACGTAGGGCCTTGGTTTCTTTTTGACAGAAAGAAACATAACTGTGTAGTTTCTTCTGATTCTCCATTAAGCGTTCTTGATTCAACCGATCAGCAGACATCTGGTTCTCATACAAATGCAGAAGATTTAAAAGCATTTATGTCTGACGATTTGGTGGCAAAGCATACAAGGATGGATGAATTGGTTGGATTGGACCTTGAGGCCTTGTAATTCTCATAAATGAGAGATCACTAGGAGGAGGAGGCCTCATAGATGTTGTTGGATGAACTATAGCCACTGTATTAGTCGGAAAAGGTATTTCAGTTAACACTGACTGAGGAATCATACCCAACTGCTCATGTGGAACCATCGTCGTTGTTAAAGTCATCGCCGGAGTGCTAGTTGTAACTGGTACTATCGGACGTTGAGGCGTTGTTTGACGAGGTGATGGAACACCGATGATTACACCAGCCCCAGCAGATACACGTCTCTTCTTAGATGGCTCACCAGTTGCCACACCTTTCCCTTTTCACTTTCTTTCTAGTTGAGCTGCAATGGTGGCAGCTAATGCAGCATTAACTGCATCTTGTTGTTCTTTAAGAGCGGCATCACCATTACCACCATTTCCACCGTCATTACCCCCATCACCATTGTTCCCAACATCACCATCGTTCCCACCTTCTCCTTCCTCACGCTCGGAATCTGAATCATCATGAATCCAGCGATCCTCGGAAGGACATACATAATTAGGATTAACAATATGACCAATCATTCGTTTATCCGCCGGTCTTCCTTTTCGATAAACTGACATTCTACGTACTGTGTCCGCCGTCATATGTTCCATAGAAAGCTTATCATTCACCAAGGTCTGATCAATAGCTAAATTAGGGATCAAATCTTGAATAATCAATTGCAAGAATCAAGGATACATTAAAAATTTCTTTGACTGAAGCGTTTGCTGAACTTGTTCCTTCAAATGATCGAAGAGAAGCTCGGAGTAGTTGAATGGCTTGTTGAGGATTAAAGCTACAAAGGCTGATTGCAAACTGAGTCGACATTCGTCAAAGCCACCACGACGACCACTCATGCAATGAATAAGAACATGGAGAAGATACTTGTATGGTGGGCATAATCCATTCTTGTTCAACATAGATTTATTAATGTCTCCACCATAACGCACACGTGTAAACAAACCCTTTACCAGTTGCTTGTCAAATTCACTAGGGTTGTAATCCTTAACGAATTGGACACGAAGCAGTCCCAAATTGCTAAGGATCACGAATGGTCATTAATTTAGACTTGATCTTTGACTCGCATAGCCAAAGTCAAAATTAATAAGAACACCGAAAGTCAACAACACAAACCCAGCTGCAATTAGCTCATGCTTATCTTCGAGTAATCAAACTAGCAGGTCTATGTAACTCGGTATTGTAATACGAAGTTCATGATGCTAAGATTGAGGCTTAACGCCGTAACATAAATAAGACACACTCGATCAGTTGAACAGAGGCTACAACCCCAAACAATTTATCATTCAATCAACCCAGCAAACTATAATCGATCATTGATTAAAGTCTACCCAAGGTCTCGGAATCACATTCCGGTGACATTGAATCATAAATAAGTAACATTAACATAATATATCATAAATAAATCAGAGTTTTTGAACTCTAAAAACCCTTAGAACACAAAAGGTCATAATTAGTCTATTAAAACACCGTCATTTTTGACGAAAATCACATCGCTGTGATCGTTAATACCTTAGCAACACAATGATATCCTAGAAATGTCAAGGTTTGAAGGTCAAATTTCAGAGAAAAATTTGAAAAGGTGACTTTAGGGTGAAGGAAGATGATAAACAGTGAAGGACTGTTCGTTTGCTTTGTCTTATATAACCTTACACGTTTCACGAAGTACCTTTTGTACGAATCAAGTGATTCGTTTGAATTCTGCGATAACGAATCAGGCAATTCTTTAATCCAATTCGTTATACCAGAATAACGAACTAAACATAAATCGTGTATTGATTCGTTAAATATGTATAGCAAATTAAAAATGGTTCGTTACAGAGTGCGGAAGCGAAATAAAGGGCGAACTAGAGACTAATTCGCATAGAAACCATCTAATTCGTTATCCATGTATAGCGAATTATCATTTATTTAATTTTAAATTGAATAATTAGATGAGATAAATAAAGAATTAATTAAATAAAAAAATTTTAACTTAAATTAATTATCGAGAGTCTTTTATCCCAATAATTGAATACTTTAAAAAACCGTTTCTCTTTTTCGAAACATAACTTAACAAATTAAATAATATGTAAAGAATGAAAGATAGAATATTTTTGGTATTTTTGTAAAAATTTTAAAGAATGTATGTACAAAGAAGTATCCGAACATTTTGAAATTGAACAATCTTTTTGTGTTTTTCTATGATTTAACAAAAGCAGTACATATTTTTGTGTTTTTGTTGAGTTTGAGCAGAGAATCATATTGACCAAATTGTCCTTTTATCACAGTTTTATATTTCAGTGATATTATGACTGGCGTTAAGTCGGTAATTGGTATTGCTGTCCACTTAAATCTAATAAAAAACTTTCAAGTGTTTTTGTGATATGATTAATTGGTTCAATTAAAGCACAGAATATCAGAAACTATCAGCCTCTAATCTCGGTTCAAGCTTAATTTGATTTTTGCCAAATCACCCCAACTTGACTTAAACCATTATAGTGTTGATCAAAATTTTTTATACCAATTGTGAAATTTTTGAGCAATGCATCAAGTTTCCTTTACTGTGAGTGAGTATGCACGAGTTCATCCGTCGGCTTACATACATTGTGTCCCCTGGGGTCCGTTTCTTAATGGTATTAAGACGCGCGCAAGGGAGAAACAAATGTATGACTAATAGCGGATTTTGATCAAGTTAGTAATTTGGAAGTTTGTACTAAGTACAGCAGTGATCAAGTTTAATGACTTTGGGTTTGCTCTAGAAAGCGAGTGAAATATTCATGCTTATGAATACCCAGATGATTAAGCCGCATAAAGATTCACAGTGTCCAGAATCCTAACGCTTGTTATTTGCTTTATTATATTTTTGGAGATCAACAACTATAAGGTTTGAGTATGACTGGCTATTACATTTCTGCCATCCTCACCGAGACTTTTTCTAGAGACTAACACCCCTTTCAATTTGGCGTTTCTTTATGTTTATATCACATACTTTACTCTACTTAGTTGTTTTAAGACCTATCAATGCACCAATGCAATTAAGCACACAGTCTTTTAAGCTTACTTTTTGCTGGATTTGGAGTCAAGATAATCAATGTACTATCATTTTCTCTTTTTGCTTCAAAAACTCAAAATTTTGAGGAGCATAAAATAAAATAAAGATAAATTTAATCACCCCAGTTAACTTAAGTCTATAAATAAATGGCTGCTCTATCAATTCAACAAGTGAAATAATAGGACCAAGACATGCACGCATGCTTCACAAACTTAAATAACCGACATAATTTTCAGCAAGAAAATAATCTAAAAACGCATAACGAACGCCCCAAGTATTTTCCATTATCAGGTAAATGGCTAACCCGAACATTTACAAATAAATGTATGGACCAAACATATACACGTACATGCCCTTCAACTGTAGATAATTGACATAATTTTCAACAAACGCATGCAAAAATCTTTTTGTTTTTTCTCTATAAATACTTTAAAAACACAATATTTTTGTCTTTTTTTTTCAATTTACTTATGAACAAAATAAACTTCACAGTCTTTTTGAATTTTTGGATTTTTCTGTACAAACTGAAAAATACATTCTTTTTGGATTTTCAAATTTTAAAATGTTTTTGGTTTTTCAAAATATTTTAAAGGAAAACATTAAAGAAAATAAAACAATCTTTTTGTATTTTTAGGAATTTTTTAATGTTTTTTTTGGATTTTATCTATACAAACGAAAATCAAAATCTTTTTGTATGTATTTTCTAGTTTTTCACCCCCTAAAACCAAAATAAATTTTAAAGGAAAAATAACATAAAATAAAGATAGTCATCCTTATTTAAGGATATCAGCGAGGGTCTTCAATCCATTTAAACCAAGCAAAAAATGAAAACGCGTTTTGTCAAAAGCTTTGGTAAACAGATCAGCTTTCTGAAAGTCAGTATGTACTTTCTCTAGGTCAATCAACTTCTTCTCAAAGCAATCCCGTATAAAGTGATATCGAATTTCGATATGTTTTGTTTTTGAATGTTGTACAGGATTCTTTGTGATAGAAATTGCAGCAGAATTATCAATCAGGATAGGAGTAGTAAGAAACTTCAAACCGTAGTCGCGGAGATGTTGTTGTATCCACAAAACCTGGGAACAGAAACTCGAGGCTGCAACATACTCAGCTTCGGCGGTTGAAGTGGAGACCGTTGTCTGCTTCTTACACTGCCAGGAAACAAGCCGGTTTCCTAAAAATTGACATCCTGCATTCGTTGATTTGAAGTTGATCTTGCAACCTCCATAGTCGAGTCTGAATAAGCAGTAAGATCAAAATTATCATCCTTGGGGTACCACAACCCGATGTCTGGATTTCCCCTCAAATACTGAAGAATTCTCTTGACCGCAGCTAGGTGAGTCACTCGTGGACTTGCTTGATACCTAGCACAAAGACAAACAACAAACATAATATCAGGGCGAGAAGCCGTTAGATACATTAAAGAACCGATCATGGCACGATAGAGGGTAGGATCAACGGTATCCTCCAATTCATCCGGTGATAAATTATGACCCACTGGAAGAGGAGTAGAAGGGATTTTTCCGGCAGAGATCTTGAATCGGCTCAAGACGTCATTCACATATTTAGTCTGGTGAATAAAGATTCCGTTAGCAGACTGGTGAACCTGCAACCCTAAAAAGAAATTCATCTCTCCCATCGAACTCATCTCGAACTTTGTTTGCATGGACTTCTCGAACTCCTTACACAATGTATCGTTTGTTAACCCAAAGATAATGTCGTCGACATAAATCTGAACTAGGAGAATATCGTCACCAATAGTTTTATGAGTTAAAGTGCAGTAGACAGTCCCTCGTTTGAAGCCGTTATCAGTCAGATGGTCGGCAAGCGTGCCATACCAAGATCTCGGGGCTTGATGTAGACCATACAGGGCCTTGTTTAATCGGTAAACACGGTCTGGATAATCAGGATCTTCAAAACCAGGAGGCTGTAAAACAAACACTTCCTCGTGTAGTTCACCATTGAGAAAAGCACTTAACATCCATTTGATAGACCTTGATATTCTTATAAGCTGCATATGCCAGGAAGATTCGAATCGACTCTAATCTTGCAACTGGAGCATATAACTGTGTAATCAATACCCTCTTGCTGATGAAAACCTTGCACCACTAGACGTGCTTTGTTTCTGACAATCACCCCTCGATCGTCTTTCTTACACTTAAATACCCACTTAGTCGGAATCGCTTTCTTAACTCTAGCAGGCTTGTCTATTAAATCCCAAACGCCCAAACGTGTAAATTGTTGTAATTCTTCTTGCATAGCTTCTACCCAAGAAGGATCTTCAAGTGCCTTACGAGCCGTCGTTGGCTCAACTTGAGATAGAAAGCAAGTGAATTTATCAAGATTTACAATTCCCGAAGAATGTAAATCAGTGTAAGCACACAATACGTTATTATCACTTGACGAAGCAACTTGATGACGTGTACGAACGCCCACATCAAGTTCTCCAATGATGTTTTCCTGTGGATGATATCCATGAATCCGAAGAGTGGGATTCTCAGGAATAACAGCATTATCAAATAAGTTAGTGTAATGTTCACCAAGTTCAGGAGATGAAACATTATCACTGTCAAGTTCAATAACTTTATCTTCAGCTTGATCATCATCAGAAGAAGTGGAAACATTATCGATAGCAACTGGAGAAGCAACTTGAGGTTCCTCAGTTGGAGCATCAGGTTGAGCTTCAACATCATTAGAACTTGAAAATCTCGGAATTGCCAAATGATCTTCAAAGTATGCTCGAACCAGGTCTTCGTCTATGTGTTCAGTTGATGGAGTAAATGAATTAAATAAACTATCGTAGTCAAACATCCAATCGGGACCTTTCCCTTGAGGAGGAGTTGTGTACTTTTGACAGTCCACATGGTACCACTCTTCAACACAACCGGATGTAAAGTTGAATACCCTTTTCTTTGGAGATGCATATCCCAAGAAATACCCTTCGATAGTTTTTTCTTCAAATTTACCCGCATCCTTCTTCAACATAGTACACGGACACCCAAAAGGTTCCAGGTACTTTAAGTTAGGTTTTCGATTATTCAATAACTCATAACTTGTCTTTTTGAGTCTTTTAACGGTTAGAACCCGATTAAGAGTTTAGCAAGCTGTATTCACCGCCTCATTCCAGAATTGGACGGGAAGCTTAGAGTCAGCGAGCATTGTACGTGCAACTTCGATCAAGGTTCGATTCTTTCGTTCAGCAACACCATTTTGTTGAGGTACATAAGGTGCACTGTATTCTCGATGAATTCCTTTTTGAACACAGAAGAAATCCAATACAGTGTTTTTGAATTCTGTACCATTATCACTTCGGATTCTCCTCACCTTTTGTTTGTAAAGTGATTCGATCTTGGTGATAAGGTTTTGTACCAAAACCGGTGTTTGATCTTTCGAACTCATAAATAACACCCATGAGTATCTTGAATAATCATCAGTCACCACAAGACAATACCAATCCCCAGAATTACTCGCACGATTCATAGGACCAAATAAATCCATATGAAGTCGTTCAAGAGGAGTATTAATGGAATTCAATAATTTAGAAGGATGTGTCTTCTTCTTCTTATGCTTGCCCTTTTTGCATGCAACGCAGTGATCGGATAATTTAAAATTCTTCAACGAGACACCTTCCACTAAATCATTAGCCATCAAATAATTCATCTTTCTAACATGTATGTGACCCATTCTACGACGCCATAGAATCGAGTCTTTCTCGGTTTCTTTCGAGACAAAACATGTTTCGATCGATGTAGATATCTTAGAGCTCATGTTTAAGACATAAATATCATTCGATCGTGGTGATCGCATAACAACCATGTCCTCGGGAATAACATAACCCGGTTTCAAGATAAGACATTCTTTGTCAGTAAATATCGTTGTGTACTTTTTATCACAAATCTGCGATACACTTAATAAGTTATAATCCACTTTATCACAATAATTTACTTTCTCAAAAGTAATGTAACCATTTGAAACTTCACCCTCTTGTGTGATCATGCCCCCAGAATTCCCAGCAAATGCCACATAACCCCCTTGAATATTTCTCACGTTGGTTAATAGGTCGAGATTCCTAGTGATATGACGAGAACATCCATTATCCAGTTTTCACCAGACACAGTCTTGGATGTACATTACACACAAAATAAAGATGATTAGTTCAAAAAAGCAGCCCATGCCTCAGTCTTGGGCACCTTTTGGTTTTCTCTTTAATCATTAACTTTAACAGATTTCAACTGTTGTTCAGCCACTTGTGAATAAGTTACCGGCTTCCTAGACTTTCTTCTTAAGTAAGCTGCTTGAACAATGTTTGAATTCGTGTTCCTATAAATTGGCTCATGCGGACAAACTTTGGTTTAACCTGACCATGTGTCTCATTAACATGAATAACCTTTCGAGGATTCACATTAGAGAACATAATATGAGTGTCATCAGCATACGACGTAGGTCGTTTCAGAATCTCCTTTACCAATGGAATTGGCTTAGAGTTGTCCTTGATAAAAGGATGAAGATTCTGATAGCTCTTCTGACTACAATTCCTCACTACATGACCATGTTGACCGCAAAGAAAACAGCTTCGCATGTCTACACGATGATGTTGAGAAGGATTTGGAATGAATGACGCCGAAGTTTGATGATGACTCACATTTTTGGTCATGCTCTTAGCAAACTCATCAGATAATTCAGACTTCTTTTTCAAGTAGAAATCCAAATTAGAATAGTTCGAGAAACTCTTCAACGTATCTGTCCCAGTTGACTTAACAAATTGAATTTTATTAGCTTGTTTTAAAACTTGTTTTGCTTTAGTCAATGGATCAGATGGAACTGATGTTTTTGCTTGAGCATATCTACGTTCAAGATCTTGAATCTGTGACGTTTCATTGATAAAGACACTCTCAATAAGTTCAGGTTTAATGATACTTATTGGAATATCTTTTTCCGTGAACATCGTGTCCATCCCTTTTAACTTAAAAACTCTAACAAATGAATTAACAAACCGCATTAAATCCTCATCAGAAATCTTTGGTTTATCTGACTTCTTTGCCTTTACTGGTTTAGTTTTCACCGGTTCTTCCTTTTTCATGTGAGACTTGAATGAACCATACACAGCTTCCTCAAATTCTTGAGGTTCGCAAAGAATATGATTAGAACTTGGGATGTTCTTATTCTTGTGTATTATCTCAGGTTCAAACACGTCCTCGATAATCACTTTGTCAACATTCTCAACAAAGACCTTTTTACTTTGAACATGAGGTTTTTGAGGAGCAACTTGGGTCTTAACAGTTTCTGTTTTAACTGGTTTAGGTTTTTCAGAAATAACAGTTTCTTTCTCAATCAAATCCTCTTCTTTTCTAGCAAAAGGATTATTTTGTAATCATTGTGAAATGGTGGTGGAATTTCAACAAAACCAATTCCTTTCTTTGAATCCTTTTTTTTACCAGATACTTCAATAATTTCATTCAACAGAAAAGAAGAATTTCTAAATTTTCCCAGTTTGTTCTTCAACTCAAGAACCTCATTCTCAAGTTCAGTTATCTTTGAACGATGTTTCAGAATTTCTTGAAACTTTTGGTCATTAATCGTCATTTTTACAGACAACTCAGCTTTGAGATCGTGGTTACTTGTTGACAATGCTTCAATCTTTTCTCAAGATCTCATTTGAGAATCAAGAGATTGCCGATAAGTATCCTTCATAGAAGCAATTTATCTTATAAGATTATCATTTTGATTTTTCAAAGCATCTAACTTAGGTTTGTTAGATTCACAATCAACACATGATACTTTAACAGATGAAGTAGCAGAGATAGAATGACTAACCTCATTGATCTTGGCCATGCAAGCAAATACTGTTGGAGGCTTGTCGCAAGAGTCGTCAGAATCAGATTCAGAATCATTATCAGAAGACATCTCACTCCCACTTGTATCTTGACAATCTTTATGTAACCCAAACATAGCCAAATTTGCTTGAGCATCATTACATAGTAACCGTTGTGACCAGTCATTTCCATCTGCTAACATTGCTTGTGTTGTAGAAGAAGATGGTTTCTTTTCAGCATCACTACCTCGTGGTGTAGAAGAATTTTGATGTTGACCACGAGAACCAGTGTATTCTTTCTTTGGTTTGTCACATTCCTTTGCGAAATGCCCAAATTCTTGACAATTATAGCATTTTACTTTCAACTTGTCAAAACCCAATTTCTTGTTTAAAGCTGGAAGATCTTTTCCAGTTCTCTGCATGAATCTTTTAAATTTACGGACGACCATAGCCATGTACCACTTTAAATCCATGATTTCCAAATCATCTGGATCTATCTGATCATAATCCTCATCAGTTAAATCACTTGTCGCAATCTTACTATTTACTAAGTTTTCATATGAAGACATGAAAGCTGTCAGAAAAACAAAGTTTTGCTCAGCTTCCTTCATATTCACACTAGGTGGTGAAGCAAATGGATTAGTAGTAGTTGAACTTCCAGAACCACCAGACAAACCCAAATTACCAGCAGAGTAAAAACAAACTTTTGGATCATTAAACATAGTTGATTCTTTTTCACTTGCAGCTTGAGTAAGAAAAGCATTGATTGGAGAGATTGTTGAACTAAGAGGCATACTTCCACCATAGAAAGCTAGATCTTGACTTTCCTTGGAAGATTTTTGACACTTCAGATCATATTCTCTGGCTTCGATCTTTTGTAAAAATTCAAGTGCAGTCAAGTCTTCGTTCAAGAAATAGTCATTCTCTTTCAAAACCATAAGAAATGTTGAGTAAGAACTTGGAAGCACACTCTTAATAGTGTCAATTTTATCAGTTTCATAAATTTTCAATTTCATCTTGTCCATTTCAGCAATTAAATGATTAAACCGTGTAATCATCTCTTCAATTGTTTCTCCCTTCAATAGATTAAAGTTTCGAAACTGAAACTTGAGCATCACTTTCTTACTTTCAGCCGTGTTTCCCATACTTCTCATACGCAGATGTTGAAATAAAGAAGCACATCTCTTAATACTACCCACTTGATGAAAGATATTTTCTAGCAATGCCATAGTAAGAGTGGAATAGGCTTTTATCTCGATTTCTAAAGCTTTCTTCTCTTCTTATGAGTATTGAGAAACAGCTTTAGGAGTATACCCAATAGTATCATCACCAATCATTGGTGCCATATAAACCTCATCGAGACAATATGAGCAATCAGGGTGAACAGACCCCAAATGAGCACGAAACCGAGGTTCCCACTTGGCAAAGTCACTAAACTTCATCAATCTTGGACATTTAGAATGTGAACCTATCTCGGTATCAAGTTGCAACATTTGTTGCATCAACATGTTTTGAGAAGCCAATGCATACATACCAGCCATTTTTGACAAGTTTTAAAACTTCAAGGGTATAACGAATAAGATTAACGAACTGTAAACAGTTTTAGCGAACTGTGAACAGTAGACGGACGAATCAAATCTTAACGAAGTTAAGATTGATCAGATAACGAATCAAAAGTGAATTTAAGGAATCAATCCAACGAATAAGAAAGTCAACGAATCAGATGTAACAATAAGTCAAACCAACGAATTGACTAACGAATTGAAATAGCAAATTGATAAGATAAATCTTGACGAATTGGAAGGTTTTCAGTAACAAATCCAGTAAAGAATGACTAAGGAAAACTTAGCGAAATAGATAGCGAACCAGCTACAGTTGATTTAACGAATCAGGTTGTTACAACCGTTTGTAACAAACTTTGATACCTTATGCCACGTGGCAAAGGTTGTTATGACACAAATCCCAAAGTGGACACGTGTCACACGAATCAGTTAACCCAATTAATGAATTAGATAACACGAATCAGCTATTATAGCGAATTGGCTAACGAATCACGTGAAATGAATAACGAATTGACAATTTTAATAAACGAATTAAAGTGAACAGGATAGCGAATAAACGTAGCGAATCATGTTCATCTTGGAATCTTCAAATCTTCAACAAGAATTTCCAAAAATCTGGAAATGATGAACACCAAACCCAGAAACTCAAATCCGTAATACTCGTTCAATTTTCAACCAAATAACACAAATCAACTACCAAATTACTCGTTATCAACACGCGAAACCAAATCGCCAATCCTCGGAACCAATTAACACATCTCGTGAATCCAATTACACCAAAACTAAACCTCTGTTTCAGTTAACACCGAATTCACACCAAAATCAATTCAAATCTCAATTCCAACTCACAATACCTTACCAATACCTTTAACACCTCAAATCCAATCCAAACTAACCATAATTCAATCAGTGTACCTCAAATTGATCCAAATTCACTCAAATAGAACAGTAACAAACTATACTTCAAATAAACACCAAATCAAGTGTAATTGAGCCCCGAAAGCTCTGATACCACTTGTTGGATCCCGCTAGGTGTATCAATCCAGTAACAATAACAATAACAGATCTCAGATCTGTGCGTAATCGATTAATACTTTAACTATAGATCTAACTCATAATTACGTATGATTAAGTGTTGTATATATTTATATATTATCAGTATTAGTAGTTGTATAATATTAAGGATGAAGATCGAGAGAGAATTTGGACGGAGTTTCGTTAATTAATCTCTCAAAACTTAAATTAAATGTGAACAATGTTCACTATATATAGAAGATAGGTCTGGTTCGCTAAACATCCTTAGCGAACCAGACGCTACTTCGTTACATACATAAATTAGACGAAACACCCTCTGATTCGTTAACATTCCCTAACGAATCAGGGGAAACTTAACTTAAGGTCTAGTTCGCTAAACATCCTTAGCGAACTAGCCTAATACTTTAACGAACTACATGATATAGTAATTGTTTATTACATTAAACAAACGACAAATACGTTAACGACAATTACAAAGACTCAAGACGCAAAACCGTGCACTAACAACCATTAGTGAACATGGAATGTTTTCTTAGTTTATTCATATTATTCCCATAATGAAAAAACAACTTTTAATTATTTCTAAGTTTAAATTTAACAAAATTAAATTTCTATTTTCATCACCACAAAATTAGCATGTACGAAATATGGCGAAAAGTTTAATCTCCCGAGTAGATGCAAATTGTCTAAATGGGTAAAAATATACAGTTACAAAGAAAACGTGTTAAACGGATACACAATGAAAGAAGCATAAAAGATAAAGAGCACAATCAATTAAAGCAATATTAGATTATTATTATTATTATTATTATTATTATTATTATTATTATTATATGTATTCAATAATTATTTAACATAATTTATCTATATAGAAGTTATAAGATGAGAAAGCTTTGCCTAATTTCCTAAATGATATATATTAGGAATCAACTATATGTCAACTATACTTGAATGAAAATTAATATGTTATTGAATATTGATTAAGACTTTATTTTGAAGATCAGTTAATTATAATATTATGAAAGACTAAATTTAGGTTTTAGATTGTTATAACAGTTTGTTTTGTAACATAAATTTAAAATATACTTATAAAAAATGTCTTAGATATTGTTCATCTTGTAACACTGATATTCAACAAATATTTAAATTGATGTGTAAATAAACACGAGTACCATCTTAGAGTAATAAACATTACGGTTATTGATGTGTAATAAATGTCTTAAATAAAGTTCATCTTTTGAATCAACATTAAGATAGAAGTTTTGTTGAATCAAAATTGTAAAATTGTTTTGTTCATTTGGAGACTAGTTTCTTTGTTTGCTTATTATTGTACTCATGATATAAGTTATAAAATATTTTAATTTTTCATTTATCTTTGTTAGTCTTTGAATGTTTTTTGTATTTGATTCAAATAAGTTATGATTGCTTATAATTAATGTAAAATTACATTTATTTATAAATACATTTGCATTTCATTATTTATAAATACAACAACGACATTATAGATATACCAGATGATCTTTTGATTGGTTATTCATCCGATCATATTTCTGATCTGATTGATTTTTTATATCCAACATTATTGGAAAATTTTAATGATATATCATATTTTCAAAAAGGACCATACTTGCACCTTTAAATGAGGTTGTCCAATATATCAATGACAAAGTTTTGTCTTTGTTTCTCAGAGAAGAAGTTGAATATCTCAGTTCTGATAGTATAGACAAGTCTGATAGTGTTGGTCCTGGTTTCGATCCAGCATTACATTCACCGGATTTTCTAAATGGTTTAAAGATGTCTGTTATGCCTAATCATAGATTGGTTCTAAAAGTTGGATGTTACTAAGGACTATTGATTAGAAGAATGGTTTATGCAACAGGACCAAATTACAAGTAATTAACTTGGGGGTGTGTTAATCAAAGTAAATGTTTTTTCAGGTACTAACATTGGGTTTCGCACTTATATAACTCGTAGTGGTCTAACTCATTCAGATAAGAAACTAGCATTCATATTGAAACGAATACAGTTTCCTGTTTTAGTTTGTTTTGCAATGACCATTAATAAAAGTCAAGACCAATCACTAGCAAGAGTTGGCATATACTTGAGAGAACCGATGTCTACACATGGTCAACTATATGTGGCTTTATCACGAGTGAAGAGTAGAGATAGTGTTAAAATGCTTATATTAGACAATGAAGGTAAAGTTACAAATAAAACTACAAATGTGGTTTATAAGGAACTATTTACTAACTTATAATTGTAAAATGGATGTTATTTTAGTTGAACGTTATGTTTTTACATGATTTATATGTCAGTTGATACTAGAAACGTGTGGATGTTACATGATTTATATTTTTCCACCCGTGACGCCCACGGGTCAATAACCTAGTTGTGCCATAATTCATTTGTATTATTAGCTGCCAGGGCCCACAACATAAACCACGTTTTAGCCTCCACAATTTAATGTAAAGTCAATTTAGATTTATATCATTATATTGTTTTCTTTTCTTGTGTGCGACTCCAAACCGAAAACAAATCATTTAATCATTATTATTATTATTTTAGCTCATTAATTCTAAAAAAACATTAAGCACCTCAAATGAACCACTTAGGAGTAATATTATATAAAAGTCAGCCCAAAACAAACTCAAAAGTGCATGAAATATTTATATAATAATATGTATATTTTAGATCACATCAACCATCACACCCAACCACTTCAACCCAATCAACACATCCAGCCACCTCAACCCCTTGTAAACTATGTGATACGTTTGGGCCAGCATCCCCTCTGCCCACTTCCATTTTGGATCAAACCGATTCCACACAAACTAATCTTCCACCAATCCAAACCGAAAATAATTCCCAGCCCACCACCTCATCTATGACCCAAATTCCCTTCACTGAACATCCGGCCCACACTGTCCTTATACTAACTAAACCCACAACTCGACCTACCTGCCCTTATCCCTACATCGACCTCATCTACCCATCCTATGATTACTCGAGCCAAGGCTGACATATTCAAACCAAAGTATCATGTCGACTCCTCTCATACCCAATCTCATGGTCTCTACGATGCTCTGTTCTTTTCCATGGAACCTAAGGGTTTCAAATCTACAGCTAAACATCCTAAGTGGTTAGAGGCCATGAACAATGAAATGACAGCGCTTGGGAAAAACAATACTTGGTCCCTTGTGCCACGACCTGCCCATCATAATGTTGATGGTTCTAAATGGCTATCCCGCACTGAATACCGCTCTGATGGCTCCATTGACCGGCATAAGGCTAGACTTGTGGCCCAAGGATTTACTCAAACGCCTGGTATCGATTACTCTTACATGTTTAGTCCAGTGGTCAAGGCATCGGCCATTCGCGCTGTGTTATCCCTAGCTGTCATTCATAACTGGAGGCTTCATCAACTCGATGTTAATAATTCCTTCATACATGGAAACTTGAATGAGCTTGTGTTTATGGAACAACCACCTGGGTTTGTTAATCCCAACTATCCCAATCATGTTTGTCGCCTAAATAAAGCTCTTTATGGGCTCAAACAAACACCGCGAGCGTGGTTTCACCGCCTAAGCTCGTTTTTGTTACTCAATGAGTTTACCTGCAGCCGCGCCGACACATCTCTATTTATCTTTAAACGAGACTCATGCATTACGTACTTACTTGTTTATGTAGATAATTTGATCTTAACCGGTAATCAAGAAAACATCATTCGCTCATTTATTGCTTGGTTAAACGAAGAATTTGCTATTAAGGATCTGGGCGATTTAAATTTTTTTCTTGTACTTGAAGTTGCTCACACCAAGGATGGCCTTTTTCTTAGTCAATCCAAATATGCCCATGAACTTCTTCACCGTGCCAATCTACTTGGCTCGAAACCGGTTCATACACCTCATGCAGTAAACGAGCACTTTAGCACTCACGGGGAACCAAGTAAAGATCCCACCCTTTACCGATCTCTTGTTGGGGCACTTCAATACTTGACCATCACCAGTCCGGACATTTCCTACGCCGTGAATCAAGTTAGTCAATTCCTACATACTCCAACTATAACACATTTTCAACAAGTCAAACGAATACTACGTTATATCAAAGGTACCTTGCCATATGGGCTACACTTCACTCGCCCACAGGCCATCCGAATACTCGGGTTCTCTGATGCGGATTGGGCTCGTTGCCTTGAAACTCGTCGATCAACTTATGGATACTCTATTTTCGTTGGTGGTAACTTGGTTTCTTGGAGTGCAAAGAAGCAACCAACCGTGTCTCGGTCCAGTTGTGAGTCTGAGTATCGTGCCATGGTTAACGCTGCAGCTGAGATTATTTGGCTAACTCATTTACTTCGGGAGCTACATGCCCTTCCTCCCGATCGCCCGACTTTACTTTGTGACAACCAAAGTGCCTTATTTTTAATTCAAACCCGGTCTCTCATAAACGGGCTAAGCACATAGACTTGGACTACCACTTTATCCGTGAGCTTGTTGCTTCGGGAAAACTTCACACCGCCTTTAGTCCTACCAAGCTTCAAATGGCAGACATATTTACCAAAAGCCTTCCGAGACCCCAGTTTGAATACTTTGGGTCAAGATTACGCATCGGTCTACCACCGTTTCGCTTGCGGGGGGGGGGGGATGGATGTTAGTACAAAATAGCCAAATGAATAGTCTTGTATTATATTTATTGTAAACTCTTCATATAACTTGTATTTATTTCTAGGGTAAAGTTAAAATACAAAAGACAACAAAAATGAGAAGGGTAAGAAGGAATCCAGTCCATTGATCTTATATTTGAATGACTGAGATTAATTTAATAAATAAAAATTGATGGAAAGGGCATGAAGGTAATAACTCATCTTTGTTGACTTTCTCTCTCCACATGCAAGGCACATGCCAATTCCCCCATCATTTTAAAATATCCATAACTTTTTCATACGACATTATTTTTTTAAAAAAAATCACCATAATAATAAGCGTTTTTTATCTTTAATATGAGTATCATATTGTTATATAAAAATAAAAAAAAATTAATGGGTTTTTTATTTTTTATTTTTTTGTTGTTCGTTGTGTTATTGTGTAATATGTTGTTTCCATTGTGTTTTACGTTTCAAGTCATTGTGTTATATACATATCCCATTGTGTCTTACGTTTTAGGTCATTGTGTTATAAATATTCACCATTGTGTCTTACGTTTTAGGTCATTGTGTTATACGTGTTCACCATTGTGTTTTACGTTTCAAGTTATTGTGTAACATGTATTAATCATTGTGTTTTATGTATTAGATAAGTTGTTATTTTATCATTATTTTTACATATTATTATTACACAATGGTGTTATTAGTATTTAAAAAAACATAATGATGAGTTGAAAAACACAATGACGAAAAAAGACACAATGATAAGCGAAAAGACCAATGACGAAAAAAGACACAATGATAAGCGAAAAGACACAATGGTGTGCGAAAAGACATAATGACGAAAAAAAGACACAATGACGAAAAAAGACACAATGATAAGCGAAAAGACATAATGGTGTGTGAAAAGACACAATGACGAAAAAAGACACAATTATAAGCGAAAAGACACAATGGTGTGCGGAAAAACACAATGACGAAAAAATACACAATGATAAGCGAAAAGACACAATGATAAGCGAAAAGACACAATGGTGTGCGAAAAGACAATGACGAAAACGACACAATTATAAGCGAAAAGACACAATGGTGTGCGAAAAGACACAATGACGAAAAAAGACACAATTATAAGCGAAAAGACACAATGGTGTGCGAAAAGACACAATGACGTAATTTTTGTTTTAAATTGTATATAACAAAAATCATACTCATATTAAAGATAAAAAAACGCTTGTTATTATGATGATTTTTTTTTAAAATTATCATACAAAAAAGTTAATGATGTTCTAAAATGATTGGGGTTGTATAACTACCACTATACCCTTTTTCTTTTGGTCTCCACTTAACACATGTCAATTATTTATGGCTTCTCACACTTCTTATTTTTATTACCCTTTGTAGAATAACTTGACCCTTTATTTCTTTAGTCTATATATTGTCAATTCCCTCTTATTTAAGGGTATGAGCTACTTCACATTAATACAAGTTTAAAAAATAAACTAGATAAGGAGATAAGGTTAATTTATGAAAAGTTTTGAATTTAACTATAAAATATGTGTAAGGATCAGAAAAATACGATTACAAACATGTCTATGACACATGGAAACTTCGTCCATTACGCTATGTGTAGTGAAGGAGCTACGGATACGAATTTTGACACGTGGCACTCAGTTAGAAGGGGAGCAAATTTATATTTAGGTTGTAATAGGGTCATTGCATAAAGGCAACCCACGCGCCCTCACTTATTCACTCACCACCTTCTTCTTCATCATCATCATCATCATATTTTCTGCTGCTATACGCTAACCCCTTCGAAACCCCCATACTCTCTCTCTATAAATCATCATCATCATCAATGTCCAGGCTCCACCGTCCCCCGTACAACATCATCCCCATCCACAACCTCCTAACCGACCACCACTCCCTCCGTTACCCTGAAGTCCGCGCCGCCTCCGCCGCCCTACGCGCCGTCGGAGACCTCCGCAAACCACCCTTCGTCCCGTGGCAGCCTCACTACGACCTCCTCGACTGGCTCGGCTTCTTCTTCGGCTTCCAATCCGCCAACGTCGACAACCAACGAGAACACCTCGTGCTCCACCTGGCCAACTCACAGATGCGACAGCAACCTCCTCCGGACACGGACACCCTCGATCCCACCGTCCTCCGACGCTTCCGCAGGAAGCTCTTGAACAACTACACCCACTGGTGCTCCTTCCTCGGCCGCAAATCCAATGTACGGATCTCTGACCACCGCAAAAACAATTCCGATCACCGGCGGGATCTTCTCTATGTGGGTCTGTATCTTCTAATATGGGGCGAGTCCGCCAACCTCCGCTTTATGCCCGAATGCCTATGCTACATATTTCATCATATGGCCATGAAACTGAACCAGGTATTAGAGGATTGCATAGACAAAAACACCGGCAGGCCGGTATTACCTTCCATTTCGGGCCAAAACGCCTTCCTGGAACGCCTCGTCAAACCGATTTACAATGTGGTCAAAACCGAGGCCGACAACAGTCACAACGGGACCGCCCCGCACTCGCATTGGCGAAACTATGATGATGTCAACGAGTATTTCTGGAGTCGGAGGTGTTTCTGTCGGTTGAAATGGCCCATTGATGCCGGGGGTAGCTTTTTCAGGGGGGTTGGCAAGACCGGGTTCGTTGAACAACGCTCGTTTTTCAACTTGTTTAGGAGTTTTGATAAGCTGTGGATTATGTTGGTTTTGTTTCTACAGGCTGCGGTTATTGTCTCGTGGGACGATGACAAGGATTTCCCCTGGCAGGCGTTGCGGGGTAGAGACGTTCAAGTTAGGGTTTTGTTGGTTTTTATAACGTGGAGTGCGTTAAGGTTTGTTAAGTATGTTTTGGATGCGGTGACGCAGTATAAGCTCGTGTCTCGGGAGACATTATGGCTCGGGTTAAGGATGGTGTTGAAGGTGGTTGTATCCGTGGGTTGGATTGTGGTTTTTGTGGTCTTTTATAAAAGGATTTGGGACCAAAAGGATCGTGATCGCCGGTGGTCTGATGCAGCTAATGATAGGATATTTACTTTTCTTGAGCTCGGGTTTGTGTTCTTGATCCCAGAGATTTTAGCCGTGGCGTTGTTTATTATTCCATGGATTCACAACTTTCTTGAAAACACCAACTGGCGGGTCTTTTACATGATTACTTGGTGGTTTCAGACCCGAAGCTTTGTGGGTCGTGGTCTTCGTGAAGGTCTGGTTGATAATATTAAATATTCGGTTTTCTGGATCACGGTTTTGGCTACCAAGTTTTGTTTCAGTTACTTTTTGCTGATAAAACCGATGATCCGACCCACTAAAGATCTGTTAGACCTGAATGATGTCAAGTATGAATGGCACCAGTTTTTTGGTAGTAGTAACCGGTTTGTGGTCGGGCTTCTTTGGGCACCGGTTGTGTTGATTTACTTGATGGATTTACAGATTTGGTACTCGATTTATTCGTCGATAGTTGGTATGATGGTCGGGTTGTTAAACCATCTGGGCGAGATTAGAAACATGCAACAGTTGAGATTGCGGTTTCAGTTTTTCGCGAGTGCAATGAAATTTAATCTCATGCCTGAAGAACAAATGTTGAATCAAATCGGGACGATAAAGAGTAAATTTAAAGACGCGATTCATAGATTGAAACTGCGGTACGGGTTTGGTAGACCATTTAAGATACTGGAGTCGAATCAAATCGAGGCTCATAAGTTCACCTTGGTGAGGAATGAGATTATTTTAACCTTTCGGGAAGAAGATATTGTTAGTGATCGGGAATTCGAATTGCTTGAGTTACCACCGAATACTTGGAATGTTGGAGTGGTTCGTTGGCCGTGTTTATTACTGTGTAACGAGTTGCTTCTCGCACTTAGTCAAGCTAAAGAGCTAGTCGACGCACCCGACAGATGGATTTGGTACAAAATAGCTAAAAACGAGTACAGACGGTGTGCGGTTATAGAGGCTTACAATAGCATTAAACACCTGCTGCTCATTATAGTAAAGTTCAACACACTCGAACATTCCATCATCGCTACTTTCTTCCAAGTAATCGAGAACGCAGTCGACAACAAGAGTTTTACAACAACCTTTAACATGCTAATGCTTCCCGAGATTCATTCACAGCTCACAACACTTGTGGGTCTGTTAATAAAGGCCGAGAAAAACGTTAACAAAGTGGTGAATACGTTACAGGCATTATATGAGGTTGTTACACGGGATTTCTTTAAAGAGAAGCGAAACATGGATCGGTTAAAAGAAGATGGTTTAGCCCCGAGCAGGCCTGCTCCAGGTGACAGTCTGCTTTTTGAAAACGCAGTCGAGTTACCTGGTTCAAAAGGTGATGTTTTTTACCGACAAGCTAGACGGTTGCACACGATTCTTATATCCCGAGACGCAATGAATAATGTTCCCATGAATCTTGAAGCGAGACGAAGAATCGCGTTTTTTAGCAACTCGTTGTTTATGAACATGCCACACGCGCCACAGGTTGAAAAGATGATGGCGTTTAGTGTCTTGACGCCTTATTACAATGAAGAAGTTGTGTATAACAAAGAACAGCTTAGAACCGAGAACGAAGACGGTGTGTCGACGCTTTATTATCTGCAAACGATTTATGCGGACGAGTGGAAAAACTTTTTGGAACGGATGAAACGTGAAGGAATGAAATCAGATTGTGATTTATGGACGGTCAAACTCCGGGAGCTTCGGCTTTGGGCTTCATACAGAGGTCAAACATTGGCCCGTACGGTTAGGGGAATGATGTATTATTATCGGGCTTTGAAAATGCTCGCGTTTCTTGATTCGGCTTCTGAGGTGGACATTCGTGAAAGGTCGGTTGAACTCGTGCCTATGGAACATGGCAGTAGCGGTGATAGTGTTGGTGCCGTGGCGGCCCGAGGGATAAGTCGGGCCGACAGTACCGTTAGTGCTTTGTTTAAAGGTCACGAATACGGGACCGCTTTGATGAAATATACGTATGTGGTTGCGTGTCAGATTTACGGGGCTCAAAAGGAGAAAAAGGACCCACACGCAGATGAGATTTTGTATTTGATGAAAAACGAGGCTCTTCGTGTCGCGTATGTTGATGAGGTGGCATTAGGCAATGACGTGTCGGAATTTTACTCGGTTCTTGTGAAGTATGATCAAGAATTGGAAAAAGAAGTGGAGATTTATCGGGTCAAATTGCCCGGCCCGTTAAAGCTCGGGGAGGGAAAACCCGAGAATCAAAACCATGCCATGATTTTTACTCGTGGTGATGCGGTCCAAACAATCGATATGAATCAAGATAATTATTTTGAGGAAGCACTTAAAATGAGGAACCTGTTGGAGGAATTCCGTAGCTATTATGGTATCCGTAAGCCGACTATTTTAGGTGTTCGAGAAAATATCTTCACGGGCTCGGTTTCTTCACTCGCTTGGTTCATGTCAGCCCAAGAAACGAGTTTTGTGACACTCGGTCAATGGGTTTTAGCGAACCCGTTAAAGATCCGGTTGCATTACGGTCATCCAGATGTGTTTGACAGGATCTGGTTCTTGACACGTGGCGGGATTAGTAAAGCCTCAAGGTTAATCAACTTAAGTGAAGACATATTCGCGGGTTTTAACTGCACTTTACGAGGCGGTAACGTGACCCATCATGAGTATATTCAAGTCGGGAAAGGACGAGATGTTGGGTTAAATCAAGTTTCAATGTTTGAAGCGAAAGTTGCAAGCGGAAACGGTGAGCAAGTTTTGAGCCGAGACGTTTATCGTTTAGGTCACCGGCTTGATTTCTTGATTTCTTCCGAATGCTTTCGTTTTACTACACGACAGTCGGGTTCTTTTTCAACACGCTGATGATTTCATTAACCGTTTACGTGTTTTTATGGGGCCGATTGTATCTCGCATTAAGCGGGGTGGAGAGCTCGGTTGCAGATGACGCTAACACAAACCGAGCATTGGGCATGATTCTAAACCAACAGTTCATTGTCCAACTTGGGCTTTTTACTGCATTACCGATGATAGTTGAAAACTCACTCGAGCTCGGGTTTCTAAACGCCATTTGGGATTTCATGACAATGCAGCTACAGTTATCGTCCGTTTTCTTTACGTTCTCGTTGGGCACACGGGCCCACTACTTCGGTCGCACGATTCTTCACGGTGGGGCAAAATACCGCGCCACGGGCCGAGGGTTCGTAGTCGAGCATAAAAAGTTTGCTGATAATTACCGACTTTACGCGCGGTCACATTTTGTTAAAGCCATCGAGCTCGGGTTTATACTCACGATTTACGCGGGTTACAGCCCGGTTGCAAAAGGAACTTTTACTTACATTGCATTAACCATTTCAAGCTGGTTTCTCGTGTTTTCGTGGATCATGGGCCCGTTTATTTTCAATCCATCCGGGTTCGATTGGTTGAAAACCGTGTACGATTTTGATGATTTCATGGAATGGATATGGTTTTCGGGTGGCGTTTTTGCAAGACCGGAGGAAAGTTGGGAAGCATGGTGGTATGAAGAACAGGATCATTTAAGAACAACCGGGTTCTTCGGGAAATTATTTGAAATAATTTTGGATTTACGGTTTTTTTTTTTCCAATACGCGATCGTTTACCAGCTAGGTATCGCAGCCGGTAGTAATAGCATTGCGGTTTACTTGCTTTATTGGATATACATAATTGTCGCGCTTGTGATTTATTCTATTATTGCATACGCGCGTGACAATTTTGCTGCTAGAGAGCACATATACTACCGGCTGGTTCAGTTTGTCGTTATTATTATTGGATTAGTTATTATCGCAGCGTTGGTTCAGTTTACACAATTCGAGTTTGTTGATTTGTTCACGAGCTTGCTCGCGTTTATTCCGACGGGTTGGGGGTTTTTGTTGATTGCACAAGCGTTTAGGCCCGTTTTGAAGAATACTTGGATTTGGGGTACGGTTGTATCGGTGGCCCGACTTTATGACATCATGTTTGGAGTGATTATAATGGCGCCGGTGGCGTTTTTGTCATGGATGCCGGGTTTTCAGTCGATGCAAACACGGATTTTGTTTAATGACGCGTTTAGTCGGGGCCTGCAGATATTTAAGATCCTTTCTTGAAAGAAATCTAAAGTTGACAAGCAGTATTGAGGTAAATATTAATTACTACACTTAGTATTTTAAATAATGTTTTAAAGCTTATGTTGTTAATGTAATGATCTAATTGTTTACTGTAGGTATACGATGTTGGATTATATAGACTATGTGAAGTGTTAGATTTACAAGTGCTGCACTGTTTCAGTTTATTTGGTGAGGAAGCAAATACTTGTTTAATACCACATTATATTTATAATGTAACTAATTAAATTATGAAACTTATATTGTTTATGTAATATTTTAATTCGTTTATTGCAGGTAGGTATATGATGGAATATAGATTTACAAGTGCTGTTGTGTTTTGGTTTCTTGGTAAGGAAGCAAAAACTTGTTTGATACCATATATTATTTATATATGTAACTGGACGGGGTCGGTTTGGCTAATAACGGTTTAAAATAAGGTTTGGGTTGCGACATGTAATACGGGTTAACATGGGTTGGGTTGACCTGTCCAAGATATACTTTTTTTATAAATGTTCACTAAAATTTATATTGTTTCAGTAAGATTGTAGTATTATAATAAAATGATAGATATACACTTTAAGGTGGTGATATTAATTGGCTGAATTTTGTGTCATGTTTTGCAGGATCAGCATGAATGAGAGTCGTCTTTTGTTGATACTGGTGTTTTATTAAACTTGGTAAAAAGAGTAGCCTTGAAGAATATAGGTTTTTAAATGTGTGCAGTTTTATTGATATAACAACCTGATGTCTTGAAACTTTGGTTATTATTCAACTGAGTAGCTATTATTAATTATCGCATGATGGGTTTGCACCTCTTTAAGAGCATTTTTATTTTTTGTTTGTATTAGTCAATACATTTATGGTTTTATGGGCCAACCCTATGCTTATGTCAGCCGGCCCTAGAAATCTATTGTAGATCTATAAATATAGAACCTATTGTATTATGTTAAACACAATCAATATACAATCTTTCACCAAGTTTATCTTGGTATCAGAGCTTAGGGTTCTGACCTCCTTTTTCTACCGCCACTCTTCACAATACACTCAAATCATCTTTCTTCTTTCTAGATCCATTACATACCATGGCTGATCAACAACTTACAGCCTTCACCACCACAGAGAAAACTTCACACAACTCTCATAAGTTTGGTTTTACTCTATCCCCTACAAACTATGGTCACTGGAAACTTATGATTCAACCCTTTCTAACTACACATAGCCTATTCGGTTATGTTGATGGGAGTATTCCATGTCCTCCTCCCACCATCTCCACTCCAAGAACCTCTGCAAAGGAGGATACAACACTTGTCACCCAACCAAACCCCAATTACACGATCTGGTTGTGCAATGATGCACATGTTAGGATGCTAATTATCTCAACCATCTCTGAAACATCCTTTCAACACGTGCAAGGTGTTACCTCACGTGACCTTTGGCTTGGTCTTGAACGAGCCTATGGCCCACACACTTCTTCTAGAGAATTTACATTGAAGGCACAATTGTTAAAAATACAAATGGAGAAAGACGAGACATCTGCTGCATATCTTGCAAGGGCACAAGAGTATGCAAATGCCCTTGCAAATATTGGCCAACCCATGCCCGACAAAGATATTGTCATGCTTGTTGTTGTAGGTCTTCGTGAGGAGTACAACAGAGTCAAACAAATCCTCTTTGCTAGACAATATACAGCTGTCTTCAACGAACTCCCTGGTCTTATTGAAGATCATGAGTTTATGATCCAAAAGTCAGCCCCTGCAATTCCAAATGCTCAAGCTTTTACAGCTACCACAACAGCTAGTACACCTTCGGTTCCAACTGATACAGTTCAGGCACTTCAACAACTTGTTAGCCGTCTTGGTTTTCAGTTACAACCATCTTCTGTTTCATCACCCGCCACCGCACCTCAAGCTTTTTACACAAACAGGCCCGGTCAGTCCAACTATAGTCGCTCACAAGCGTCTACTTCGTGGCTTCCGGACATAGGTTCTAATCACCATGTAGCACCGGATTTGTCTGGTTTTGACTCCGCAGAATCTTACTACGGTGATGATCATCTCCGTGTTGGTAATGGTAACGCGCTTCCCATTTTACATATTGGTTCATCAAAACTTTTCTCACCTAACAAAACCTTTCACTTAAACAATGTCCTTCATGTACCTGAGATCAAACAATACCTTCTTTCTGTACAAAAATTTTGTGAGGATAATCATGTTTATTTTGAATTTCATGCTACATTTTTTGTTGTGAAGGACAATTCTACCCACACTACCCTCCTCACGGTTCCAAGTGACGATGGACTCTACTATATCAAACTACCACTCCATCAACATCCAAAAGTTGCTTTTTCGACATCTCGAGCTTCAACAACCACATGGCATCAACGTTTGGGACATCCACATTCCCAGTTATTTCAGACTATGCTTTCTAAATATTGTTTACCTATTTCTGCAAAGACTTTTGATTCTCATTGCATTGCTTGTTCTGTTGGAAAATCTTCCAAACTTAATTTATTGTCTGCTGATTATAAAAGTACTCGTATTTTGGATTTAGTTTTCTGTGATGTTTGGGGACCAGCCCTTATGACTTCGTTTAATGGTTATAACTACTTTTGTGTGTTGACCATTTCTCTAAATTTATGTGGTTGTTTCCTTTAAAACGAAAATCAGATGTGTTTGCCACCTTTACACAATTTGTCACTATGGTTGAACGACAATTCTCCACTAAACTAAAAATTGTTCAGACCGATTGGGGTGGGGAATTTAGAAATCTTTCATCTTTTTTTGCCTCTATTGGCGTTATTCACCGTCTCTCTTGTCCTCACACCAGCGAACAAAATGGTGTTGTTGAAAGACGTCATCGTCATGTTGTTGAAACGGGCTTAACATTAATGGCACAATCCCATGTCCCTCAACGTTTCTGGCATTATGCTTTTGAAACTGCCGTCTACCTAATAAATAGAATGCCCTCTCGTACAAACTCCAACACCAGCCCCTTCGAACACTTATACCACCGTAAACCTGATTTCTCCTTTCTTCGCGTGTTCGGTTGCCAGTGCTTTCCTTACCTTCGTTCTTATAATCCCAACAAAATGGATTTTCGATCTACACCTTGTATCTTTCTTGGGTATTGCACCTCTCATCACGGGTATCGATGCTTAGACCCCGTCACAGAACGTATTTATTTTGCCCGTCACGTTCGGTTCAACGAAAATTCTTTTCCTTTCCTTACTAAACCTACCACCTCCTCCCCGAATTCATCTCCTGATCCATATGTTTCATCTTATCCCACAACTTCCATTCCCCTAAACATGGTGGATTCTTCAAACACCACCACAACCCCACCACCCGACCCTAGTCATACACACTCTACAGATCCACCAACTCGTACTTACACCCGCCGGTCCACAACAAACCCGGTTCCCACTGCCCCAGCCTTTGACCGATACCATCAGTCAACCACTATTCACCCAACAAGCACCACTCAGCCATCTTCTACCACCCTACAATCTGACCAGCCGATTAACGACTTTAATCCACCTAATCCACAGCCTATTTTAGCCCCCCAATCAACTCACACACCTACTCCAAACCCAAACCCACCTCCTCCACAACGCCAACGTCCAGCTAACCTACGCCCACAGCCCAAACAAACGAAACCATACAATCCCTCGTCATTTCAAACCTCCATTCCTACATCTCACACAGAACCCTCCAGCTTTACCGTTGCCAACAAAGATTCAAATTGGCGCCAGGCCATGGCGGACGAATACTCAGCTCTTATCCGTAATGGTACCTGGTCTTTGGTTCCTCGTGTTCCACATACTAATGTGGTTGATTGCAAATGGGTATATAAAGTTAAAAGAGACCAAAATGGGGCAATTAAGCGCTACAAGGCGCGTCTAGTCGCTAAAGGTTTTAATCAACAACCTGGTATAGACTATAATGAAACATTTAGTCCAGTAGTGAAATCCACTACAATCAGGGTCGTTTTATCATTAGCTGTCACCAAACAATGGTCTCTACGACAGCTTGATGTTCAAAATGCTTTCTTACACGGTGATCTGAAGGAAACAGTATATTTGAAGCAACCACAAGGCTTTGTTGACCCTCGTAAGCCAAATCATGTGTGCCTTCTGCATAAGTCTTTGTATGGCCTCAAACAGGCGCCACGGGCTTGGTTTGAACGACTCTCTTCTGCTTTACTTGCTCTCGGATTTAGGGGATCTAGAACAAATCCTTCCTTGTTTATTTATTCTGGTAAAGGGACACTTTTGTATATGCTAGTATATGTCGATGACATTATTTTAACAGGTAACAACAATCAGGCTATCAATCATGTGGTGCAATGTCTTAGTAAATCGTTTGCAATACAAGACATGGGGCCCTTATCGTATTTTCTAGGTATTGAGGTGATTCGTAAAGGTTCCGATATCATTCTTTCACAACAGAAGTACATTAATGAATTATTGGACCGGGCGAAATTGTCCCAGTCCAAACCGGTTCCATCACCGTGCGCGACAGGTAACCCTCTTTATCTTGGTGACAGCTCTCAGTTTGAGGATCCGGTCAAATATAGACAAATGGTTGGTGCATTACAATATGTTACTCTCTCCCGGCCTGATATCACATTTGCGGTTAATAAAGTTTGTCAGTTCATGCATTCTCCTACTGACAATCACTGGTCTGCTGTAAAACGCATCTTACGATATTTACATGGAACTGCTAGTCATGGTCTCTTGATTTCCAGCTCCTCATCTCCTGTTTTGCATGCCTATACGGATGTTTCCTTTCATCAGTTGACCGCCTTTTCTGATGCTGATTGGGCTGGATGCCTGGATGACCGTCGATCCACGGGAGGATATGCTATTTATCTTGGGTCAAATCTTATTTCATGGTCAGCCAGAAAACACTGTATCTCGGTCATCTACCGAATCTGAATATAAGGCTTTGGCCGATACGGTTGCTGAATTGACTTGGCTTGAAACATTATTAAGAGAACTTCGTGTCCCAATGCACTCTGCTCCTACTCTATGGTGTGACAATCTGGGAGCTACATATCTATCTGCTAATCTGGTTTTTCATGCTAGAACAAAACATGTGGAAGTAGATTTTCACTTCGTTCGAGAGAAAGTTGCACAAAGAAGGCTATCAGTTCAGTTTATCTCTACACATGATCAAATTGCCGATGTGTTCACAAAGCCGCTACCATCAGATCGTTTTCTATTCTTAAAGTCCAAGCTAAGAGTCGGTCCCCGGCCTTAGCTTGAGGGAGAGTATTAGTCAATACATTTATGGTCTTATGGGCCAGCCCTAGGCTTATGTTAGCCGGCCCTAGAAATCTATTGTAGATCTATAAATATAGAACCTATTGTATTATGTTAAACACAATCCATATACAATCTTTCACCAAGTTTAATGGTTTGTAGTTTGATTTGTAGATGTTATCGTTTACGTTTTCATGCTACAGTTCAGCCTGTAACTTGATTTTGATAAAAGAAAAAAAAATATTTGTCAAACCACTAATCGTGGTTTCTGAAAACGACAGCCAATTGTCGGGTTGGGACGTCCCTCTCGGCTGGTTTTAGCCGATTCATGGTATCATTTAGACGACTAAATTGATTTTTTTTTTTTAAAAAAAAAACTTTTTGTTTGTGTGCAAAACTGGATGAATAACAAAGATTGATGAACATGATATTGCATATAATATTAAGAGTAAAAATTGAGAGCTTTAAGAAAAGTTCGGCTGCATGGCATTATGGATTTATGGCAGATATTTAGTTGGTCTAACCTAGGAAGGAGTGTTTAAAAGTACCCTGCCCGAATAACAATCAGTTTGTGTTTAAAAGTCATATCGATACCCTACCCTAGCAACAATTGGTCTAAACTATACACGTAAATCGTCTATTGAGAAACGTGCAAATTAAACAGTCCTACTTGCTTCAGTTTGAATGATGTATTCGTTTTTCAGTTCAACCCATTTATCAAAAGCAAGTAAACCAGGGATGTATGTACCTTAACTATTATTATTATTATTATTATTATTATTATTATTATTGTTGTTGTTGATAAAAAGAATTATCAACAAAAAATCTCTGATATTATCATTCATTCACCGTCACAAAATTAAAACCAAACAAAACAATCCAACATCCGATTCGAGTTATTCATCGTCTTAACAAATCTTCACATTTTGTGCACCTAGATTAGGAGTACCCATCCGACTTGTAACAACCAGACACTAGTTGTTTTCAACGCGATACTGGTCACAGTCAGTTGCACCGGATCTACTAAAGCTTGCAACCAGACCATTGATCATTCTACCCACTTTTGTCAACAGCATCAATTGTTGAACCTACTTCAACACCGTCCATATAAGCCCTGCATGCTGATAGAATCACATGTGCACGGCTGCAGAAATGCCCCACAACAAGTTCCTCAAAATGCTGCAATTAAACAATGTTAATTTACTTTATTTTTTATGTTTAAATACGTTTTAGGGGTATTCAAAAACCGACCAAACCAAAGCAAGTCATCCTGTTTGAGATATAAGCGGTTCGGTTTGCGCAGTTCGTTCCTGTTGGAAACTTGGCACCGGCCATTTAACCTTGTATAAATTCTAATTTTTTTTTATTTTTTTTATTTTTGGGATTTGTAGCCATGTATCTGTATTATAATTAGGGATGTAAACATGCCAAACCGAGCCCGAGTTTGGCTCGTTTAACTTACGAGAGCCTGAACTTGGATAGTTTTGGCCTCTATTTCTAAAGTTTAAGCTAGGCTCGTGAGTAGTATTTCAAGCTCGAACTCAGCCCGTTTAGTATTAAGTAATTACTCTATGCAGTTTAATCATTTTGACATATATTTTAATTATAATTTTATATCTAACATGATATACATTATTTATTTACTGTTAACATAACTTTATGTATATTATATAAATAGTGGGCTCGTTTGAACTGACGAGCCAGCTTGTGATCGAGCTCGTTTAATCTCAGTTCGATGCAAGCTTTTAGCGAACCGATCTCGAGTTTTACACCATATTCATGAACCATCTTTATCTTTTACAAGAATTTTAATGTAAAACTCACGATTTTAAAATATGCAGTTATGTATCTGTATTATAATTATAAACCATCTTTATCTTTTTATAAATTTTAATGCAAAAACTAGGGAGTTTAAAATATGCACTTATGTTATGTACTATAACTATGAAAAATGCTATACATTTTAAATTTTACACAGACTAATGGTTTGAAAAAGAAAGCCGCCTCAAACCATCAAACCAAAAAACCGGTAAAACTAGCTGATCCATCCAACCCACCAAACATGTGCGGTTTAGTTTTTAGTTTCCCAAAAACGGTTTAGCCCGGAACTTTAGTCAAAACGAGCTTAATCGGCCCATAAAAACACCTTGTAAACATATATCGCTTAACTAAATAGATGTTAAGAGATACCTTTGGGGGTCTCTTAAGTGTATATATCATTGTTTTCAATGACAAAATAAAGATGTCTTCATTATAACTCTTGGATTTCTTGTCACTAACAGTACCAGGATACATTATTTTATGATCTTTACTCAAGAGTTTGGGGTTTGTGAACCTTATGAGCACTACTCGACGTCTTCCCGCCAATAGGCTGTTTAGCATTGTCAGGCCGAGGAAAAAACAGCATTGTTAGGCCAAGGAAAAGCAAAATTGCCTACGAATCTTTGTAGAATATTTGAAGACGTGACCTTCGCTTTGCTTTGGGCGTCCATTTGAAAGAAGCATGACACTGTAAGAATAAATATATAGCAATATATATTTATATATGGTTATTATAATCATTTATATTATAATAGATTAAAATATTAATTATACCTTATTATTAGTTTGGTAATTATTGATGGGTCATGTTAGCCTTACTAACTAATAAAGGATTTCTCCTTATGTGTATATAAAGAGATAAATATTAACATCATAACATAATCTCACACACATACAATTTTATGTGTCTTCTCTCTCCTAAATCGGGGTTCTCCCAAAAACCCTAACACCATCCTTAATTATACATCCTAAATGGGAACTCGATCAAGATGACAAACATGTCGACTACATCATACCCTGCTGCGGTTACTACTCTCCCTGTTGTAACAGGTTCATATGTTTGATATTTATCATGTTTTCTATTACTTACATGAAGAACTGATCAACATGTGGTATCATAACGATGTTGATTAATCAGTTCTTAAAGTTTTCCATAAATCTGGAATTAAAATCGAAAAACATGAATTTTGATTAAAACCCTAATGTTTTGGTTTTCATGTTTTGTTAAGAAAACTGGTTATAATTGCTAAAATTCATATTTAGAACCCTAATATATTCGAAATCTGTTAAAAATATGTTTAAATTTCGATTCCTGAGAAAACTGACTAAAGATTCTTCGAAGATGTTCTTCATGTTCATCATAAAAACCAAAGAATCGTCCTTTTTTGGGTGAATCGTAGGAATAAAATATGTTGTTTCCAATTTTGATTGATTTTTATTTATAAAAAATTTTGAAACATGATGTAGTTTTATCAATAAAAGATTTCAAAATCTTGAATAATTATAATTAAATTTTTTAAATTTGGAAACAAGATAATCCATTAAAATTCGAATTCCATCTTTATCACAAATTAGTTTATGGGATTTAAAAATAATTGACGGGATAAAATAATTTATGGGTTAAAAATAGTTTATGAGTTAAGGATTTAAAATTAAATTTCGGTTTTTTCTTCTATAAAGGTTTTGGTTTACCAAAATCTCAAAAACCTTATAAAACCCGAAAACTCTTATAATCCCGAAAATCCACTAAATCATGAGGGTGATTTTTCATAATCTCATTCTTAGTGATTTTTAAGTCATGTGTTAGATGTCTTAAACATTAGTTGGTATAAGAAATAAGTATGGGTCCACCAGAAGTTATATTTCACTTATATTCGTGGAACTTATTCAAAAGAAATATTCAGACATAAGTATTTTATCATTTAAAAAGCTATTTACTTGTATCTAATTTGTCTTCTATGGTCCACGGTCTTTAATAGATCCATTCATATATACTTAACACGATTTCTTCTAAATATGTCCCTAAGTTTATTATGGCATCTGGACGTTAATAAAATCAAATCAAGTCTAACATATATATGACAAATTTCCACATCACGTACATCAATGAAACTTCTCTTATATTTTTCCTAGAGATATTAAAGATCAGTGGGAGCCTTAAGTGTCTCAATTATAACTTACAAGATTTGCAAGAGGTTGTGAAGTGAAAACTTGATAATATACCAGTTACACCTCTTGTACAAGACACTACTCCATCACAACATTATTCCATCAAAACTTATCTCTTTAAAATTTACTACTACTCTTACAAAAGTTTCACTATTGCTTAAACGTGGCAAATTCAAATTTCTTACTAAACTAATCCTCACCAAGAGAAACTTCAACAACTTATATTATTAACTTGTTTCTCTGTTAGAATCTATTGGTCTTTAAATGTTGACCCTAAGCATGCTAATTTCCTAAAGGTTTCTAAGGTCAGTGGGAGTAGTAAAAGTCCTTATAATGACTTGTTAAAAGTAGAAGAGGTGGGGGAAAGAGAGTCATTAAATTTTACTCCAAATTTAACTCCAGTTACACCTCTTGTTCACCATACTGCACCAACTCTTACACACTTAGAATCCTGAAAATGATAGCAACCTAACTAAGAGCTAATCCATAAAACTGGGACTTTTAAAATTACCCAATAATCAACTTAGGAGGCCATCTAGGTTTTAAAACCTATTGACATTGATGATTATGTAACCTCCCTAACTAAAGTTCAAATGGATGTTGGAAAGTTTAATGATCCTACCCCTTATAATTAAACCATTAAATCAATCAATCTTCTGAATGGAACAAAACTATTATTAGCAAAATTGACTCTATAAGTCAGAATAAAATTTGAGATTCACTACGTGAAAATTGACCTTTGGTCACACGAAAAAAGTGTGGCCGTAGGCCTTTAGCCACACACATTTGGTTTGGGTCATATGTGGCCAAAGGTCGCGAAACCGTGGGTATGATATCGCCACACACAATTTTTAGTGGCCTTATGTGGTAATAAGTGTGGCAAAAGGGTACATGCATTAGTTGCTGGCCATCAAGAAGACCCTCCAATAAGTGTGGCTAAACGGTAGAAAATGGCCACATGACTATTTAGTATGAGTGACCATTGCACGTATAGAGCCACATGAATTAATGTTTCAGCCACATGAATGTTATAATAATGTGGCCAATAGGATTGTGTTAAGCTTGCATTGTGACCTATACCGTGTGGATATAGCAAAGAAATGGCCACTTAAATTTAATAATAGAGTGGCTAATTATATGATATAGACACTGGATATTACATTAAAAGTGGCTAAATATGTTTATTTGCCACTCAAACACTCATTTGTAAATTATAGTGTGGCTATTGTCTTACCGTTTGTCACACATAATGCTTTTCGTAATTTAAAGTGTGGCTATTGTCAAACTTTCCGTCACACATAGTGAGGTACTGTGTGGCTAATCATATCATATAGACACTGGAGGTTATTGTCAATGTGGCTAAAAATGTGAACTTGCCAGTCAAATACTCTTTTGTAGTTTGTGGTGTGGCCATTGTCTTACCGTTTGTCACACATAATGATTTTTCTAATTTAAATTGTGGCTATTGTCAAACTTGTTGTCACACATAGTGATGTATTGTGTGGCCAATCACATCATATAGACACTGGAGGTTATTGTCAATGTGGCTAAAAATGTGAACTTGCCACTCAAACACTCTTTTGTAGTTTGTGGTGTGGCCATTTTTTTACCGTTTGTCACACATAATGTTTTTGTAATATAAAGTGTGGCTATTATCATACTTTTGGTCACACATAGATAAATGTGGCTATTTCATAACTTTAACAAACCCAATAACATGAATTCAAAACAAGTTTACATTAACAAACCTTCACTAATAAGTTATGAATTCAAAATATTTGAAACTACTACTAATTACTACCGACCTCAAACTTTCTCATAAACTCATCAAATTGTTTTTGCCTCCTTTCTTCATTTTCCTTAAGTTCTTTTTCCATTTATTCCATTCGTTTCACTCGTTCTTCCAACTCGTTTCTTGACTTCCTTTCATCTTTTTCCATTTCGGCTCTAACTTTTTGAACCTAAAATTGTTAAAATATTAGCATCATAACTAGTAAAGGGTTAATGTGAGGCGAAACCTCAAAGCACGACGACTATCACCAACAATCACATTAGACATAATGTATACACAAACAAAAACTTGAATCAACGACTCGTTGGTGATAATAATCAATGTCAACTGTACTAAAAAGTCCTAACATGTATTCACACATCGTATCATGGCAAATCAACCAAACATTCATCATACAACTTAACTTATGATCACTTAGTTCATGAGACAGATTATAGCATGTACAAACTGATTTTATTCACTAAGAAAATATTAAGTATAAATTCTACAAAATTTACCACAGTAGAATATATGAATTAGGTTTCTCAAAAAAAATTTATTATATTTTTCTCATATATAATATAGCAGTGAAGAGCAAATTAAGACGGTGATTTTAAGTACTTTACAAATTTTCAAGCATATGATACAGTTTAAAGAAGGACAAAATAGTCTTTCTAGCATAAAATCTCACGTGCATTCCATATTTTTTCAAAATATTTACAATATTTACCCTTTAACTTTAATTAACTTTGGTAAAATTAAAGAATAGTTACAACTTTGATCCTTCATCTTTTATGCATATATTCTTTATATTTTCACTTTTAACCCAAATTCCCCCGCGATTTTTAAACGGTCATAAATTTTTCGTACGTTAATATTTTTTTAAAAAAAATTGCACCATAAAAACGAGCATTTAATTCTCTTTAATTTGAGTATGATATTGTCATATTTTTTTTCCAGTTAAAAATAACATTTTACACATATGTGTTTGTGGTTTTATTTTGATGATTTTAAATTAAACCATGAGCCAAGCTGTTAGTAATGCTTTTGTCGTCAAAAATTAAAACCGGACCGTTGAAAATTTAACTCAACATAACCAAACCATTAGCAATGGTTAGGTTCCGATTTCATTTGTACTTCGATACTATATTGAGTTTAAAATAAGAATTATTAATTTACCTATACCAATGAACGATTTCACGATTTCAAACGGAACAGTGAACACCCATAAACTTATTAAGTGTACCTCTTCTAATAAGTCTCATCTTTAAAACATTATTTGGCCCTTTGTTTATCATTTGTTAGAATATTTATTAAACATAAAAAATATGCAATTGTTATGATTTATATTATATATAATACACCAAATAAGGGTAAATTAATACACCTATTTTTAAGTAATTTACAACACTTAAAGCATGAGGTACATATGTTAGTAAGGGTATACATGTCTTTTAAACACAATCCATTCAACTTACAAGTTTGGCCCCTAATCTTTAACCATATTATGTTTTTAATTTAACTTGTAAACGAACTTCCCACCCATGATTTTTAAACGACTATAACTTTTTCATACGTTAATATTTTTATAAACAATTTGCACCATAAAAACGAGCATTTTATTCTCTTTAATTTGGATATGATATGGTTGTAATTTTTTTTCATTTTAAATAAATTAATATGTTACGTAGGGGTGTTCAGTATCGGTTTTGATGGTTTTTAAGTTAAACTTGTGAGTCCAACCGTTAATACTGATTTATTGTCATCCAAAACCAAACTCAACCATTGAAAGTTGATACCGAATCGCTACTAACTGTCTGGTTCCAGTTTGGTTTCACATTTTAAACTTTAATAATAAATTTAGTTTAAAATAATTAATAATTTAAATGTACTATCAATTTTAACTAAAAACCAACATAATATGATACTTAAGATGATCATAAATAAAAAAATTATAATTTTAGCCACATAAATGGTAAATATTAATGGAAGATCTAGGACGTGAAATAATAACAACAAAGATTACAAAAGGAATCATACTGCAATTAGGTTAACTTACAGTCTTTTATGGTTTCATATGGCCGGTTGCCGATATAAACCGCGAACCAACCGTTCACTACGTTTTGAAAATTTTGAAACCGACCAACGAACCGAAAGTAAAAAAGAAAAAAGAAGTCAAACCAATGACCGATTTAAACGATTTCAAGGTTTTAACCAAACCATAAACACTTATATATGTACGTGATTAACAGGTTCAAACACCCGCTGCATCGTGCGAGCACCCATCTAGTATTTTTCTCATACATACAAAACTCACAATAATTCAACCATTACAGATCTGTACCAACAGTTCAACAGATTGCACAACAAACACTTGTTTAATGGTTCTATCAACTCATTAATCTAAATTGTGCAAGACCAATTGGGTTGTCTTCAAAACTCATAATACTAACTTTTAGACCTGGAAAAAACCCATTTGGTTTTGTCATTAGGGAGTTATGGTGTCGGAAAGATAGGCCAAAATATAACTCCCCAAATAAGCTTTGACCAGTGTTTTTGTAAAATCATAAAAACTATTCAAAACGTGTCCAAAAATTACAAACTTTACCTTTATGGAAACTAGACTCATAGTGCTATATCCTAGAATCAAAAATCAGTAATCATCGTTTAACATCAAGTTACATACCAATAAATAAAGGAAACGAATCTTTCAGCAAACTGTTGTCACCAAACAAGTGAAATACATACCTTTTTAGCGAAGAAAGAAGATGTACTAAGCTTCAATGACAAGAAATAACACTTAAAATTGAAAATCCCCAAATTTGGTTCTTAGGGTTTTTCACACTCAACACGAATCCGACAAAAATCGAGATAGAATTGATGGAAACCGACACCACACGTGAATTCCTCTCGCAAAAATAATTAGATTAGAGCCCGGAATCAAAGGATTTGATTAAGAATTGAGTGAGTTAGAGAATTAATGATTGAGGATTATCGTGGGTGTAAAGAGATGAAGAAAAAGAATAATAATAAGAAGGAATTAAGAGAAAGTAAAAAAAGGTAGGTTAAATATGTGATCAAGTTAAATTTAAGAATGAGAGGGTAATTCAAAATTTTTTGAAGAAAAGAGGGGGTGAATTTAATTTGAAATTTTGAGAGAAGTTAAATTAATATGAACTAAATATGAATTTAATTTATTTTTAATAATTAAAATAAAGAGTTGTTAGTGTAAATATATATATATATAACAACTAATTAAACCTTAAATAATATAAGAAATTGTATTTTAAATATAAAAACATATAAAATAAATACAAGTGATAATAGTTGCTCTAAAAGAGTTGTATAGGAGTGTCATTAGTCATGGTTAGGTGTTAACGCCTGAAACACACCATACTTTCGTCAATAGGCCTTATTTGGCCTTGATTTGTGTCAATGGCCCAACATGTTATACATTCATCAATGGGCCTTGATTGGTATTAGTGGTTATTATAGCATCTATCATGTCCCCGTTGCTACAAAAGGGTTGTATATGAGTGTAGTGAGCCATAGGCATGTGTCAACGCCCGATAACATGTCATACTTTTATTAATGGGCCATATTGGGCCTTGATTGTTGTTAATGGCCAATATCATCTCTATCATGTCATAGTTACGTTAACAGGTTGTATAGGAGTGTAGTGAGTCATAGTTGGCCGTCATACTTTGCATTAATGGGCCGTCTTGGGCCTTGATTGTTGTTAGTGACCCATTGTAGTCTCTATCATATCATAATTTCTCTAAAAGGGCTGAATATGAGTTTAGTGAGTCATAGTTTGGTTACGCCCAATAATATGTCATACTTTCATCAATGGGTCTTATTGGACCTTGATTTTTGTTAATGGCCAGTATGGTCTCTATCATGTCATAGTTACGTTAACAGGTTGTATAGGAGTGTAGTGAGTCATAGTTGGTCTCATCAAATGGCGTTGATTGGTATTAGTGGCCCATTATAGCACCTATCATGTAATAGTCGCTACAAGGAGGTTGTATATGAGTGTAGTGAGCCATAGTCATGTGTCAACGCCCAATAACATGTTATACTTTTGTTAATGGAACATATTGGGCCTTGATTGTTGTTAATGGCCCAATATATCTATATCATGTCATAGTTAATTTAACAGGTTGTATAGGAGTGTAGTGACTCATAGTTGGTGTTAACGCCCAGTAGCATGTCATACTTTGCATTAATGGGCCGTCTTGGGCCTTGATTGTTGTTAGTGACCCATTGTAGTCTCTATCATATCATAGTTGCTCTAAAGGGTTGAATATGAGTTTAGTGAGTCATAGTTTGGTTAACGCCCAATAATATGTCATGCTTTCATCAATGGGCCTTATTGGACATTAACTGGTGTTTGTGGCCCATTATAGCCTTTATCATATCATAGTTGCTCTAAGAAGGTTGTATAAGAATGTCATTAGTCATAGTTAGATGTTAATGGCCGATAACATGTGATACTTTTATCAATAGGTCTTATTTGGCCTTGTTGGTGTCAGTGAACCATTATAGCCTTTTTCATGTCATAGTCGCTCTAATGGGTCATATTAGGGCTTGAAATCTCTTCATGGCCTATTATGGCATGTGATATGTAACATTAGATATTTAAGGGTTATATCGTGTTATAGGGAGTCATATTAGACCATAATAGACAAAAACAAGTCATGCATGTCCTAATGGGCCATGTTGGGCCATGAAATCTCTAATGGCCCATTATGCATATAATTTTAAATTGTGTCTTAAGAGGTACAACTAGCCTAACTCATCGATATACGTTAAACATAGGGGTGGCAAATGGGTTGGGTTGGGTCAAAACGGGTTATGGGTTGGAACGGGTTAGGGTCGAAACGTGTTAGGGTTGGAACGGGTCAACTAAAAAAAGGTTGTTATGGTTCAGGTCGGAACGGGTCAGGGTCAAAAAGTTCGGGTCATAACGGGTCCGGGTCAAAATGGGTCAAGGTTGGAACGGGTCAAACCGGGTTTTGGGCCTTTTTTTGAATAAGGACAACGGAGGAAATGTTTTAGTTTTATCATTAACGTTCATGTTCCAGTCCAGTTCGTTTCAGCACTTAACAGCTCATTTTTACAGCAAACAACATGCTAAACAGCTCGTTTCAGTGATATTTCAGTCCGATTCAGTACTTAACAGCTCATTTTAACAGCAAACAGCATGTTAAACAGCTCGTTTCAGCAAGTTTTCAGTTCATTTCAGCACATAACAGCTCGTTTTTACAGCAAACATCATGTTAAACAGCTCGTTTTAGCGATTTTTCAATCCTTTTCAGCACTTAACAGCTCATTTCAGCACTTAACAGCTCGTTTTTACAGCAAACAACATGCTAAACAGCTCGTTTCAATGATTATTCAGTCCGTTTCAGCACTTAACAGCTCATTTTAATAGCAAACAACATGTTAAATAGCTCGTTTCAGCAAGTTTTCAGTTCGTTTCAACATGTAACAGCTCGTTTTTACAGCAAACATCATGTTAAACAGCTCGTTTCAGCGATTTTTCAGTCCGTTTCAACACTTAACAGCTCGTTTCAGCACTTAACAGCTCGTTTTTACATCAAATAACATGCTAAACAGCTCGCTTCAGCGATTTTTCAGTCCGTTTCAGCACTTAACAGCTCGTTTTAACAGCAAACAACATGTTAAACAGCTCGTTTCAGCAAGTTTTCAGTTCGTTTCAGCACGTAACAGCTCGTTTTTACAGCAAACATCATGTTAAACAGCTCGTTTCAGCGATTTTTCAGTCCGTTTCGGCACTTAACAGCTCGTTTAAGCACTTAACAGATCGTTTCAACGCGTTTTGACCAGTTTTGCAGCAATTCAACAATAAAAAGTCAACAGGTCAGCTCGTTTTTGCCCATTTCAGCAGATTACATAACCAATACTTCAAAACGTTTTGTGTTTTCAATCCAGAAAACAAGTATAGGCAAACGTTTAGTGTTTTCAAAACCAGTATGTAAGTTTGTCCGTGTTTTCAATCCAAAACCTGGTGTCGCGTGTAACAGAGTTTTCTCAAAACCAAATGAATGCATTTGACTCGCTAACTGTTACCTAGTACAAGTGTTTTAAGTTATGAGAGTATGTTTAACAACACATGACTCTAAGACCCACGTATGAACTCACACACAAACACAAACTTGACCTGACGAATCGTTGGTGATAATAAGTAATGTCAACAGTACCGAAAGTCCTAACATGTATCCACACATCATATCATGGCAAAGCAACCTAATATTCATCATACAACTTAACTTATGATCATTCAGTTCACGAGACAGATTCTGACATGTACAAACTGATTTTATTCACAAAGAAAAGATTAAGGATAAATTCTACAAAATTTACCACAGTATAACACATGAATCAGGTTTCTCAAACAATTTTTATTATATTTTTCTCAAGCATAGAAAACTCAAAATAATTCAACCATTACAGATAGGTACTAACAGTTCAGCAGATTGCACAACAAAAACTAATTTAATGGTTCTATCAACTCATTAAACCAAATTGTGTAAGACCAATTGGGTTATCTTTTAAACTCATAATACTAAGTTTCAGAAGTTGAACAAACATGTTTGGGTTTGTCATTAGGGAGTTATGGTGTCCGAAAAATGGACCAGAATATAACTCCTCGTATCAGCTTTGACATATGTTTTTGTAAAATCATAAGAGGTATTCAAAACTCATCCAAAAATTACAAAATTTATCTTTCTGGAAACTAGACTCAGAATACTATATCCGAAAATCAAGAATCGATCAATAACAATTGTTTAACATCGAGTTACAGACCAATCAATAAACAAGAACGAATCTGTCAGCCAACTGTTCTCAACAAAACTCAAACCCTAACATGTTTATGACATCTCTGGGGTTCTAATTAATCATGTTTAAAACCCCCGTTAGATTTGATCGCATAATGATTGATGAAGTTTGGATAAAGAAGCAAAGTGATGAAGAAGAATATTGAGCTTCAATCGATGTTTATGAATTATGTTTGTAATTAGGAGGAGGTGAAGATGATGGTCACATGAAGCATAAAGTGTGGCCATTAACTAATAATAGTCACATTTGTTGTTTTGCTGTCACTATTAGCTTTTAGACACACATCAAATATTATAAGTGGCTAACAAACAATGTTATATGGTCACATAAACCCGTAAATGTGGCCATATGTATTAGCTTTCAGCCACATTATTAAAGAACTATTGTGTCCGTAGATGATATTTGGCCTCACTTTTTCTAAGTGTGGCTAGTAAATGTCACATTTTTTTATTGAAAGTGTGGCTAAAGGTTTCGACCAGCTGTGTACAGGTATGGTTTTTAGTCACACGACCAAACATGTGTGGCTAAAGCTCCGAACATGTGTGACTAAGGTTCGGAACATGTGTATTTTGTCACATGAACCAAACATATGTGGCAAAAGGTTCTAGCAAGTGTGTTTTTTTGTCAGACAAATAAAAGTTGTGTTGCTGAAACTATGATTGGTGACCTTTAGCCACACATTAATCTGAAGTGTGGCAAACTTTTGTCACAGTTTTTTTCAAAGTGTTGAGAAAAGTACAAGAGTAGGTATAAAATAGTCACATGAAGAATAACATGTGTGGCCAAAACATTCTGGAAGGTTTTCAAACATAGTCAAAGACCTTTTAGCCACACATTTAAGCCGAAGTGTGGCAAATCGCCCAGACCACATGTGTGGCTAAAAGGCGATATTCACGTAGTGATTTGGTTGAATCACCTAAGAGTGTTCATAACTAAACTAAATCCCAATAGAAAAAACTTAAGGCATTAAGAAGCACGATTGATTGTTATAGGTTATATTCAAGGGGAAACCAATTATCAAAGAATTTACCTATATTACAAAAGATTTCTTTAAGTATCATTATTGTTCTAGTAGCTTATAATAGTTAAGAGCTACATTAGATGAACATTAAAACAACTTTTCATAACAATTGGCTTACATATTTATATGTTCATAAATTAACCTAAAAGTTTTAAACTGAAGGTCAAAGAACATTTATTTCTATAAGTCAATAAAATCCATATATGGGTTATGCAAACATCATAATGTGATTAAATCTTAATACAATTATTTTCATCAAGAACCAAAAGGATTAATTTACCTACCTTAAAATGAGTGGGAACAGCTAACTCAAACTTGTCCTTATATTGATGACATTCTTTTGACAAGTATATTTTTCATAAGTCAAAGCATTACTCACACATACTTTGATATGATAGATCTCAAAGATATCACTTAAATGATAGATATCATAAGAATTTGAGATAATTTAAAAGAAAAGTGAGAAATCAAACATGTTGATTACTCTAAACTTTGTTAGATTCAAATATAACAAAATGTAATTTTGGGATATATTCTTATGTCAATAGATAAATCTATCTCATGGAGGAGTCATAATGAACTGATAACAACAACCTAAGTTACAATGACATAATATGTTGATTAATCACAACGCAATTAGCAATAAATGTTGTTGAAAATTTATTAGTGGACTCATAAGTGTATTAACTCTATATAAATTATATATTGAAGTTTTACTCTGATAAAGTCAGCTACCATGTTTTCTCAAACAGGTGCAGTTCAAGAAGTGATGCAATAAAAAATTCTATATGAAATTAATTATTCGTTTATAAACAAATTGAGGAATCTAAATTTTCGTATCGAATACATTCATGATATGCTTAAGGATATGATAATTAAAAGTCTATCACCCATAAATATTATGAAAGCGCTTATAATAATAATGGATTATTGACGACTATGCGCAACTGCATCATACTATCAATTATTAACTATTAAAATTCCTCATCAGTTTTGATTTTGTACATCTCTTAATATGTTATGCATGCATAATGACATAAAGAAGAATTAATATACAAATCAAACGTTCTGAAGGGTTTTTTTGAAAATTTTGATCATAACTACTTAGGTTTTAAATAAGGACTTCAGCATGATTAATGGGGGTCTTGAGTTGATGTTCAATTCAATGACTGTATTTCTCTGCTCTAGTTTAAGTTTAAAGCTAAAATGAGTGTTAACTCCTGATCAGACTTATCTAATACTTATAATAAATGATTACTTGGCCAAGCGGGAGAATGTAAGAATAAATATATAGTAATATATTTATATAAGGCTATTATAATCATTTATATTATAATAGATCAAAATATTAATTATACCATATTATATATTAGTTTGGTAATTGTTGATGGGCCATGTTACCCTTACTAACTAATAAAAGGTTTCCTATTGGGTGTGTATATAGAGAGATAAATATTAACATCATAACATAATCGCACACATATACAATTTTGTGTGCCTCCTCTCTCCTAAACCAGGTTCCTCTCAAGAACCCTAACACCATCCTTACCTATACATCCTAAAGGGGAACTCGATCAAGATGGCAAACATGTCGACTACATCATACCCTGCTACGGTTACTACTCTCTCTGTTTTAACATGTTCATAGGTTTAATATTTATCATGTTTTCTATTTCTTACATGAAGAACTGATCAATAGACAATTGTGATTTTGAAACAAGTCTTGATAGAAGAGCATGTTATATGCAAAGATTAAAAACGAAGAGATTGTTCCAACTAAAACTTGATGGTATACCTCCAACATGGGATTTGTCATTTCACCGAATAGTTAAGACAGCCTAAATAAAACATGTTGAAAAAAAAATATGAAGAACTGCTATAAAGCATGAAACTCGTTTTATATGCAGACCAATAAGATGCCAACCGGGAAAGATGATTACGGTAAATCTAAAGAAGAAGAAGAAGAAGAAAAGCACTAAAACACTGGTTGACAGCCGAAAGCTACACAAAGTAAAGAAATTGGCGTACATTGACATCCTACTCGGATGGTTGTGAAGTAGGTAGTCAATTTTGCCACCTTCACCTCGTGTTGCTTTTAGATGTGCTGAGGCTGAGCCATGTTACCATAATTAGTTGGATGCACATACATAAAAATAGATAAAAAAAAATTAACAGACGTAGTTGGGAGTAACAGAAGGAATTTTGTTGAGTAAAGTGCCAAAATCATTCCTAGGGTTTGGTCATTTTTGTTATTTTCATCCAAATTTTTTATTTTTTGCATCTGAACCACTAAGGTTTCTCAATTGTTGCCAATTTCGTCTCAAATGCTAACTTCGTTAATTTTTAACGTTAACTCAAGGGCATTGTGGTCCTTTATAAGTTTATATATAAAAAAATAAGTAAACGAATAATGATAATAATAATAATAATAATATAATTACCCCCTACCCGAACCAGTTCTTCCCCAAGTTCTCGCCTACCAGATTGCCGTACCACTATCGCTACCCTACAACCATCCACCGCCACCACCGGAATTGACGCCACCTCCACTCAGAAAGTAGAAACTACCCACGCCACCTAAATCACATTATGTCTCCCAAGATCATCGACCACTATCTCTACCAAATCAAATACCATGAATGTAAAGATGGGGTCGATTAGAGGCAATTATGATCCAAAGATCATAAAAGCCGTATTATAGTTGCCAAAGATCCGATTAAGCATCAAATTACTCTTCATTAATACATTTCTTTTGTAAATTAGTGCTTGTGACTTTACCCCAAATTTGGTTCAGATCTCAGGTGACGGTGCGTAAGGGGTATGCATTTGTTTAACATTGTCTTTTAGTTATCCTCTTGCAAATCTTTGTTGACAACATGATTACAAAAACCAACTGCAATAACATCGAAGCCTTCAAACTACAAAAACCCTCGACAAATCTCGAGGACGATTTAACACTTTGCTCAATTTTTTTAGCAAAGTTTAAGGAGCGTGAAATCACGAAAGAACAAACGATGACGTTTATTAAACCTCATGGATTTCATTATTTAGTCAACAAGGGAGTCACCGCACATCTCACTCGCCATCCGATCATACTCCTTCGTACCCAATTTGCACACCATTTAGACTATGTGTAGTCAAAACTCTATACCCTTGGGCGCTTTACGTCATGTGACGTCTAATTAATATTTCATACTTTTGCAAAAAAACTAGTGTAGTCAAAACTCTACTTGAAACTCTGCAGTAATCATTATTCAATCATTTTTTTTTTGCATTTGTAATTTTTTAAATTAAAAATAAACAAATATTATTTCATAAAATAAATTCAATTGCATTATTTCTCACTTCTTGCCGATTACGTCCATATCATTAAGTATGTCAGTTCTTTAACTTACATGTGGGGTATTTTTTGCCAATTTATTTATGTTTTTAATATATAATTTACAAATTTGGAGACCAATTATAAAGTAAAGATAAAAGGGGGGTGTTGCTTGTTATATTGCACAAAATTAATTAAAGAAATTACCCGTACCCCCCTTGCACCTACATAACATATCCATATCTTCATCTTCCCCCCCAGCACCTCGTTCATCACAAAATGCACCGATGAAGACCAGGCGCCGTATTTTGTTCGATTTGGTCTAAATTCGGATTGAATTTTGGTTTAGAATGAGGTAAGAACTAGTACACTTGCTCTATTTTTTTTAGAATTAGCCACGGCAGGAAACAAAACTTCCCATCTCCAACGTTGTATACACAACGTGAATGCTCGAAACGCCGGGGGAGGGGGGGTGCCTCAGCGTTCTGGCCCAAATTGCCACTCAAAACGTATCCACTACGGACAGTCTTATTACAATGTTTAGACCAAACGTAGTCAAAACTCTACACCCCTATGCGTTTTACTCCATGTGGCGTCTACTCAGCATTTTAAAGTTTTGCAGGAAACTGGTGTAGTCAAATCTCTCCTCGAAACTCTGCAGCAATCATTACTCAATTGTTTTTTTTTCCTTTTGCATTTTTTTTATTTATTATAATTTATAACCAAACAAATATTATTTCATAAAATAAATAAAAACTACATTATTTCTCAGGTCTTTCCGTTTACGTCCATATCATTATGTAAGTCAGGTTTTTAACGTTACGTGAGGGGTTAATTTTGCCAATTATTTTCATGCTTTTTATTTATAATTTACAACTTTGAAGACCGTTTATACACAAGTGAAGATGAAAGGGGGTGCTAAATAGGGGTGTTCTTCGGGTTCGTTTTCGGATTTTGGGTTTTTTAGGTCGGGTTTCTTCGGGTTTCAAAGTTTTAAACCTTGACCCGAAACCCAAACCAAATCTCTCACAGGTTTTTCAGGTTCGGGTAATTCGGGTTGGGTTAAACGGGTTTCGAGTATCCTAGAAAAAAAATTAGAACAACATATTTTTCTTTGCTCGTAATGCAAATAATCAAATAATAAACCAACATAACTTGATAAAACAATTTAAAAGAAAAGTAAAACTAACTCGAACCATAATTGTCTTCAGTCGGACATGATTTGGTTGTTCGATTACAGTTGCTATTAGTAATAAGCAGAAAACATAAATTAACAATAAGCAACTGATCCATAATAGTTGGAATGACAACAGTCGTTTATGGTCATATTATGATAACTTTAGTCGTTAAGACTTAACATATAATACTTAAAAATATATTTAATTTCAAAACTAAAAGTTTACTCGGATTTTTCAGGTTGAGTCCAAACTTATAAATCAAACCCCGAGAACCAACCTGAATTACTTGGGTTAGTCTTTTCTCGGGTTCAGGTTTTTTGGTTCAGGTTAGTTCGGGTTCGGGTACGGGTTTTCTTGGATTGTGTTTCGGGTAAAAGTGACTGCCCTAGTGTTAAATGTTATATTGCACAAAAATAACTAAAGAAACCCCCAAGACCGTACATTCACTTAACATATCTCGATCTTCATCTTCCCCAACACCTCGTTCATCATAGAAGACGCACCGATGAAGACCAAACGCCATATTTGGTTTGCTTGATTTAAATTGGGTTGGATATTTATCCAATTTTGGTTTATAATGAGGTAAGAACTATTCCCCCCTGCTCTAATTTTATTTTTAAGAAATAGCCATGGTAGGAAACAAAACGCTCCATCACATAATGTGACTGCTTAAAAAGTCTAGTGGGTGCCTCGTCGTTTTGGCCCAAAACTCAACTCAAAACCAACCGACTACGGACGGTCTTATTACAACGTTTAGACCATGCGTAGCCAAAACTATACACACTGTGAAACTCGTCATTTTCGATTCAATTTGTATTTGTTTTTGTAATGTAACCCAGCCCGTTTTGTTTTTCGGATCGTAAGATATTAATAAAACAACGAATTTTATGTTATAATCATGTTTCATATTTTTTGTTTCGTTCGAAAGTCTTTAACGGTGTTTAAAACGCTTATTTCGTAGTCAAAACGACCTAAAATGAACTACGGAGACTAAAATTGCAAAAAAAAAAAACTAAGTTTGGCTGAAAACCCCACCTCACGTGGCACGTAGGGCTGGCCTCGGCACGTTGCGCAGCAGCCAACAGTGCAGCTCAAAATAAACAAAACAGTTTTTTAACGTTTTTGGTTCGTTTAAGCTAGTTTAAGGCTCGAACTCGTGTTTTAACCATCCAAACCGACCAAGACTCAGCCCATAATTATTCTAGAACCCTGCAAACTTGATATTATCTCTGGATATATTTTATTTAACTTAAATAATATTTTAACTTATTAAATAAAGAATCAAAGTGTACCGGTTACCCATTGGATAAATATTTTATCCAACCCCTCAAACCCTAATCCTCCCCCATAAATACCCACCCACCTCAGCCATTTTTCCCTGCCCATTTCACTATTCTCTCCCAAGTTGTTTGAACTTGCAAGTTGTTCTAGCTAGTTTTGCTTAAGTTCGACTTTAAAAGTCGACGGAACCAAATCTTGCATTTCAATCCGTTTTGGGTATATGTTTTTGTTACTTTCTGTTTTTGTAAGTTAATGCATGTTAAGAAAATCATTTCCATATTTTTTTAAGGTTTTTGGACCTTCATACACTTATTTTTGTATTTTAGGCCCCTTTAAGTCGTTTTCGGGCAGTTTACTCGCTTAAATTTATTGTTTGAGTTTAGATCTGAAATTTTTAATTTCTTAATAGTTTTATGGTTTTGGACATGTGGTAATCATCCTCGGTCTCATACCAAGTCAAGGATCGAACCAAAACCGAACACTCGTTTAAACACTTTTATTAACTTTTGAACAACCATGTTGCATGAAAACATTCTAGATCTGAGTTTTCATTTATATTTTGGTTATATGGTGTTGGACATGTGGCAACCATCCTCGGTTTCATACCGTGTCATGGACCGAACCAAACCGAACACTCGTTTATGCACTTTATTTAACTTTTAAACAAAATATATTGTGTGAAACACTTTAGATTTGAGTTTTCTTTATATTTTAGCTATTATATGGTTGATATGGAAGTGTAGAAAAAATCTTGGCTTAAACCCAAGTTTCGGGTAAAAACCGAGTGAAGCCGAACACTTGTTTTAACAAGCAAGTCAATGTATAAACTATCTTTTTAGTTATGTTTTAAATTATATTTATCATATTACTTAAGATTTTGGAAGTGTTGGAACAAATCTTGGCTTAAACCAAGTTTCGGGTAAAAACCGAGTGAAAGTCTTAACAAGCTAGTCACCGTTCAAACCACCAAAAATCTTTCCAAACTTTTTTAACTAATTTTGCACTTTATATTATTTATATTTCTAAGATTATGGTATGTCGGAACCAAACTTGGTTTATACCAAGATCGGGCCGCTTTACACACGCTTAAACCCGGGTTTGGGACTTTAATTAATAGAAATTCTTAAACTTGTTTAAGCTACTGATTTGAGATAGAGAAGAAAGGGATCAGACCTTAATAATATCTGAGATAGAGAAGAAAGGGATCAGACCCTAATAATATCTGAGATAGAGAAGTAAAGAGGGATCAGACCCTAATAATATCTGAGATAGACAAGAAAGGGATCAGACCTTAATAATATCTGAGATGGACAAAGGAAAAAGGGATCAGACCCTAATAATATCTGAGATAGAAAAGAAAAGGGATCAGACCCTAATAATATCTGAGATATAATGGACAGTAAACATAAAGTATGAAAGTAATAAAGTATGTACGTATGTATGAAAGTATGAAATGAAAGTAAATTAGTAAAATAATTATTATGTATCTTCGGATGCATGATTGAAGGTAAGTGTATGTATTGTATGATGTATGATTAAATAGAACTCACTCAGCGTAGCTGACTTTTAGTATGCACGCAGGTGAGTAGGATGCGATAGCTGGCGTGAGTGGGAAACATGACAGAAGAATAAAAGCCTGACATATGAAGACCTGCTATTTTTTATAAGCTGTGTTTTGATTCTGAAAGACAAGAAGAATGTTTTAAGACATGTTTATGATTTGATATGTAATTTATATGAAAGTTTTTATATTCCGCGTATGTTTTTATTAACTTTAATAAATAGAACTATGTTGATAAGTAAATCCAACGTCCAAATGTGAGAAACCGGTAACGGGGCCTTACAACAGTGCATATTCAGAAAGGGATTCATATCAATATAGGTTGGTTTAAAAAGTTATCTATTTGAAATTACAGTATATTTCAGCTTTGTTTTATGATTTTTGCCATCAGTTACACGCTTACTACCTTTCCATGAATTACACGTCTACATTCAGGTTATGTATGTACTGTCATCAGGGAATCATGTACCGACACTGATTACGCGGTTAAATGCATGTTAGGTTGTGCGCCCATTCCGCCGCACCACGTAGGCACCCAACTAGTTTTATTAAAAGCTTCTGCTACTCTGCCAAACACCTAATTATATTTAAAAAGCTACAGCTAACAGCTACCAGCTAACATCTTCCAGTCTTCAGCTTACATCCTTTAGCTTCCAGTTTACAACTAACAACCATCAGCTAGTTTTGTAAAACATACCCCAAGTCTGCTTAAAATTGAACATGCATTCCAAATCCAAACAATAAAATCCACCGGGTACAATATTGTTATTGAACAATGTTCTCACAGATTACCTTTAAGATCTAAATAAGAATATAAAAAATCCCACACTTGCAAGTGTTGTATTGTTTTACAGGTACTAGAATCGTTCGTATTTTGAAAGCAACATCCTTTCCTTGACCAAATTAATTAATGTCATAAGAAAATGTGAATCGATAAGGCTACCTGTCAGATTTACAAGTTAGTAGTCAAAAAGTCATAACCATAATTGATGTAGGGTAAGATTTGGGGATTTCATATTGTTTATGGATGAAGAATTCGCATGACCAGGAAGAATTGTAGAGACAGGAAAGAATGAAGAGAGCACAGGAGATAGGATCAAATTAAAAACAAGTATTTTGTAGAAAATATAAGAACTAATAAAAACTTGACAAATTAAAGTCAACAATAGTAAAAAAAAGGGCATAATTGTCCGTTTAAAATTTCATAAGTTTTGGCAGTCCTATTTTCTTGCATTCAAAGATTTATTATGTATAATTTTCAACCGTACATAAATTATGTTTATCCATATTTGATTTTCAATCAAATAAAATCATTCAAATAGCAGGAGCTTTATTCTATATCTAATTCATTCTTTTTCTTTCTTTTTTCCTAATCCTACAATCTTTTAATACCAACACATATTAGTTACATATAATAGCACATTGTGTATTTTGCATAAAACCACTTAATATAACAACACCCAATAGTTACAATAACACAATGTGTGCTTTGATGGCATAAAAACATCTAGTATAACAACACCCAATATATAATAACACAATGTGTTTTTGCTAGCATAAAAACAAATACGTATAACAACACTTAGTAGAGCAGTTACATATAACAACACAATGTGTATTTTGATAGCAACACATAATAACAACACAAACACCTAATAGAATAGTTCGAAATAACAACACAATATGTATTTTGTCAGCAACACATAAAGTGTAAGTGTTTTATTAATTTTAGAGGTGTTATTTTAGATTTGCTTTAAATAGCAACACATTTTTTTAATAAAATATTTTTTTTTTTACTTATTGTTGTAAAAAAAATTATATAACTATTTTACAACATAGACTAATATGATGTTCATAATCAAATTGATACCGGTTGATGGTGATACACGATTTTTGTGGTGTGCCTTTGATTAGATATCAAATTAAATTAAATGTGAGGTGTAATTTTTTGGCTACGATTTAGATGCCTTCATTTAACAAATAAACAAGATGTCTGTTTTGCTCCTGATTCTATTATGTAACCTATTTAGTTGTAACTTGATGAGGTGTCATCATTAAGAACCATTGATCAAAAAAATGGACACCCTAGATTTATTCTCACCATTTTTACAATAACTAGTGTTTCTACAATATCTTTACTCGAGAGCACAAATACGTAGAGAGGCCGTTAACGAGCAACATATGTTTTAGATCTAGGGTTTCATATCTTACATCTCTTGTTAGTTGTATAAAATAAAAATAAAAAATATTAAATTTATTATTTCGGATAGTTCGGATATCCGAACTATATGAAAAATCCTAGCATTGCTATCCGAATTCGAATTTTGGATATCCGAAATTTCAGATAGTTCGGAAACGAATTCGGATTCAGATTTTTTGAAATCCCATAGTTCTTTTTGTCTAGCTTCTTGCTTGTTTCTTAATATATTTTGTTGGTTGTTTAAAAAAAATTACGGTATAAAGTCCGTGTTGATTAGTTCTTCATGTATATAATAGAAAACATGAATATTATGATAAACCTACAACTAAAACATACATGTCATAGTAGAGAGAGAGAGAGGCCACGGCTGATGAGAACGATCCAGACGACATGACAGTCAGCTTGGTCGGATTCCCCTTTAGGATGTATATTAGTGATAAGGATTAGGGTTCTTGAGAAACCGAATAATATAGAGGGAGAGAGGGTCACGAATTATATGTGAGGTTTAGGTTATGTTCAATGATGTTAATTAGTCTCTCTATATATTTATACACACTCAAGAGGAAACCCTTAATTAGCAAAAAAAGGTAATTTGGTTCATCAACAATTGCCTAGCTAATATAATAATAAGGTATTATTAATTAACTTTGATCTATTATAATATAAATGGTCATATAGGCCATTCGTAAATATATATATTCATATATTTATTTTATTCTTACGGTTACCGTCCGATCAGGTCGGGTAGAACGGGTCGGTAGAGAACTTGAGAATTTATTTCCCTTTTCCAAATAAAAAATTGTCAAGTTTCTTGTGCAACCGCCTCGAGCGGAAATTCATATAACCACACGTCACCTCCTCATCCTCAGCCGTCGGATTATTATCCTATATTAAATCTCATCCGTCCATTGTTGCCGTTTCCTTTATAAATACCCACCTTACGATATCCCTTGCTCTTAACTCGCGCAAAAATGAGTGAATATCTCGTCGTTCATCTCGGAAGAATCTTCAGATCATGTTAATCTCTTCGATTCAACAAGCGTGTTGTCCACAGTCAACACAGATCTGATGCAGCGGTCTTATATCTCTATGGATTGATTGGCGCTTATGCGGAAGCTGATGGTTTTGACGCGAGTTATAGATTTATCTTCTCGATCTACGTTTGATCGGTGTGGATTTGCTTATCTTCAGCTCAGATCTACGATATTCTGCACGTGATTGGTGTATGTAATGTAAGGTTGACCTAATTTTGCTATATGTTAATTAATTGATTATTTGTGTTTCTTATAGTATAGGCAGCGTTATCGTCTAATTGCTTACTGTTCGTGAGCTTGATATGTTTACTGCGAGATATCGATTGACTGGTTGTTACGATTGCAGGTTTTCTGGTATCCGGGGAAATCCTCCGATTTTCGTGATTCAGTTTTGATGTACAGCTGCTAAGCTGTTGAATTAATGAATTGTTTGATGGATTATCAGAATCGTTGTTACTGGTCAAATTTGACATGAATTGTGGATGTATTGATGAGAAGAAGTGAAGTGATGAGCATACAGGTTTGTATGTAATTGGAAGTAACGGATCTTTAGTAGGGATCCTGTATGTCCTATTACACCTTGTTACTTAGACCTTTGCCATGTTGGGTGCGCTCGCATGGCAGGTCGCCTGTCTTAATAAAACTTTATATTTTTGTGTTTGGGGAGAGGTCACACGGGGTTGCCCGGGATCTCTCTTCCAGTGTGTGTGTTCGTGTGCGTGTGTTTCTGTTTATGCGTTGGATTTCTTAGCCGTTCTCCGTATCGCCAAATCAACAACAATTACGCAGATTTCTTGTCGTTCTTGATATCGCCAAATTAACAACAATTACGCATCAACGCCATCAAGTTTAGGTATTTCCTGATTATCACCTACAGGTACTTTTACCCTGATTATCACCTACAGGTACTTTTATTTAACTTTTTATCGTGGTCTTATACATGATAAAGATTATTATCTAAATATGTAGAACTAGTTAACAATGTCAAAATAGTTTTGAAACCAAATTTTCCATGAATTAATAACCAGTAGGGGTTGTTTTTGATCCGGTACATTATGTAAAATCAAGAACCCGACCAGCTAGCTAAAACTGTGTGAAACTGAACTAGAGTGGATAACAACACGAGCTTGGACCTTATTTGGATTTGCAATTAAACTAATAAAGAACAAGAACAATCTGTTATTTAATCTGCTGGTTTTGGACTGGAACCGGACAGGACAGGACTCCATTCGGTTCTGAGGGGTTTTGTGTATTTGGAATGTGTAATGCTCACTGCCCAGCGCCTAACGTCCTTGTGTGAGACAGGTTGATCAGATTACAATCAGTTTGCTACAATTTAAAATCATTACAATAGGTTTGTGTTGGCTGCAAGATCTTTAAAACTAAGAATGTTTCCTGAAATATCTTCCTTGGTGATGTGTTCTCTAACAAGTAACCAGTAATTGTGTCGAGATCAATTGGCAGACCACGTATAATGAGTCAATGAGCTATTTACGTTAGGAAAGTCTCAATTCTATATTTTGCAGAACAGAAACTAAGTGATATCATTCTTCTATTTGCATAAGGAAAGTTTCAAATCTGTGAACTTGCGGAACTGAAACAAATCGGTATTATTCTTTTTACATTCCAGTCACTTTCTAATTCCAGATTATTATAGCATGGTAATTACTCCACTACATGTGTTATAAGTCATTGTATAATTCTATTCTTTACATTAAGTTTATATCCCTGCTGTTACCTGCACTAATAGTTTATCATAATTTTGAGTTGAATTACAGTGCCAACTGTTGAGTTTTATGTACGCTTATGACAGTTGGTGTCATGTATTTGAACACACTTTTGTTTCCTGGTTTGTATTTGTACTGTTGTGTCAGTTAAGTTTTGAGCCACAGGGAGTGATCCAGTTAAGGTTTATATTGTACTTGTTTTTCAACTCTCTTCAAAGCTTAATGTTCTTTCTGAAGATTGGATTTCTGATACTATATTCAAATCCTGGTGTTGGGATTATGAAGACCGTACGGTTTCTGATTATGGAGTATATCTTGCTGCTGCTCTGGTGATTGTGGTGAAGTGCCTGTCAAGTTTCCACTGTTGGTGTCTTTGATATGCTTGCGGCCCCAATTTTATGGTGTCAAATCCGTGATTATTGTTTGCCATCAAGTATACGTGAGATTTTGTCTTTGTTTGAATCCACTTTCCATATTATCAAGGTTAGCTCCTGTTAGAAAAAACTGATTATGATATCAAATTGATCTAGGGTATATTTCTGGGTCCTCAGAATGCAGATCCTCATTCAGTGGCTCATTGATCTTTCATTCGGATATGGTCTTACTTTGATTTAAGATTGTAAGAGTCGCTGGACAACCAATATCCTACACCACAGCTTTGATTGCTGGTGTCTTGTTTTAGTTTTCTGCAATTTTTGAAGGATTAGTATGAAGATGCTGCTATATTTTATAAGTTGTGTTCCTTAAATAAATACTTCCACGGTGAAAAATTTTTTCTGTATGGTTTCGAGTTATCTAGAAAAACCTTATGCTTTCGGTCAGCCATGGGCTGGAAGCTGGCAACGCAGAGTGTAATACGACTTTTGAGGGTTTGTTTTGGAGTGAAACTTGTTTCTTTATGATTGTTATTTTGCAAGGTGTGCCTTTTTTGGTTTATGGCTCCTGTGATCGTCTGGGTCTGAATTAGCTTGGTTATAAAGAGAGTTTTAGGCTGAGCGTTACAGCACTTTAACCTCGTTTAGGTATATCACACTGGCTGGTTTAACTTGCCTAGTGCGTTCAAATAATATATTTGCAGTAACCAAATTTACAAATTCTGGAAATTATTATTTTGTACATATAAATTCATATATATGTTTGATCGGACGTAAGTTATATGCATAAATAAGGAAGTTTATAGGCTGGGTTGAGGGTGTATTCAAACAGTCTTGGTAAATTTTGAACTCCGGCCATCAAATGGCGAATATGGCTTGTTTATTCTCCTTGGTACATTCTAGCTTAGGTGTTTTTGAACTCCGGCCATCAAATGGCTAGCATGACTTGTTTATTCTCTTTTGTGAGTACATTTTATAGCTTACGGTGGCTTCTTTGTACTTCCTAAAAAATTTAAGGCGATGAGTGGGTCAAGGTTTCATTGTTTGGTCTCTTTTAAGGAAAACTTAAAATATTTTTTGTGAAAAAGGAAAGGAATTACATTTTTATGATTACGACATTTTATGAAAAAGGTATCACGTAAGGAATTACATTTTATGATTAAGGAAACGTAACAATTTTTTTTCCCTTAATTAATTGAGACCGAATATTCTAGATCTGTGAGATGAAAATTGGTAAGAGCACCCAGAGTTCTCTCTTGGGACTTGGGAGGTTGGTGGTTCGAATCCACCCAGATCTGCTTTCACTTTTGTGTTGTCATCTTCTAGTAGCTAGGAATCATTGGGACTTTATTAGTGCTTGTGATTAAAAATAGACATTATTTTGTGATTAAAAATAGACATTTTTGTATGTAAATTTTCAGTTCTGGCGAAAACAGGATTCACCGGTAAGTTGTGAGCACTACTCGATGTCTTCCCACCAGGAGGTTGTCTAACATGCATGACAACTGTGATTTCGAAACAAGTCATGATGGAAGAGCATGTTACATGCAAAGATTAAAATGAAGAAGTGATTGTTCCAAGCTAAAACTTGATGGTACATCTCCAACATGGGATTTGTAGTTTCTTACACTACTAGAAAAAAGGGCTTTCATGACATGCGCACAATGACACGCGTCGATTTATGACATGCAATTATGCGAGTCATTAAAAAAATGTCATAAATTTTGTAAAATAGAAGATTTATGACACTCGTTTTTTGTGTGTCGTTAACAATGTCATAAATTGCCAAAAAAAGAGTTTGCGTGTCATATAAACAAGTCATCTTTCACTCACCATATATATGCATGTCAATAAACCTTGACCAAGTTTGACATATATTATAATAAAAAATTGCAGACCATCAATAAACCTTAACTTATACACCATAAGCAGACCTCTCAAGTTACCACCACCACCACGAACGAACGCCGGACAGGAACGCCGGCCATCACCTCGAACGCCATCAACACTCCGACCTTCTGCCATCACCACCAGTCACGAACGCATCACTACCACTACCTTTTGACTGATTTATTGATGAATTGAAGTAAAAGTTTGAGTTTATTGAAGCAATTATTAAAGGATTTCATCTTCTTTGAGATAGATGTCTTCAATTTTACCTTATTATACCATTAATTGGCTAGGGTTTATTGACAGTTCATATGAATTTTTGGTCTTAGGGGTACAATCGACAATGGTATTTTTTGTGTGTGTGTATGTTTGCAATGGTAATAGGCACCAACAGCATCAGTTTTGGCATTAACCTCCTCTTTGAGTTCTGAATTTGACCAACTTCCCATAAACTCCATAATCAGGAACAAGTATCCTCAAGTGGTGAGTTACTAGTAACTATTATTAATTCATTCATTTTGTATCTCTAACAACAGTTGCTTTATAGATTCCTCCTTAACCTAACCTTATTATTATTATTATTATTATTATTATTATTACTCCTTTGAAGAAATTTACTTCGTAATATGATTAGCAGCAGGAACCTAAAAGTTCAATTTGGGACTTGACATCTGACTCCGACCATGACTTATCTGAAGGTCAACATCCAAAGCCGAAAGATGCCGATGCTGATGAAGAGACTACTTCACTTTCAAAATTGGAGTCTTCTAGGAAGAAGCTAAAGCTGGAACAACAAGATAGTGAAATAATAATAAAAGTCACAGAACAAGGTATATTCCGTCTTGCTCTGGAACTGATTTGGTAAGTTCGTTTTTTTGTGTCACATTTTGTCTCTGTTTTCTTGCATTCCCACGTGTGTTCTCCAACATCTCAGTTTTATGCTTCTTCGTCCCTGTTATTTGGTTTTGGTTTATATGTTTTTTGGATGTCCAATTTTGGTTTTAGGTTATGCTTGCTAGGTGTTTGATGAAATGCTTGGGTTAAAAGCTTTTGTTGTCGGAGTATTTGTCATTCATGCGATTCTTTGGTTTTTAGTTGTGCATGCCAAGTGTTTGATGAGGTACTTGCTGATATGGTGCTTTCTTGCTTATGTTGCATTTGTGTTGTTCTTATTAGTCAAACAGTGTCTCTGTTTTTTTTATTTTTGAATATTTTTTGCTCTTTTTCTTTCTGGTTGTGTATGATCCGTGTGGTCTTCTGTTGACATTATGCTGATACTTTAATCTTTGTGTACTTCCTTTTATACAAAATAATAATAATGTAAAGTTGTACACTTCAATTATCTGTTTGTGTTTACATCATTCTAAATATTTCAATCATGCTTAACTGAGACACACTCCACCATGCTTTGTAAAAAATATATTAGTTTCCAGTTTTTAATTCCCATAGTGGTAATCGTGCAATTATTAAATTTATTTATAAGATGGTATTTGAAAAATATTGTTATCTGGATACTAAAAAGAAAACTACGGATTATGTTTTTTAATTCTATTTGATTTAATTTATGTGTTTGATGATGGCCTGCTTTGCTTGATTGTGTTGACCTTTGTGGTCTTCTGTTAGCATTAATGGTGTGTTTTGCATTACATCTAAATGGTGTGTTTTGCATTACATCTTTTCTGCTTATAACATGTTTTCTTACTGTCACATGCCACAGTTTTCGTTTGTTGTTGCGGTTGTATGCTCATAGTTGTAGGAGATTAGCTACGTTATCGTCTAAGGTTTGTATTATGTCTCATCGATTCTTCATTCGTTAGACCATGAATCTGGGTCAAAGCTTATATAAAGAAACTTTTTGTTATCCATGTTCAAAGCTATACAAATGTCACGGGTTCGTTCAGTTTGCTGATAGTTTAAAATCAAACTGAAAACCGTAAAGCATAAAACACAAAGGCATTTGATGTGAGTTTCGAAGACTCACTCAAAAATAAACCGAATACAACTAGTTAGATAGCGGTAAGCGGGTATCGAACACAGGGAGTTTGTGAAAAATATGTTACTAAGTAGCTTTATAATTAACTATATTAAACTAAGTGCAAAAGTAAATTCAAATAGTTGGTTGTTTGGTTTTGATTAACAAAAATAGCTAAAGCAATAAACGATTTTTAATCAATATGAGAAAATATGTCTTCCCTCGGTTTCAGGTTTCAATGAATGTTACAGTTAATGTTTAAACTGAGATGAACAATAGATAAAGTTCGTATTTATGTAAACGATTGCGATAATTGAAGATCAAGTACTTGGATTATACAACACAAGGTAATCACTCAAAAACCAATTAGTTTATCCAACCCTAAATCCCTCCCGATTAATCTCGGTTACTTAAAGCACCAAGAACTGACGGTTTAGAACACAAAATCTATAAATAAACAATCTATCAACCAATACACAAACACCATAATAACGAAATCAATAAGATCAAATATTATCTCAGAAATTGTCTAAACATTCAACCAAACAAACATAGTAAACCTTACATTCCGAGGGAAAACACGAAGGAGTTTAGCCGAGCATGATTCGGTTCGTCATCCCTTCAATTATAATTGTCATACGAATTAAAAACAAGCGTCTAATGATTACCACACTCACAATTGATCAATAGTCTCCAAAAATCGCCCTTGGGTCGTCTCTAGATGAAAAGATATGATAAAAACGTGAAAGGCCGTCCAAAATACAATTATATATGGCAGTTACAAAATGCAGCGACGTGCCCACCGTAAGCTACGGTGGCCACAGTAGCTTACGGTGGCTTCCAAATGTCCTACGGTGGTCTAAAACTGCCTTACGGCAGTTATACTCTTCCAGCCCCCACCGTAGATTACGGTGGGTACCGTAAGCTACGGTGGCTTCAATCTTTTCTAACTTGTTTTCGGCATAATTTCTTCCACGGTTCGGAGAGCACTTTTAGTCTGCGCTGGTGAATGGAAGCCCTCCTATCAAGCAAGAAAGATGCGGCTCTTCCCACGGCGGAGTCCGTACCATATACTGATTCAATTCATTCCTTAGAAAGGATAAGATTATTTCACTATACTGGGGTGTAATGTTAGACAGATCTTTGATCTCTATTGGTTCTGTATCAACCCAGAGATCCTCTCTAAAGACTGCTAACCTCTTTGTCCCCATACTAATACCTATCTGGTATAGTACTTCTTTTTTATGAACAGTAAGTGTTTTCCAATCACGACCAAAGTTGTTTGTAACAGATACCTGTTCTTTACGAGACGGGTTAGCATACTGTGACTTAAACCATTCAGGTGTGATATGGTTTTTAGCAGCACCCTTGTACTTGAGAATACCTTTGCCTTCCACTGTTGTGTAACAATAAGATTTCGGGGCTAAAAAGTAGCCCTCTTTGATCCTGTCTTCTAGCTTAAACATACCTAAGACCGAAGAAGATATCAATCCATCTGGGAGCGGCTAGGACCGTTTTCGTCACCGTTTTCTCCCACGTTCTCGTAATTCCATCTTTTATCTTCTTATACATGCCATTATACGAGTAAACTTAGTTATCTAATTCAACACGATAAACCAATTAAACGCATGAATATTAACGGTCTTAAATCACTTAAGGGTTGTCCCATGGACCACCCGTCAGCATTAAGTATAAATTACTTAAGATAATGAAAATTTCAATGATAGATATGCCCTTCATCTTCAATCTGAAAGATGCACCCTTGCTGTTATGTTTAGACCCCTATTTGATCAACTTTGCCATAATTAGTGTCATATTTAGAGATAGTTACACAACAGTAGGATACACCATTTGTTTGTTTGAAAATTTAACATGCCCAGCCCCAAATCTGATATCAACCAAACTTGGGTCAAAACTCAAAGAAATTTTTGTTACCTATATACCTAACCTATAATATGTAGCATATAACATCCTATAATATGAACTAAGCCAAAGATGTATGCAGCCCAATATACGGTTTGCATGCCAACTACGCCGCAACACGGCGGGTGAGTTAACTAGTTGCCAATATAATCAACTTAATTGTTATATACATATGACATATAATTTATTTAAAATTTTGAGGCCCAAAGCCCTAGCTTTGGTTTGATATACATACAGGCCAGCCCTGTTCAAGGTTGCCTTTGCTGCTTGCTGATAAAGTCCAACGTTCAAAGGTAAGTCTCATCTGGTTATTGCATTACATTACATTAAACTTCTCTAGTTAATAGGTAGGTAGGGTTCATGCTTGAATTAACCAAATATATGCTTGAATTCTTAGGTATTTCTAAATACTCAATATTAATGGTGGGTTATTTGTAATGGTTATCTTCACTCAAAGGGGTGTTCGATCATGACTTTAACGTATTTTTTGTTTAATTTTCAACTTAGGTTGGGGGAGGCAAACACGAATACACGGAGGCAGATTTCGATGCGGTTTGCGAAGATTGGTAGGCGTATACGACACAGTTAATAATTTGTTAGTGTTATGTATTATACTAAACATTAACCAATACTTTTGTAAATTTAGGGATTATATGTAATCTTTTGATTTAGGATGTTTTTTTTGGAAATGGAATGCATAATTTTGCTGCTATTTTTTAAGTTATTAATTTAAATATTATTAATTATGCAAAACAAAAAAAATTAAAAAATAAAAAGTTATAAGATGACATGCATACATGAATGTCGTTAATTGTTGTCGTAAACACCAGTATTGAAAGCGTGTCATAAATGCGTATCATTAAATTTGACACGCAGGAAGCGTGTCATAACAAATTTATGACAAGGGCTTCAATGACACACATTTACGCGTAATAAGGGTCCTTTAATAACACGCAATGCGTGTCATTGAAGGCCTTTTTTTAGTAGTGTTAGAAGAGTTAAGATATAGCATATCGTACTAATCTATTAAAACAACATAATGTATACACATGTCATTCATCTAGCTTGTTCAAATAGAATTCCATGCCATCAACTTTTCATGTATCTAATTCCACATGTTCACAATTTAATTTTAATCTAATAATTGACCAAAACAACTTTCCTTTCACAAGTTTTGGTAACCGATTTTAACTTTAATCAACCAATAAATATTTAAACCTTACCATTAAAAGCTGATTATATAAACCTTAACATTATAAACCTAAGGACTATTGGTTTTAAATAATCCCAACTATGCGCTATTGGTAAATAACAACTATGCGCTATTGGTAAATAACAGTCCCAACTTCAAACTTGTCTGGTGGCAGTACCAACTAAAAGGGTATTTGTTTATAACGGACCCACGACTAACGGATGTTAACTCCGTTAGTCCGTTGCTTAAGTGGCATGCCTACTTGTCAAAAATTTCATTATGTGGCATAAAGTGGGCCACAATCCTCACCCTTCTTCTTCATCACAATTCCCATACCCCCCCCATTATTTGACCTGTATTGAAGAGTCCTTCAATGGCATCAAATCTCTCCGACGGCTCCATGGCAAGAATGATCCCGGAGCGATGACAAGCACAACCAATCCCTAAATACCAACCTCTCAACACCCAATTCCTATCTCTAGTCAGCAATTCCACTGCTGAAACCCTAAATCCAACCACCACGCAACTGTCACTCGTGGTCGTCGGAATCTTAAATCCAACTACCACACTACCACCGTCCGACACTCGTGATCTGAACGTCACAGCAACGACACCTGTCACTGTTGATCGGAAGTTGCAAGTCGGTGGTGGTACGTGAGGTTGGTGGTGGTAGGTGCGTTGGTCGGAGTTGAGAGGGAGGTGGTGTCTGGAAGTGTGGAATGAGGGAGATAGGGTGAAGTTAGGGTTTGATTATTGGGGAAGTGAAGAGATTAGAGAGTGAGCTAATAGATGAGAGGGAGAGAAAGAGAGAGATGAGATGTATTTGCCACGTATTCACCACATAAGCAATATTTGACAAGTAGGCATGCCACGTAAGCAACAAACTAACGGAGTTAACATCCGTTAGTCGTGGGTCCGTTATAAACAAATACCCTTTTAGTTTGTAACGCCACCAGAAAAGTTTGAAATTGGGACTGTTATTTACCAATAGGGCATAGTTGGTATTATTTAAAACCAATTTTCCTAAACCTAATAAATATTTTTATTTTCCTCTCACTCTTTCTCTTGCAGTTTAGGCAATTTTCCCTACGGTTATCTCCATATTACCGGTATAATATTTCTTCTATGTCAATGTTCGATTCTCATGTATTATTGATTATTGTTCAAACGTTCAATGTTCGATTATGGGTTAAAGTATTATATATTTTCCTTTTGTTTGAGTTTTTAATATTTTTTTACACCATTGCTTAATTTGATGTTCTTATAATCTATTTAGGTTCTTGATGTACATAAAAATATACATCTTTTCGACATCAAATAATCTCTAAAAACAGCAATTTCTGTCAAATAACATAGCATAAAAGACTACTTATCATAATAAAACATAATTTCAGGTGAAACCAAGCCCCAAACGAAGAAACAAGCAAAAAGACGAAGAAAAACAGAAGAAAACAAAGAAACACGCCCCAATGCCTCAAGAAACACGCCCCCATGCTTCTAACACAAGAAAAGACAAAATCTGGAAGCAAAAGAACGGGGCCGTGCTTATCATGCACGGGGCCGTGGACGGGAATACATAAAAGACAAAGAAGAATTGAGCACATGTCACTAAAAAGCACGGGGCCGTGCCTACCAACCACGGGGCCGTTGCCACCTCACAGAAAAGACAAAACAAATCTGGCACATGTCATAAAAATGCACGGGGGCGTGCTCATCAAGCACGGGGCCGTGCCTCACTATCCAGATTGCCTATAAATAGTGGCTCATGTTGTACTCATTTGGTGTGCCTTGAAAAGATTTCTATCCGATTCTCTCTTATAAAAACACACACTAACACTCACTTTGGAGATTTAGTGAAGAGTTTGAAGGCTTGGAGATCATCACCATCGATCATCATCATCAACAATCATTACCATCATTAAGAAGAAGGATTCATTTACATTTGGTTAGATTGTTCTAAGTTTAATCATGTATTTGTTACTATCAATCATCTTAATGTTTATCATCATACTCATTATGAGCTAAACTCCTTTTACCATCTAAAATCTATGAAGAAGCTTTGTTTTACGTGATAATTAATCAAGACATGTGATGTAGTCTAGTAAAGTACATGGTTATATTACAATTATCTTTTGATGAGAAATGTTTCACCATATTAAATCACTAATTCAAAGTTGGTGGTTGTCAATTCCATTGGCAATCGTTTATGATCGATTCATGTTCTTAAAAGATAGAAATACTTTGATACATTATTGAAACATGGATCCTTATATTGTACTTAGAAATGATGAGATATAAGTTATGATGTATTTTTCTAAACCTTGGTAATTCGAAAATGGCTTTGCTTAGGATATCAAATTAGTTAAAGAAATCATATGTTAACGGAATGTGTAATTATAACCTACATAAATCAACCAAGGGGAGGATGTGTGATGAACTACAATCACCCGAAGTTGTTAGAATTGGTATTTGAGAAATCGAAGTCAATCCTAATCTTTCTACTTTACGAAACTTCTTGCCAACTTAAATTGACATCATTGAGATGGTATGACATTAGGAAATGGTGGACTTTAAAATGCGTATGCTATCTCCTTAGTGCCTAAGATGCTCACATAAGGTTTAAGGAGCCATCTATCATATATTGCTATGGCAAGTTTATCACATGTCCAAATATTAATTATCAATGTTAAAATGGAGTGGATTCTTGATCTTAGATGGTAACCTTCGCATAATTGAAAAACTCGTTTAGAATATCTTATCTTAGTCACCTATATATTATATATAAGTATTTATATTTTATAAGAAGTTTGAAGAAAATTAACCCCAAAATGATTAAAACCTCCGATTAAAGTAAAACAACGATTCATTAATAGAAACATTTGTGTCCACGGATCGATACTTGGTTCTTACCAATACTATTCTACATATACGATAGGTACACTTGCCTATTTTGTGTGTGTTTAGTCTTTGTAGAAATCACTATTATAAATTTAAAACACGATCTTGTGCAAAAGCAAATCATCCAACCTCTTATATTTTAACCGCACGCGCACGCACACATAAAGTTTTTGGCGCCGTTGCTGGGGACATGGTACGTTTCTAAGAACAATCCAAGTTTTAATTTAATCATTGTCAATAACCGTACAAATTTTTAACTTCTATTTTATTTTATCTTTAACTTTTATTTTTTTTAAATATATAATTTTACGGCTAGCCTACTTTTTACCTTTATTCACCTTACCTTACTTTAGCTTAATTAACTTAAACCTTAGATAGTTTAGAATAGCTTAGCCTAACTTATAGTTTAACTTAGACTAACTTTAACTAACTTTTAATTTAGTGTTTAATTTTGATTTAGTCCCATGTTGTCCTCTACTTTTGAGCCTGCGCTTGTTTCTCCAATTTCTGAACCAGAACGACTCTTTCTTCGACGAACTCGTAAACGGACTACAGAAACTGTCGAAGCAATCAAAGATGAATCAGTAGACGCCACCACATCAGGAGAAAATCAAATCGAAGAAATGATGGCGGCCCAGAACAATGAGCCGAACATGAGCCAGTATGCCAAGCCAACTCTCGAGGGCTATGGCAATGGAGTGGCTCCACCAGAAATTACCGAAAACTTCGAAATCAAATCTAGCACCATTCATATGGTGGAAAATTCAGTTCAATTTCATGGTCTCCTCGACGAAGACCCTCTTTCTCACATATCTCGATTTCTACGAATCTGAGGAACCTTTAAAATCCAAAACTGTTCAGAAGATCAAATCAAACTCAAACTCTTTCCTTTCTCTCTGAGGGGCCAAGCCCTAGAATGGATAGAATATCTTTCTTCTGGTTCCATTACCACTTGGGACCAGATGGTTGAACAATTTATCCTCAAATATTTTCCGCCGGATAAAACTGCCAAATACCGAGCCAGCATTACCGGATTCCGGACCGATGATGACGAATCGTTACACGCAGCATGGGAAAGATACAAAAGTCTTCTAAGAAGATGTCCACATCATGGACTGAGCGTATGGTTACAAGTACAAACTTTCTTAGACGCACAATCCAGTCAAAACAAACAGGCCATCGACCAGATCGCTGGTGGAGACCTGGTATCCAAATCATCTAACGAAGCATTTGAAGTCTTGGAGAAGGCCGCAAAGAAGAGTTTTGCTTATAACTCACCAAGATCTACACCTACACATAAAGGAATACACCACTTTGATTCCAACACTCTTGTCACAGCACAACTTGAAGCTCTTTCTAAAAAATTCGAACAACTTCAAGCCGAACTATCAAAAACCAGACTCACCTGTGACACCTATGGAGGAAGCCATAAGATGATTGACTGTAAGCAAGTCATCATGGCCATGGAAGAAGTCGATTTCATCAATCGACAGAACAACGCTTTCAACAATAACTACAATCCAGGATGGAGAAACCACCCGAATTTCAGCTGGAAAGACGGAGGTAACACTCAACCTTTACTCGGATTCGAAAAAAGAGCAATGAATCAACCCTTCTAGCCTAAACCTCAATTTCAAGATCAAAGTTCTAGTAGCCATCAAAACCCGAGCTACTCCAAGATCGAAGAAATGTTAATCCAACTAATGACCAAAACAAATGAAGCAGAAAAGAAAGCCGACTCAAGAGCCGTTGATATCAGCGGGGTATTATTAAAACATGAAGCCGATCTAAAAAGTCAACAAGCATCACTTCAGAACCTAGAAACCCAAATTGGACAAATTGCCCGACAATTATCCGAAAGACCACCTGGCACTCTTCCAAGCAACACAATCACCAACCCGAATGCAACAGCTAACGCCGTTACACTTAGGAGCGGTACAACCACTGTTATCTCACCAGCTTCAGAATAAGTTATGGAGAAAAAATCTCCTGATGAAAGGCAGGAAAGGCTGACTCCAACAGGCACAGTACAACCTAAGGAGCCAGTCCGAACTATGTCCCGCCTATTCCATACCCTGGAAGACTGAAGCAGGAACGATTGGAAGCCCAGTATGGGAAGTTTCTAGAACTCTTTAAGTAACTCCATATCAACATCCCTTTCATCGAGGCTATTGCTCAGATGCCAAAATATGCTAAGTTTCTCAAAGAAGTGCTGACAAACAAAAGGAAGCTGGAGGAGCTCTCGCATGTCCCTAAGTGAAGAATGTTCAACTGTCCTCCAAAGCAAGCTACCGACAAAGATGACCGATCCAGGGAGCTTTACTATCCCTTGTCTCATAGGAAATTTACTTGTTAGCAATGCCCTAGCTGATCTAGGAGCTAGTATTAATTTAATGCCTTATGCGGTTTTTGCAAAACTAGGGATAGGAGAACCAAAGCCCACCCGTATGAGCATTCAGTTAGCTGACTGATCCATTGAATACCCTCGGGGCATTGTTGAAAACATGCTCGTCAAATTGACAAGTTTGCTTTCCCAGTAGATTTTGTGATTCTAGACATGGAGGAAGACAGAAGTGTACCTCTAATTTTAGGAAGACCCTTTTTAGCCACCGCAAAGGCTATCATTGATGTTTGCACCGACAAACTCACTCTCAGGGTCAATGACGAGGCAATCACTTTTAACATAGGAAAATCTATGCAATATCCGCAACAGCACGATGACACGTTATATTGTGTTGACATCATAGACTCCATCGTGAGTTGCTATATGCGAGATTCCTCCATCAATACTCCTTTAGAAACACAAGTCTTAGATAAAACACTCAACTAACCCATTTTAGAAAATGAAAATCTCAACAATAACTACGAAGAGTCAGAAATAATATACAAAATCATTGAAAACAATGAAAAATCAAAACCATCAATCGAAGAACCACCAGCCTTAGAATTAAAATAACTACCAAAACATCTCGAATACGCCTTTATAGAAAAAAGATTCTCAACTCCCAGTAATTATTTCATCTCACCTTTCTAATGAAGAGAAAGATGAACTTCTTAAGGTTCTTAAAAACCATAAGAAGGCCATCTCATGGAAGATCATGGATATCAAGGGCATCAGTCCCTCCTTTTGTACTCACAAAATCCTCATGGAAGAAGAATACAAACCCGTGGTCCAACATCAAAGACGTCTCAATCCCAACATGCAAGATGTGGTGAAGAAGGAAGTAATCAAACTGCTTGATGCCGGATTAATCTACCCAATCTTAGATTCACCTTGGGTTAGTCCCGTTCAAGTAGTACCCAAGAAGGGAGGAATGACCGTCGTGTTGAATGAGAAGGACGTATTAATACCAATGAGAACCATCACAGGCTGGCGAGTTTGCATTGACTATCAGAAACTTAATGACGCCACAAGAAAAGATCATTTTCCACTTCCTTTCATAGACCAAATGCTTGAGCGATTATCTGAAAAAATGTTCTACTGTTTTCTTGATGGATTTTCCGGATACTTTCATATTCCCATTGCTCCTGAGGATCAAGAAAAAACTACTTTTACATGTCCATACGGAACCTTCGCCTACCGAAGAATGCCATTTGGACTATGTAATGCTCCAGCCACCTTCCAGCGTTGCATGGTGGCCATCTTTCACGAAATGATCGAAACTCTATGGAAGTTTTCATGAATGACTTCTCAGTCTTTGGAAACTCTTTCGATCACTATCTGAAAAACCTAGACAAAATGTTAGCTAGGTGTGAAGAAGTAAATCTTGTGCTCAACTGGGAAAAATGCCACTTTATGGTAAAAGAAGGCATTGTTCTAGGTCTCAAGATTTCTCAAAACGGACTAGAAGTTGATAGGGCCAAAATAGAAACCATATCCAAACTTCCGCCGCCAACTTCAGTCAAAGCCATTAGGAGTTTTTTAGGTCACGCAGGTTTCTACCGCCGCTTCATAAAAGACTTCTCAAAAATCTCAAGACCTATGACCAAACTTCTGGAAAAAGACGCACCATTCGTCTTCTATGAGGAATGTATTGAATCATTCAATACATTAAAAAACAAACTCGTCAATGCACCAATCATGACCACTCCCGATTGGACCCTTCAATTCGAAGTCATGTGCGATGCAAGTGACTTTGCAGTTGGAGCCATACTCGGCCAACGCAAAGAAAAACATTTTCACCCAATTTACTATGCAAGTAAAACTCTTAATGATGCACAAGAAAACTACACCACAACAGAAAAAGAGTTACTAGCAGTAGTATTTGCCTTGGAAAAATTTAGATCATACCTAGTTCTTTTCAAAACCATAGTTTACACCGACCATGCCGCCATATGATACCTCTTCAACAAGCAGGATGCCAAACCCAGACTTATCAGATGGATTCTACTACTCTATGAATTTGACATCGAAGTCAAGGATAAAAAGGAAGCAGAAAATGTCGCCGCAGACCACCTTTCGCGCTTAGAATGTCCAACTCCTGACAAATTTCACAAAGAAATTATCAACGATAATTTCCCACATGAAATTCTCATGCGCATTCAAGCAGTCATAGAAGAGAAAGACGAAAGTCCTTGGTATGCCGACTTCGCAAATTACTTAGCCTGTAGGATCCTTAGAAAAGGACTTACCCACCAACAGCAGAAGAAATTCTTCTCCAATCTTAAGTTTTACTTCTGGGAAGATCCATACGTATTTAGGATAGGTGCGGATCAAGTCATTCGGAGGTGCGTAGCAGGCAAGGAGGCCTTAGACATTCTCCAACACTGTCATGACGGACCGACAGGCGGACACCATGGTACCGCCACCACGGTCAGGAAAGTGTTTGATGCAGGATTTTTTTGGCCCACTATATACAAAGATACACATACTTTGATCCAAGCATGCGATGCTTGTCAAAGAACCGGGAACATCTCATCAAAAAACGAGATGGCTCAAAAAGGCATTCAAATTTGTGAAATCTTTGATGAACGGGGAATAGATTTCATGGGCCCATTTCCCAACCCATTCGGAAATAAATACATCCTTGTAGTAGTCGACTACGTGTCTAAATGGGTGGAAGCACAAGCTCTTCCCACTAACAATGCTCGAGTAGTTGTACGATTTCTGAAAAAATTATTTTCAAGATTCGGTACTCCGAAAGCCCTAATCAGCGACAGAGGTACCCACTTCTGTAACACTCTGATGGACAAGGTCTTAGCACGGTATGGGGTCCATCACCGACTGGAAACACCATATCACCCTCAGACCAGTGGGCAGGTAGAAGTCTTGAATCGAGGAATTAAGAGAATTTTGGAAAGAAGTGTGGGGATGAATCGCAAAAATTGGGCAGAAAAGTTAGATGACGCATTGTGGGCCCTTAGGATGGCCTACAAAGCTCCCATAGGAACGACACCCTTCAAGCTCGTTTACGGGAAGACATGTCATCTACCAGTAGAGTTAAAACACAAAGCCTACTGGGCCCTTAGAGCAGTGAATTTTGATCTAACGTCCGTCGGAGCAAACAAGGAAGATCAAATTCGTGAGCTCGAGGAACTATGAACACTAGCGTATGAAAATTCCTGGTCCTACAAAGAAAAGTCTAAACGCATACACGACGCTCATTTAAAAGGAAACAAAAAATTTCAAACTGGCGACCGTGTACTGTTATATAACGCTCGTTTACGCCTTTTCCCAGGAAAACTGAAATCCCGATGGACAGGTCCATACATAGTTGAATCAGTTTTTGACTATGGAACATTCGAAATTTCAAATTCAAACAGAAGTTCAAAGTAAATGGACATCGATTACACCCATACATCGACGGTCCACTAAAAGAAGTTTTGGAGGTATTAACCCTCCAAACTTTTTAAATAAGAAATTAAGGAAACAAGGTCTGGCCTAGACCTTCACTAGGCCTTGTAATATATATATATATATATATAATTTTTGACAACCACGGGGGCGTGCCTTCAAAAGCACGGTCCCGTGCCTAAAAATACGGGCCGGCATCTACGCTGCAAAAATCTCAGTCAGACTGATTTGTAACAGAATTGTCAGAGTAAAAACACGGGGGCGTTCTTCTAACAACACGGTGCCGTGCTCGGTTTTCTGTTTGGTTATAAAAGGCACCTTGTGTCATTGCATCTCTTGCACAAACCAAAACCAAAACCAAAAACCTCTGAGAATTTAGCATGCCAACTAAGATGAGTGAAGCAATCCCCGTTTCCCGACATCTGAGAAACGACGCCCGCGATGTTTTAAAAACCGAGCTTCTCTTGAAACTCCAAGAACTCGTGAAAGAACTCACCGAGATGAACCTCCTTGCTGAGATGCGTCTTGTGCAACTCACCGAATCAGTGGAAAACATGAAAATGGAACTCCGAGACATCAATGAACAACTCCGGTTTCAAGTTCTCGGTTTCACTTATTTTCGGAGAGCCTTTCGGGGAACTCTAGAAAACTCAATTTTCTGTTTTTATGTATAAACAAGTGCATTTAGCACATTGTGTTAGGACTTCGGGCTTAACCCGATTATTTTTCCTTTCTTAGGAAACCTGGGCTTATCCCGTAACTTTTTAGGACTTTTATTTTAATGAAAATTATTTTTTAGATGACCAGACTTCCAAATTATCACAATAAACGTCATTCTAAAAATTCCGGATCTTGATTCGTATTGAAAATTAAAAGGAAATTCACTAAGACAAAAAGCACGGGCCGTGCTTTCCTAAGCACGAGGCCGTGGTCACCCCAGAATCTTCAGCATGATACGCGCTGACTCCGTACAATTCTCTGACTCAAAAACATTTATTCCTCTAGCAGCACGGGGCCGTGTTTTTAAAGACACGGGGCCGTGTTCAACTTTCCAGTCTCTATATAATGCATGCATAAATTCACTATTCCATTCACACCAAACACAAATTACCTAAATGGAAGGAAAACGGGTTGAATGGAAGCCAGTGAAAAAGGGGAAACAACATAAATCCTCCTTCCTTGAGGAGCAAATCATGAGACTCCAATGCATCGTAAGAGATCAAGTTGAGAGCAATATGCAAACCGAGGCTCGAGTAATCGAGTTAATCAACAAAGTCGACCTGCTTAGGTTCGAGAACTTCCATGTTGTGGATGGCCATCACAAAGATGTGACTTCCAAACTTAACTTTCTCAACCGAGAAATCGTCACGCTCAACAAAAAGCTTGAAGAACTTTTGGAAGCCAAACGAGCGCCACCACACATCCAGGACTTGTTCGGAAGTGGTGGCCGTTGAAGTTATAACTTTGTTTCATGTTGAAGTTGTTTCTGCTAGTACTATGTGTTAGGATCCGAGAGTCGTTGTTGTACTTTTCATTTCGTCTATCTTCAATTATGTCTATCTTTAATTATGTCTTTAATTTATGTTTTAATGAAATTTAGGATTTTTAATTACCATGTTAAAATAACCAGAAAATAAAAACCAGCTAACCAGTTCGACAAATAAACAAAATTTAAAACAACACTGTCTACACTAAGCAACACGGTACCATGCTTTTAATAGCACGGGGCCGTGTTTTTGGTCACAGGGCAGTTACGAGTTTTAATTTAATAAATAACTTTCTCCAACCACCAACCCTAATAACCACTGCGTTCTGAACTGGAAAAACCGCCGACTATCCAACATTTTGCTAATTTCTTCATCAAATCTTCGATTCTAAACCTAAGGTATGTTAATTTAATAATTACATTGTTCAAATTCGTCATTTTAGGTTTAGATTAACCTTAAAATTGCTCAAATCGACCAAATCGGGTCAAAAACCCGAAGAGGATATAGGTTATTTTTCTTGCATATGATGAATAGATTGTTGAATGTTTGATGGTTAGGGTTTAATTGAAAGAAAAAAAATTCGAGTTTTGGGTGTTAGCATAAATACCCGACACACCATTAAACCTAATTTATATATAACCGGTTGGAAACGAGGGTTCGAATATGTGAAAGTTAGTAATCAATATTATAAATACGAGTCGTGCCCAAAACAACACGAGTAGTGGTCAACCAAAAGTCAAACATCAAAGGAAACTGGACCAGAGGCACCAGCACGGGGCCGTGCTTCTGAAAGCACGCCGCCGTGCTTTGCTCTCTGTTTCAGCAAAATTGCAATTTTTTCATGAATTTTGGCTAATTTGAGTGTAAATTGAAGATGGCCGAGTATGGGGACGAAGTTCATGCATTCCTAGTCTTCGGAAACCGCAAGACAAAGGACAGACATGCAAACATGCGATTAACTTATCTAAACAACAGGTACCCCGAAGCCAATTTCCATACATGTGAAGAAACTCTGAGAAACGTCAACCAATGGGAACGCTATCAAAACATTGTGAAGGGACCTTGGAGACGGGTTTTGGGCCAAACGGGGGAATCAGTGACGGAACTTACAAAGGAATTCCTGGCCTCGTTCAATATAAAGAAGAAAAAGTTTGACATGTGGGATAACGCGGCAATCGAATTCCGATGTGGGGGCGTATGGCATAAAACTTCTGTCACCCAATTAGGAGTTGAATTGGGAATTTACACGACCGAGGAAACCGACTCAGACATCTGGTACAAGGCTAAAACAACATTTACAAATGAAGGTGATGATGATGAAGCTGAAGCAGGTGCCATAAGGGAAGAAGCTTGGGAGCAGTTGAGTTATGGAATAGCAAAATATAGACCGAGCGTCTCAAAAAGCACAAAACTGCGTGACCCACTCATGAGGTACATCCACCGTTTACTGAGTCACACCGTCACAGCTCGAGGACAGAGTGAAGGGTTTGTCAACCTGAGGGATCTTTGGGCATTGTACTGCATGAAAAACGAACTACCATGCAATATCACTATGCTATTTTGCAAACTTTTCATGACAAATGTTACCGCCCGAGGAAATACCCCAATCTTCGGTGGTCCCTGGATCCACAACCTCTACAGGGCTTATGGTGCAGACACAGAAGGAACTCCAAGCCCAGACCCGATATCTCTCAACCTTGATTACTGTGAAAGCATGCAGATGATTCAGCAAATCATCCCTGGTGTGTGGAGATTTTGTGATAAGAACAACCAAGTTTGGGACCCAGAAGACTCGGCAGAAATGATGATACAGGATGTGCATGAGAGACGACAATCACCACCAAGACAGCACCGCTGCCGAATTTACCATCAGAGTGGAGGCCCATCTTCATCAGGGGCCGGTCCCAGTTCGTCACACGATAGCCGATACTCTCTCGAGGGTATATATGGACTTATTGATCAATTCTCAGCTAACACTACCGCCTCATTTGACAGGATTACAGAGCAGATGGCTGCCTCAGATGCACAGCGAGTAGCCGAATATGCAGAGACGAGGCGAGAGATTGATCGTTTAGGCTATCGCATGGACAAGCAGTGGGGACAATTTGACCCGGACACGGGTAACTGATGACTGGCGGCACTGGTAGGTCGGACACGGGCATGGTTTGGTATTATTTCATTAACTTATGATGTGTGTTTTTAAACAATTTACTTTCCGTCGTACTTGTTTGTTTATTTTTATGTTGGTTTGGATATCTTTATGCCGTGGGTGCCAAAGACATTATGTTAGGTACTAATTTAGCCCGATAGGGCAAGGGATGGATGATTCCATACCCAATTTTCAGCAGTTTATGCTTGGTTGTTTGTGGATGTTTGCAGTTTTATATTATACAGGTACAAAAACAGGAAAACGGACGAAAAACAGGGGATGCTTTGTCGAAATTTCGTTAAGCCATAGGGAAGTAACTCTCCATTTCTACGCATAATACGCAATTATAATTTTTATATTTCCATGAACTTGTCACACTGAGGACAATGTGAGATTCAAGTGTGGGGAAGGGAATTACTTGACCAATTGTTTGTCCAACTAATTATAAAAATTCTCTAAAATAACAAATATTTTTGCAGCAAACAAAGAATATTCTAAACCTAAAAAGAAAACCAAGAAATTTTTTTGCAAATAACCAATCATAAAGTGAAAAATTAGAAAGAAGTTTTGTAATATTGAGAATAAATTTATGCAAAATATGGCGTTAATACCCAATTCCTCCGTTACTGTGAGATAAACCTCATGCCATATAAATATTTTTTCGGATGCTTTGAATGAGTCATATGTTTTGTGTGATTTAGAACTTGTCGCAATTAATCATTTCAAGACTGCACGAAGAGTTGTATAAGGAAGAAGGTAATATTTACACAATTCCATCAAACCCATTACCAAATTACAAAACCTAAAAACCCGATCACTTTATCCATTTTTACCGGTAAAATACAACACTGGTCTTTTACCGGCAGACCCTAAAGAACTGGAAATGCATTCTTTCGATTTCAATTTCCTTTGCTGCATACACTTCACAAAACCTAGGTTGCCTCCAGAACATAGGGAGAGAATCTTTCTCTTTAGCAATGAGGTGAGGAAAAAGTGGCGCCAAGACGAACAAAGGCCACCATTCTGTGGAATTTCCAAAAACGCAATGAAGAGAAGAGCAAAAAGATATGAACGATGCTTAGGTTGCGGAAACTGGTCCCACGAAGGAAGATGTAGAAAAAGTCAAACTCAGTCTCAGCATGAATATACCAAACTAATGAGGATGGGAGCTATTAGGCTCAAAGCCGAATGATCCATTAGAGTTGGAAGTTATATTCAGAACAGGATTGAGGAAGAACTAATCCACATCCTCGATAAAACTGGTCTTGACGATCTGACCTTAAAAGAGTCATTAGGTATATATAAAAAAAATACTCGGAGAAAAGGAGCTAAACATTGAAGACATCTTAAGACTCCCGACAATCAGTAGGAAGTTGTATTTACCATCCTCATTAACCCTTGAACCACCACAAAATACCAAATCCCTACTCACACAAAGCCAAACCCTTTTACCTTCTGATCTATGCAATCCTTCAAAAGGTGGAGATTTGAACTTGTTACAAGCTTATTTATCGCGAGTTGCATTTTGACTAAGAGTGTTCACATACATACATCACATGTATGATTAGATATAAAAACCGAGTGTGAGTGAACATTGTGAGAACGTGATGTTTTGCATAAACAGAAGCTCACAAAAACAAAAGTTCATTCTTAATTATCACTAAAAATTTGGTTATTTTGTTTCATCTTCTTGGAAGTTCATTTAAGGAATGGTTATAATCTAAGCTTGCTATTTTTAGAGGATATTTATAAGAAGATTGCTTGAGGACAAGCAATGTTCAAGTGTGGGGATGTTTGATGTACATAAAAATATACATCTTTTCGGCATCAAATAATCTCTAAAAACTGCAATTTCTGTCAAATAACATAGCATAAAAGATTACTTATCATAATAAAACATAATTTCAGGTGAATTCAAGCCCCAAACGAAGAAACAAGCAAAAAGACGAAGAAAAACAGAAGAAAACAAAGAAACACGCCCCCATGCTTCTAACACAAGAAAAGACAAAATCTGGAAGCAAAAGAACGGGGCCGTGCTCATCATGCACGGGGTCGTGGACGGGAATACAGAAAAGACAAAGAAGAATTGAGCACATGTCACTAAAAAGCACGGGGCCGTGCCTACAAACCACGGGGCCGTTGCCACCTTACAGAAAAGACAAAACAAATCTGGCACATGTCATAAAAATGCACGGGGGCGTGCTCATCAAGCACGGGGCCATGCCTCACTATCCAGATTGCCTATAAATAGTGGCTCATGTTGCACTCATTTGGTGTGCCTTGAAAAGATTTCTATATGATTCTCTCTTATAAAAACACACACTAACACTAACTTTGGAGATTTAGTGAAGAGTTTGAAGGCTTGGAGATCATCACCATCGATCATCATCATCAACAATCATTACCATCATTAAGAAGAAGGATTCATCTACATTTGGTTAGATTGTTCTAAGTTTAATCATGTATTTGTTACTATCAATCATCTTAATGTTTATCATCATACTCATTATGAGCTAAACTCCTTTTACCATCTAAAATCTATGAAGAAGCTTTGTTTTACGTGATAATTAATCAATACATGTGATGTAGTCTAGTAAAGTACATGGTTATACAACAATTATCTTTTGATGAGAAATGTTTCACCATATTAAATCACTAGTTCAAAGTTGGTGGTTGTCAATTCCATTGGCAATCGTTCATGATCGATTCATGTTCTTGAAAGATAGAAATACTTTGATACATTATCGAAACATGGATCCTTATATTGTACTTAGAAATGATGATATATAAGTTATGATGTATTTTTCTAAACCTTGGTAATCCAAAAATGGCTTTGCTTAGGATATCAAATTAGTTAAAGAAATTATATGTTAACGGAATGTGTAATTATAACCTACATAAATCAACCAAGGGGAGGCTGTGTGATGAACTACAATCACCCGAAGTTGTTAGAATTGGTATTTGAGAAATCTAAGTCAATCCTAGTCTTTCTACTTTACGAAACTACTTGCCAACTTAAATTGATATCATTAAGATGGTATGACATTAGGAAAGGGTGGACTTTAAAATGTGCATGCTATCTCCTTAGTGCCAAAGATGCTCACTTAAGGTTTAAGGAGCCATCTATCATATATTGCTATGGCAAGTTTATCACATGTCCAAATATTAATTATCAGTGTTAAAATGGAGTGGATTCTTGATCTTAGATGGTAACCTTCGCATAATTTAAAAACTCGTTTAGAATCTCTTATCTTGGTCACCTATTTATTATATATAAGTATTTATATTTTATAAGAAGTTTGAAGAAAATTAACCCCAAAATGATTAAAACCTCCTATTAAAGTAAAACAACGATTCATTAATAGAAACATTTGTGTCCAAAGATCGATACTTGGTTCTTACCAATACTATTCTTGATGTGTTGAATAACACACTTATATTTCCTTACAATTTTATGATGTTTTAATGATTTAATATCAAATTTATGTAAGTTTAGGGGGTTAAGTGCAAAGTTTTACAAAGTTGAAATGTTTTGTGTAGGTTATGGAAAGATGTGGAAAAAAGGCAAGAAAAAGAGAACTTGGAGGGTTTAATTGTCAAAGTTTCAAAGTTTAATCAAGGCCCGGTCCAAGCCCACATCTTAAAAGCCTTATATTATATTATATTATGATAATAACACTTGGATTCAGCCATTCATTCAGCCAATACCCGAAATCACTAAACCCTAACCCCATATACCAACAGTCCGATCGGACAGGCTGCCGCCAGCAAGAAAAAAAAGAAAAAAAGAGAAAAAGAGGCGGCTATAGGGGCTGTTGGCGGCTGGAAATCAAAGAGGAACCCTTGGGCAGAAGCTAGGGGCTTCAAAACACTCACAAATCTCAGCCATATTGCTTAGTATACATCCTTAAACTTTATTTATCTTTCAAGAACCCTAACTATCTTGATTTGGTCTTTTGATTTGAATTGTTTTGCAATTGTTTGATAGTTTGAGTTATAATTGATTGAGTTTGGATCTTGAATGAGTTTTATAATGTTTAAGATGATGTTTGTGATGTTTTTATTAAGTATGCATGGCTGTCCAAAAGTGATGAGTAGCTAAACTTGTTTGTTCTACCTAGGATAGATGATTGTTGAGTGGTTTTAACTTGTTTAATGGATTGTTAATGTTCAAGACTTATATTATTGATGTAAAGTTTAACTAAACCATGAATTAGATTTTGTGTGATGGCTGTGTTTTATTTGTTATTGCTTATAATCCTCTTGTATTAGTTAATTGAATCGGTTTTGATTAATTGATTGCTTGTTAAGCTCTTTACTTGGTGTTTTGAGTTTATTTGCGGGATGCGCAACCGTAGGGATAAGTGGGTAATATATCATCTAAAATCAGTTAAAATACACCTTCTTTGAGACCGAGAGGTGATAAGAAGTAATATTGTCTCGTTGCTTTTACTTGTTAGAATTAAGACCGCGCGAGAGCGGGTTTTGTCTTGTCAAGTTTGAGTGTTTATGTGCAATTAGTTGGTTTAATTTGGGTTAAGTTAAATTGTTCCTCTATCCTTGGTTGCGTAGTATTCGTCTCCATTAGGATAGTGTGTCGAGGAGACCGAGAGGTGAGTCGATATTTGAACACGTTAATAATTGTTTTCCGGTTTGTTCTTTAAAAATCAACTAAAATAAGTTAAAGTTTGTTAGAGAGACTGAGAGGTAATTTGACTTTCTTGAACAAGTTTTGGTTGTGTCATCTTTTATAACCGGTGTCTTGAATATTTTCAATCCGTTTTCTTGTTATTTCTTTCAACATGATTCATTCCTAGGTAGACGTTTTTATTCATTGAATTTAAATCAAAGTTTTCTTAAAGAGTTTTGTTAACAGTTTTCTCTTAATTAAGTTAAGTAGTTAAATAAAATCTTAGAAATTAAATAAATATTATTTTGGTAAGTCTTGGTTAGAGTTTTCTTAATCATAAACGTTTTCACGTGTCTTTGAGTTCGACATCCGGACTTCCTTGATGCTATACTATTTATGATCGATACACTTGCCGGTTTTGTGTGGTTTCTATAGGATTTTCGTTTTTATAAATTTAAAGCTTAATTATGATTCGTTCTTTATTTGTATTATACATTTTCACACATCAATTCTACATATACGATAGGTACACTTGCCTATTTTGTGTGTGTTTAGTCTTTGTAGAAATCACTTTTATAAATTTAAAACACGATCTTGTGCAAAAGCAAATAATCCAACCTCTTATATTTTAACCGCAAGCACGCACACATCAGTTCTATATCAAAATCCGATGTTAAATGGACATGTTGAAGTTTCTGTAACTGCTTCATCTTCCCAACAATGAAGTGTTAATTTAAGTGGTGATTACAATTATCTATACTATATATAAAGCAAATCCAAGGGACATCTTAAAATTTAAGAGGTACAACCTTGATTGCTTTAGATACAATTCACATTGCATAAATTTTTAGATCTAAAGGACAATTTGGTCATTTTGATATCTTATATACGGTTAATTTGTTTGATTAAAAATACTTACAAAAATAATCCTTCAACTTAGATCAAGTTTTGTTATTTTGATAAATAATTACATATTACCCCCTTATTTTAAATAAACAACCCCCACGACATTTAAATGACCATAACTTTTTCACACATTAATATTTTTTTTTAAAACATTACATCATAAAAACGAGTATTTTATTCTCTTTAATTTGAGTATAGTATTGCTATAGTTTTTTAAGTTTTTGAAAAATAGCATGTTACGTGATAGTCAGTTAGACTGAAACATGTCGGATCATGCAGGTTCGGGTCATGGGCCAGAAATGGTTGGGGACGAAATGGATCGATACAAAAAAGGGCTAATTTGGTTCGTGTCAAGTCCAGATGGTTCAGTTTGAAAGACGTCTGGTTAGAATAGGTTTCGTGTTAGAATGGTGTCGAGTCGGAACGGGTTTATTTAAAAGTTTTTTCTTAAATTACTGTATATTTTAGCTTGGCTTCTTTATTAACCGCCAGTTACGCATATCAAACACCATGTAACGCGCATAACACAACTTTGGTAAGCGATCAACTCAACGTCCCACACGAGTAATCGGCGTAAGTTACACGCACTGTGTATATGAAAGTCATGTGCCTTTCGATGCCGGTTACACGTGTTCAATCGTCAGTTTCACATGTATTGGCTTTTTTAGTGTTAATCGTCCGTTTTCGGGTTAGGTGCGTACCGTCATCGGGTTACGTGTGCACCAACGTGGGTTACACGTTCAATGCAGTGTTATGGTGCGTACCGACACCGGATTGGACATGTACACACATTTCGCGACACGCATATTGGCACTGGTTAAGCGTTCAATGTCGTGTTACATGCTTACCATAGCGAGGAGGCTACGTTTTGTATACAGTTTTTACGAGTGTACTGCGCCACATCGCGCAGGCGCATGGCTAGTTCTCTTAAATATGGTTGATGTAGGTGGTTATTGGAATTATCTCTTCAATATTCTGGTTATATCAATTGGTAATTCTTACTAAACCAACATATGCGTTTTATTTCTTAATTTAGCACATATATTAAAAAAAATTATATAACATTAATTGAATTTTTTTCATTTAAGCTTCTGGCGTTTCAACTTAGTAGTTTAGCTAATTGTCTGGAAGGAGTATTTGCTGGAAAATGACTTTCTTATATGAATGCTTTTGTTTTGGTCATGACAAATGTGTCTTGTTATTAACTTATGATTATTTATCTATTTATATTTGTAGATTACACAATTCATGTAAACTAATGCTTTTTTATATGTTAAAACTTTGTTTTGACTATTAACATGAGTGAATTTTATAGAAAATTTCTATCAATTGTTAACATGTGTTTGAATGTATTTTTTTAATTTTCTTTTTACATAATTTATTTTCCAGATTTATTATAAAATTCACTTTTAAGTTACAAATTAATGATCTGATTTTTTATTTAAATTTTAAATTAAGATAGTCATTATAATTTTCTTTAAAGTGTTACTTAATTTACAATGGTTTGTTGCTTAATTTATGCTTAATATTGATAACATATTTAAACAAGATTAAACATGCAATTTGACCATTAATCAACAAAATTAATTTTGATCGTTAACATTTGTCAATGTTATTGAAAATTTATAGCAATTGGTTGTGATTTTTTTGGCAGAATATAAACAATCATAGGTTATTGGCTAAAAAATACCGATTATTAATTTCAATCTTGTATTCGAAATTCAAATTAACATTCTCATTATAATTCTTTTAATTTTAATGTTACTGAAAATATAATACGATTAATATTGATATCATATTTAAACCCGATTAGATATAATCGGTGGAAATATTGATATCATATTTAAACCCGATTAAATACAAACTTTTAAAGCTTTTCATAGTCTTATATTTGACCATTGACCATTTTTTAATTGTGTTTAAATCTCAAAACTGATGTATAAAATAAACCTCCATTTTAATATTTCGAAAATCAAAAATATATAAAACATGCACGGGCTAAGTCTTCATAATGTTTTTCAAACACAATTTGATAGTCTACGTTTTCATAATGTTTCAAACAAAATTAATTTTGTTGACCTATCAATTCAAATTTTAAAATTCTTATTATATATGGATATAAACCAAATGCGGGAGAAAGATTGGATGACGTCAGTAAAAGTAGTTGTAACCAACTTCCTTCTAGAAGATTAATCCAAATATTCCTTAAAAAAGACATTCTCTCCTTCGTGAAGAGCACGTGATAGGGCAGGCAATCAGAAGAGGGCAGCTGTGCAGTTTGTTATAACAAAACACATGGCTAGCTGTCACTTTATAATAAACTCCGTCACGTGTCCAATCAGGTAGGAGCATCTTCTAGAGAATGACAACTGCACCAATCATATTCCTCTAACTACCGGCTACAAATACCCAACTCAACATCATGAGGTATTTATTCATACTTCACATATTACAATCAACACTTAGTACTTTCTCCCTATAAAAGACCATTACTTATTCTCACACTGGAGGTGGTCACGGAAATACCCCCACTCTGGTCCTTCCCGTAATGAGATCACGATGGTTATGTTTTGTAGGTCATCACCGTCGGAGTTGCTTAGATCTAGACTTTAGTTAACCTAATTCCTATTTCATAACCCACACTCGGTGGAAATATTGATCTAACCAATTCGGGTTCGGATCCGTGTTTCTTCACTAGTCTGTATTTCATTCAGCTTTAATTCACCATTTGTCGAATCAGAGTTTAAAAAAATTCATTCAAATGCATTTTTTAAACGAGCCGAATGCTCTGAATGATCCTTGTATCTACTACCCGAATCAGATGTATACATGTGAAAGGTTATTATATTTAACACATTACTTTATTTAGTATTTAAATCACAATTTATTATGTTAAGACTTTTAATTAAAAATTTGAAAGTTTTAGTTATTGAAAATCATAAATTGATCTCCCAATTTTCCAAATTTGGTATAATATTAGTCAGAAAATAATAAATTGATTTAACAAGTATTTATGTCTATCAATCAATACACACACAAAAATAAATTATAATTTATTTAAAATATTAAAATATTTAATTTTATAATAGCTAACTTTATCTAAATATGTTAAGTTAAAAAGTTAAACACCTAATCAATTAACTTTATAAATTTGAAAACAAATGTTTATATCTTATAAATTGTTTAAATGATCTTTTAAATCCTATAAAATTTTGAGATAATTGTCTGTTTAATAGGTTTGACTAACTCATTAAGTTTTAAACGGTTTCACCATAAATAAATATTTTCTGAAAATAGAATAAAACTTCCATTACTATTCATTAAAAATTATTTATAGAAATTACTAAAATCAAAATCTTGTAAAACAACTTCTATATGCAATCTAATTAACAAAAATATTTAATTTGTAACTAATTTGTAACATCTCGAAAAAACTAAGAATAACATTTAATATATTATTTAATTATGATGGAAAAGTTTACTTGAGTTAGTAGAGAAATAATAAAATAATAAAGATGGAATGATAAGTATGCTAATTAGATGTAATTAATTATGGATCAAAAAAAGAAAATACGGGCCTAAGGTCCATGGGCTTAAGGGAGTATAAATACCCCTTAAAACCCTAATTCTTTCCATTTTCGTACATCTCTACACCATCAAAAACACACACTTCTCCAAGTCCCATTTTTGAGAAAACCACCCACAAAGCCACAAAGATTCCCGGAGATCTAACCGTCGGATCGGTCTCAAATTTTAACTGAGTGTTCATGGTATATAAATGAATATTTCCACCGATTATATCTTCGATCAAAGGTCAGGAAGTCCGGATTTTATCAGTAAAACCATAGCAGCTCAAAAGTGAAGATTCCGGCAACTGTTCAGCTGTTCCGACGATTGTAGCGATGGTTTCCGGCGAATGCGAGCTGATGGGTTTGTAGATAGGGGCGAGACGGTTCCGTGGCTGCTTGAATAACTCAAATCGGAGTTCGTTTGATATGGTTTTGGGCTTCTCGAGTGATTTCAGACAAAAACCTCAAAGGTACGTTTTTGTTAAAAAGCTTACTTTTCATACACGGATTTGCATGAAACTTGGTAGGATGATAGATCGGGTCATGATTATTGATAAAGTAATGAACTTGATAGTAAACGGGTTATTTGGTTCGTTTCGGGTAAAACGAGTAGTGTTCGGTTTGATAAAAGAACGTGTAAACGAAGTCGGTTTTGCATGAAACTTAGTAGGATATTAAATCGGACCTTATTATGTAATAAAAATGTAAACTTGATTATTAAAGTGGACTAAATGAACTCACGAGTATATACGGTTCACTTAGAAAGCCTAGATCTAGTTAAAACGGGTTTGTAACCAATACAGGTTGGAACTTTATTGATAAACGATCTAGATCTTAGCCAAAATGGTAATGGAAAGGTTCAAGGAGCAATGTGGTATCTTGGACAGGGGATGAAATATAAACGTTTAGGGGAAGCTATAATGCAATAATAGGGGTACGGGTGATAGAATATGTAGCGATAATGATGAAACGAGCATGAACAATGTATTCGAATACAATGGGAGGGCTGCCATTCGAATATTAGGATGGGACGGATAAATTGTATACAACATATACATATACTCGAATACAATGGGGATATGGTCCCATTCGAATTCAGAAAAGAAAGGAAGGTCAAAAGAATTTACAAGGGCGGCTCTATTCGAATATAAGAATATTCGAATACAACCAAGTTCGAATACACGAGTGTTCGCATACAGGTAGGATGGTATATCCATTCGAATACAATGAGTATTCGAACGAATGAAATTTCGAATACATGGATCATTCGCATACATCTTATGCACGAATACACTAAGTATTCGAATACAATAATGTATTCGAATACATCATGTATTCGCATACATCTTGTATCCGCATACATCCTGAGATCGCACACTAAGATTTTATTCGAATACAATAAGGGTATTCGCATACAATTCCTTGGGGAATAAATATCCACTCGAATACAAGACCACGATTATGAATACAATAGAATAGACCAGACTTATCCATTTATGGTGAAACCCTAATAATGTAATTAGGACAAGTATTGATATATATAATTAATGTGCAGTTAGCCGGCTAAGTTAAAGAAAGGGATAACCGTTAACGGAGAGTGTAACAGGATCCAGGTGAGTTTCTAGCCCCACTTTCTTGTTACGTTTTCGGGGCTGTGTGCATTGTAACATCCCTAAAATTTCGATCCATATTTGACAAATTATGAAAGTTGAAGAATAAAAAACAATCTAAAAACAAGTAAAGGAAAAATTAGAGAAATAAAATCATTTCGGTATGAGAAAAATGAAAATATTAAAATAAGGAAGTTCAATCCCATAAAGAGAAAATGGGAAAAAGAATCCATCCCACATGGAAAGATGTAAGAAAGTGGAAGCATTCCACATGGGTATAAATAAGGAAAATGGAATCCATCCCACATGGAAAGTGGTAAAGAAATGGAAACACTTTATAAGGAAGAAAGTTTCCATAGTAATATTCTTTTATGCCAAGCATGCACCAAGTGGTCCTAGCGAAGGGTGCAGAGCACCCGACGAGCACGCGCACGGGCTCGGGCGAGGACAATGGCTATGGCGAAGGCGAAGGGCGTTGGGCGCAATGTGGCGCTTTGATGGTGCACTTTGCACGCTCGCATCGCCTACGCGATGAGTCCAAGAGAAAGGCCATCGCCAATCGCAGTGGGCCGTTATAACTCAGCGACACGTGTCGCGTTCGGGTGACACGTGACAGAGGTTTCAGGCCACGTGGTAAATGTGTCAAGCCATGTGGCGATCTCTGAACTACAAGAGTCATCACGATACACGATGACCATGGGAAAGGGTCCATCGCGTATCGCGATGGGACCTAGTTCAGCCTATCAATAGTAAGGTTCATAGCATGTTCCTCTCACACCAAAATCCCACTCTCTCTATACCTCAATTTTCGTGCCCCGACTCGAAAAATTATAACCTCGTAATCCGTACCATATACCGACGACACCTAGAAGTTCGTGTTGACAAATCCCGACGGGCAGGCACACCTCGGTTTGCATGCCGACCTCGTAACGCGTGACGAACCTCATAATCCGTGCCAAATACCCGACGTTTTCTCGAAGTACGTGCCACCCTAAAATAACCCGACATTCTGCCTCAAAGTACGTGCTCGACCCGGCGACCCCCGAACGTTGCCTCAATTTGTGTGCCAAGGAGTTGTTGATCAAGATTCTCAATATACGTGCAAACGTCAAAGTGCTACATGAGAATCTAGAAAATTATAGGCTAAGCAAGGTAGGGGTTCTGTCCAAATAAAATATTATTATTTCAAAGGCTTAGACCCTAGTCAGGGGTATAGCCTAGACTTTGATCAAATTAAAAAGTAATAATTAAAATAAGATTTCTTTATGATTAAGAAATACAAGTTATATAAACAAAGGTTATAGCTAAAAATAATTTCTTCATGATTAAGAGAGATAAGCTATTACCTATAAAGGGTATAGTATAGTGTTTCATTATGATTAAGAAACATAGCACATGATTAGCAAATAAAGAGAAATAATTCATGTCCAAAATGTTTTATTCAAACAAAAGATCAATCAAGGTTTAAAGCTATTAAAACCAGACTAAAGGTCTGTAGACGGGTTAAAAGACGATCCTGGTATTTATATAAACCTATTTTATTATAGGTCAATCATTCAATAAATCATTCATTCACAAAGGTTTTCAAACGAAATCACCACATCATTCAGAACAGACAATCACAGGTGAATACGTTAAACCTTTTTCAGTCAAGATAAACGAGTTGTTTATCTTAAACAAAGACAGTCAAATAAAGATGTTAGGATTACATGATCCCTATTAAAATACAAGATAGAGAATAAAAACAAAACTCAGACCGAGTACACATGTGTCTGGATCCAAACATAATTAATCTAGTCTATCAGTCAAGGCTACGTGGCCGCAGACTAGAGATCATAATAAAAGTTCTCCAATGGGCGTCAACTTCCGGAGATCCAAAATTGTGTGTGTATGGCAAGTGGTACAAATCCCAGAAATAATAGAAGTTTCTGCTGAGTATGTTCCAGAAAACTATCTTGTTAAGTAAAGAAAGATTTATAAAATGTTTTTAGAGTCAACGATTCACCAGCATATCGCTGACGTATCCCCCCCACACACCATATTACAGGAAATAAAGATAGTACATGTAGCAAGGAATTAGAGTCATTCAAGAAGATAGATGCTCGCAAGGTAGAGATGGCTCAGTTTTAAATTATTAAAATATTGCAAACAATATTTAAACAAGATTTATAAAATCAAACAAGGTTTATAAATCAAACCCTCGAATATATATTATTCGAGAAGCTTTCTAATAAATCAAATATTTTATTGTATTAAATAAAATTTTACAAATAAACTAATGTTTCAAAATATAAATTAATATTTTATTATTTAAATTAAAGACTTCCGCTAAAACTTTGATATATTTACAAAACAGGTACCAACTATTGGTCACAGTCCTAGGCCTTAAGTCGGGATGTGATAGGCATACTCAATGTGAACGTTAATACCTTACCTTAAATGGTAAGTGTATGCTATAATGATTAAGGTGATAGTATGTATGAATGTTATGAATGAATGCTTGTCGGTGCGTGAACGATCTTCGGATATTGCACGTATTGACAGGGAAAGTAATATGTAGTATGCCTAGTATGTAATATGTGTGCATGAAAGTACGTAATGAAATGAGTATGTACGAAAGTAAGATTATATAAAGAAAGTTATGTATGGTTATATGATGAATGGAAGGTATGGTTAAAAAGGGAACCGACCCTAATAACATTGGCGAATGTAGGGAACTGACCCTAATAACATTGAAGAATGTAGGGAACCGATCTTAATAATATAATAACATTGGAAAATGTAGGGAACTGACCCTAATAATATCGACGAATGTAGGGAACCAACCCTAATAATATTGGCGAATGTAGGGAACCGACCCTAATAATATCGGCGAATGTAGGGAACCGACCCTAATAATATCGACGAATGTAGGGAACATACCCTAATAATATATGCGAAGGTTATAAGGCGGAATGCTCTTTAAAATATATAGGGATGAAGGAATGTATGTATTTAAGAATGGAAGAAAGAATGAATGTATGTATGTATGTAAGTATGTAAGTAAAGATGAAGTTATGTATCTTAGGATATGTAATTATGTAATTATGTGAATGAAATGTATGTTTCTTAATTAACTAGAACTCACTCAGCGTAGCTGACTTTTAGTATGCACGCAGGTGAGTAGGACGAGGCAGCTAGCTTGAGGAGGACACATGACAAGTGAATAAGAAGCTGGCATCTGAAGATTTATGAATTATTAATGAATGATGTTTATTTATGAAAGACAAAAGATGTTTGTTTAAGACAAGTTGTTGAAATGACATGAAATGTTCATTGAAGTTTTATATTCCGTGAAAGTTTTAATTAACTCTGATTTGTAGAACTGTGTTTATGAGTAAATCTGACGCCAAAGTAGGGCCACCGAGAGCGGGGCCTTACAAGTTGGTATCAAAGCATGAGTTCGAGAGAATTAAGCATCCTACATGCTTAGATTCGAACAGAGAATGGGACTTAAGTAAGAAAAGATTGAAGATGCCAGTTCAAGATAGCCATGTGTCACTCAAGCAAGCTTGGTAAAGATAAAGTACATAATTAATTCCATGTATAATATAAGAATGTGTAAGGAAGTTAGCTTAATTGCTATGGAAAAGAATGTTTGTATGCTAGCTTAATTGCTAGGAAAGGAATTTGTGTATGCTAGCTTAATTGCTAGGGATAAGAATGTAGGTTATATGTATGTTTACATGATTGTGTGAGTAGTAGAAATTAACACATGTGAAATAATAAAGGGAAGTATGTAGAACCTGAGGAGTAATGCAAATAGTTAATTAGACTTGGTTACTATCATTAACTACTTACCTGACGAATCATGTGGTAAATAATTCCTAGAGTGATAACGTTTGTGTTTCCTTAGAGATAAGATAGATGACTGATACAAAGGAGGTCATACTGGACGATGTGGTAAGACACGCTCCAACCAGATAACCTTTTTGAAGAAGGTGACAAAGCGATATACGAAAGTAATAGGACCTCGACTTTGGGAAGTAACGAAGAAGGATCAAACTTGGAGCTTGTAGTCTAATATTAATGGAGTTACTAAATTGTTTCACACCACAATGCTAGTAATGTTCGATGAAGCAACAAAGGCAGCCAAAGTGGGAAATCCAAATGGAAGCGACATGAAAGAAACAAAGATAAGCCAACTAGAATGAGTCAAGACATGTGGTATGTCTGCAATAAATGACTCCTTAAAAGGGACTTGCTGAGATCGTGAGTAACGAATTGAAGGATGAGAAAGTAGAGATGATCGAGAAGGATGGGTGATTGTCAAGGTATCCTAATTGAAAGGCATGAAAGGTTGAGGCTACATGGTGTAGTAATTACGAAAGGAAGACGCTAAGAAGAATATAGTTGTGTACCTGAAACTTTATGGAAGAGACCACTAGCGATACTTTTGTTAAAGTGTGAGAATGGTTAAGAATTGTAAGGTAGAACTAGAGGGACGTGAGTTCCTTGCTACTCTTTATGTCGACCTTAAGAGAGTTCGATGACGTTTGGGAATGGATTTGCTGTTTGAGTTAAGGCACATATAGCATGTAAGAGCAAGTTGATAAGGTTTAAGTCTTTAGATGTCGGTACGGTGACGATTTATAGTATTAAGGAAAGTTCAGGGCTTAAAGTCATTCCGATGATAAAAGCTGAAGGTTTGTTAAGATGAGGGTGCAGTGCCTACCTGGCGAATGTTGTCAAAGCTACGGCCAAGGCGAAAGAAGTGAAAGATGTTTCTGTAGTGTGTGACTATCAAAAAGTGTTCCTAGAGAACCTTCTAGGGTTACCACCGGAATGAGAAGTAGAATTCCATATAGAGTTAATACCCGAAGCACAACCCGTCGCAAAAGTACATTACCTCCGGGTGCCGTCCAAGATGAAAAAGATAATGTCCCAACTACAAGAAATCCTCGATGAAGGTGTTTTATGCCGAGTATTTCCCTACGGGGTGTGCCGGTGATGTTCGTGAAGGAAAAATACGAAAGTATGAGAATGTGTATAGATTTCTATGAGTTGAACAAGATTATGTGAAGAATAGGTATTCGTTGCCACAAATTGATGATCTGTTGATCAAATGCACGGTGCGAGTTGGTCCTCTCATATATACCTCAGAGCAGGCTATTAACAGTTGAAAGTGAAAGAGGCAGACATCCCCAAGACAATGTTCAGACACGATATGAACACTAAGAGTTCTCGTGATATCGTTGGGATAGAAGGATGCTCCGGAAACATTTATGGTTTTAATGAATAAGGGTATGTCATTAGATGTTGGACAAATCTGTCATTGCCCTTATTGATGATAATCTTGACATATTCAAGGAATAAGTCCGACCATGATGAACACTCGAGAGAAGTGTTGGAGATGTTGAAGAAAGAGTAACTGTATGCTAGGTTTTCAAGGTGTACCTTTGATACAGGTTATAAGAGTTTGGATATCTCGTCAAGCAGAAAGAACGGAATACGAGGCAAGAAGACGGGTAAGGCTGATAAAGGATTATGACTGTGAAAACAAGTATTATCCTAGAGAGGCTAATGAGGTCATTGGCGCATTAAGTTTCAAAGGTGGAGAGGTTATCACGACAATTAAGTCGTATAAATTAGTTAGTACTTCGGATTGCATGAGCGAGATTCACGAGGTATACTTAAAGGTTATAAAGGATGAGAGCAGGATGAAAAATAAATGAATTCTCTAGTCACACCGAGAGTTGAAAGATAATACTTATGATGTGAAAAATCAGATTTGGTCGCCTGAGGATTCCACGTCATGGATATCTTCGAGGCCAATTCCTAGATGAAGGTCATAAGTCTAGATACTCGGTTTACACCGAGGCATCAAAAGAAAAGATGCCGATTATAATGAAGGCATATACTAATAGAAGTGAAACGCTTAAGTAGAAGTCAAATGAAGATGAGCCCATAGTATGTGACAGTTGTGGGTAGACATAATACCTTGCCTACACAGATAAGAACAACCACAATTGCTACGAATGTGGAGCTGAAAGTCACACCGCAAAAGGATACTAGAAACCAAGGACAAAAGATGGAAAGACATGAAAGGAAAGCGTAGATATGGTTTAAACTTATTTATACTTGAATTGAGTCATGACACGAATGATTAGTGTGTAACTGATAATCATGTGATCATAAACGGGAAGTCCTCTAGAACGATAAAGACATAGTGGTATTATGAATGTCCATATGAAGGTCAAAACATGCCTTGAAGGAAAGATGATTTGGATAAATAGTTATGATGTATCGGGCAACCTGCTATGAAGCAATAGACAACAATATTCAGAAGACAAGACGAGAGTTTATTAGTCAAGAGAAGAAAGATGTATCAGCACAGACTTCATGATCAAGCTACCTTAGACAGCTATAACTCATGAACCCTACGTATTGATGCAGTGATGAGAATAAAAGAAGGTTTAAATGGTTACTTAAGAAGTTTTCCGACAAGTTATCCAATGGATGTGCTAAAGGATTGCAAGGAGTGTTCTATCTCAAGGAATAGACAAAGGGATTTTAAGAAGTAATCCTTAAGGAGAAACTGGTAAGGACAAGAAAGAAGAGCATACTTGAGGAAATGATGAGCACCTGCAAGGTCTGGATGAGGAAACATATCATCGAGGACTTCATGGACAAGCTACCTAAGACAGCTAAAACTAATGAACATCACTCGATGATTGTGAGACAAAGGATTAATCGGTAAGTTAGGAGGCTAAGCCTGTTCAAGAAAGGATGTGAATACAAGAACTATTCCTTTTACAATGATTAAGCAGGTTTCGGGGACGAAACCTCTTATAAGGTAGGTAGACTTGTAACATCCCGAAATTTCTAAGAATAATATTTAATATATTATTTAATTATGGTGGAAAAATTTACTTGAGTTAGTAGAGAAATAATAAAATAATAAAGATGGAATGATAAGTAGGCTAATTAGATGTAATTAATCATGGACCAAAAAAAGAATGATGGGCATAAGGTCTATGGGCTTAAGGGAGTATAAATACCCCTTAAAACCCTAATCCTTTCCATTTTCATACATCTCTACACCATAGTCTACACCATAAAAAACACACACTTCTCCAATTCCCGTTTTTGAGAAAACCACCCACAAAGACACAAATAATTCCCGGAGATATAACCATCGGATCGGTCTCAAATTTTAACTGAGTGGTCATTCTATATAACAGAATATTTCCACCAATTAGATCTTTGATCAAAAGTCGGGAAGTTCGGTTTTTATCAGCAAAACCATAGCAGCTCAGAAGTGAAGATTCCGGCAACTGTTCAGCTGTTCCTGCGACTGTAGCGGTGGTTTCCGGTGAAGGCCAGCTGATGGGTTTTTAGATCAGGGCGAGACGGCTCCGTGGATGCTTGAATAAATCAAATCGGAGATCGTTTAATATGGTTTTGGGCTTCTCGAGTGATTTCAGACAAAAACCTCAAAGGTACGTTTTTGTTAAAAAGCTTACTGTTCGTGCACCGATTTGCATGAAACTTGGTAGGATGATAGATCGGGTCATGATTATTGATAAAGTAATGAACTTGATAGTAAACGGGTTATTTGGTTCGTTTTGGGTAAAACGTGTAGCGTTCGGTTTGAGAAAAGAACGTGTAAATGAAGTCAGTTTTGCATGAAACTTAGTAGGATAGTAAATCGGACCTTATTTTGTTATAAAAATGTAAACTTGATAATTAAAGTGGAATAAATGAACTCTCGAGTATATACGGTTCACTTAGAAACCCTAGATATAGTTAAAACGGGTTTGTAACCAATAAAGGTTGGAACTTTATTGATAAACTATCTAGATCTTAGCCAAAATGGTAATGGAAAGGTTCAAAGAGAAATGTGGTGTATTGGACAGGGGATGAAATATAAACGTTTAGGGGAAGTTATAATGCAATAATTGGGGTACGGGTGATAAAATATGTAGCGATAATGATGAAACGAGCATGAACAGTTTATTCGAATACAATGGGAGGGATGCCATTCGAATACAAGGATAAGACGGATAAATTATATACAACATATACATATACTCGAATACAATGAGGATATGGTCCAATTCGAATTCAGAAAAGAAAGGAAGGCAGAAAGAATTTACAAGGTCGGCTCTATTCGAATATAAGAAGTATTCGAATACAACCAAGTTCGAATACACGAGTGTTCGCATGCAGGTAGGATGGTATATCCATTAGAATACAATGAGTATTCAAATGCATGAAATTTCGAATACATGGATCATTCACATACATCTTATGCACGAATACGCTAAGTATTCGAATACATTAATGTATTCGAATACATCATGTATTCGCGTACATTCTGAGATCGCATAATAAGATTTTATTCGAATAAAATAAGGGTTTTCACATGCAATTCCTTGGTGAATAAATAAACCACTCGAATACAAGGTCACGATTATGAATACAATACCTTATAAAACCATTAGAATAGACCAGACTTAGCCATTTATGGTGAAACCTGAATAATATGATTAGGACAAGTATTGATATATGTAATTAATGTACAGTTAGCTGGGCTCAGTTAAAGAAAGGCATAACCGTTAACGACGAGCATAACATGATCCAGGTGAGTTTCTAGCCCCACTTCCTTGTTATGTTTTCGGGGCTGTGTGCATACTCAATGTGAACGTTAATACTTTACCTTAAATGGTAAGTGTATGCTATAATGATTAATGTGATAGTACTTATGAATGTTAAGAATGAATGCTTGTCGGTACGTGAACGATCTTCGTATATTGCACGTATCAACAAGGAAAGTAATATGTAGTATGCCTAGTATGTAATATGTATGTATGAAAGTACATAATGAAAGGATTATGTACGAAAGTACGACTATATAAAGAAAGGTTTGTATGGTTATATGATGAATGGAAGGTATGGTTAAAAAGGGAACCGACCCTAATAACATCGGAAAATGTAGGGAACCGACCCTAATAACATCGGTGAATGTAGGGAACCGACCCTAATAATATCCGCGAATGTAGGGAACTGACCCTAATAATATAAGCGAATGTAGGGAAGCGACCCAAATAGTATCGGCGAATGTAGGGAACCGACCCTAATAGTATCGGCGAATGTAGGGAACCGACCCTAATAATATCGACGAAGGTTATAGGGAGGAATGCTCTTTTAAATATATAGGGATGAAGGAATGCATGTATTTAAGAATGAAAGAAAGAATGAATGTATGTATGTATGTATGTATGTATGTATGTATGTATGTATGAATGTATGTATGTAAGTATGTAAGTAAAGATGAAGTTATGTATCTTAGGATATGTAATTATGTAAGCATGTGAATAAAATGTATGTTTTTTAATTAACTAGAACTCACTCAGCGTAGCTGACTTTTAGTATGCATGCAGGTGAGTAGGATGAGAAAGCTTGCTTGAGGAGAGTGAATAAGAAGCTGGCATCCGAAGATTTATGAATTATTAATGAATGATGTTTATTTATGAAAAACAAAAGATGTTTGTTTAAGACAAGTTGTTGAAATGATATGAAATGTTCATTGAAGTTTTATATTCCGCGAAAGTTTTAATTAACTCTGATTTGTAGAATGTGTTTATGAGTAAATCCGACGCCAAAGTAGGGCCACCGGAAACGGGGCCTTACATAATTCAAATACGAGTTTCATTATTATTTATTTTGCAGTAATTTAGAATATAACTTGTGGTACTGTTTGAATCTGTAATTAAATTTAGTTGTTGTATTTATAGGTTTGAATATTATACTGGTTCCAAATTGCTTTGGATAACGCAAAACAACATCAAGGTATGCTTTCTTCAATTATGTTTATGTAGAGTTTTTCTTTTATTAATTAATTTTCTTATCACTAATTGTTTCTTTTTTTCCCTAATGTATCAGTGTTGAATTTATATAATATTTATTTCTGTTGTATTTCAGTTATTTTTTATGAGACATGACATATTGGATGTTGATTTAATTAGATTAAGTTTTAATTAATATGTTTTTCCTCTCATGTTATAAGTTATAAAAATGTTTTAACTTTTTATTTATCTTTTTTAGTCTTTTTATGTTTTTGTATTTGAATAATAAAAATTAAATATCCCATAATTTATGTAAAAGTATCATTTTTTATAAAAATATGACATTTTTATTTTACTAAATTTAACACACACACACAAACACACAAATATATATATATATATATAGGGTTGGTATCATTTAAGAACTCTAAAAAAGTAAAGAACTCTTAGGAACCCTTAACAACCAAACAATTTTTTTATTTTTTTATATATTAACTTTATTGAAGAGTAGTTTATCATAATTTATATAAAAAATTTTGATTAAATATATTAATCACAAGTTTACATATATGTAAAATTTATGTACTAACAAATTTACATAGGTGTCAAACAAAACATAGATATGTGTAAAAACTAATTTTCAAAATTGTAATTGTAGATATAGATATAAAATATGATAAAACTAATCTCAAAGAACATTAACATACAAAAATTTTATAAAAAATTTTAGTTTTCATAGTTTCCTTCAAGTTATTAAATAATTTTACAGTTCTGTAATGATACTCATCCTATATATATATATACATATACATATATATATGACGTTTTAAATATATTCCACCCTGTGTAACACGGGCACTATCCTAGTATAAAACATGTTGAAAACGAAATCCCAAGTATTTCTAAACAAAGTATTAAACTCATATAATATGTAGATCCATAAGATGTGATGCATCAGTAAAACGATAATGAAGATCGAATCACGTTGATTCTAAGAATACCCGTGATGAACTTCCCAAAAACCCCAAATCCCACCCAAAGGTCTAGAAAAATTAAGAGAAAAATAATTATTGATAATATTCAAGTCTAACTCTTCAGATTAGATAAGAAACATATAAATAGACTTTCTAATACGAAATGGGCCCAAAAAAGGCCATGGGCCAAACACAAACCCAAAAAGAAAAACGAAAAAGCTGACTAAAAAACATAAAAAGGCCTATAACTTTATTTAGAAGGCGTTTTTGGGTTTGGACAAGGCTAAACTGCCATAGGCTATTTGCCACAATGTGCTCCTCGTCTCAAGCTTCGATTTGACTGGTAATGGGCCTGAAACGGAGCTTTGTAGGCCAAGTTATACTTATTTTCGTGGGCCACCTTTGGAAGCACGATCATGGGCCTCCAAATATAACATGATACGTTCTTCAATACTTGGGCCTCCATCATTCACTCCTAGATAGACAAAATTCAACCTTTAATCTGCAGTGACTTCATCACCAGACGAATCCCCATGAAACGACAACAAATGTTTGACAATGAAAACATCCGAACAACGAATATGGTTTGGTAAGTTCAGACGGTAAGAATTAGAATTTTTCTTCTGCACAATCTCCACTGGCCCGATTTTATTGGGTGACAATTTATTATACTCACCAACTGGAAAACGATCTTTAGTTAAAACAGCCCAAACAAAGTCACCCACTATAAAATCGACTTGCCTACGCTTTCCGTCTACAGTTTGCTTGTACTTTGAATTAGCGTTGGCCAAGTTTTCCTACACATCTGCATGAACTTCATGTAACCCCATCACAAAATCTTGTACCTTCTTGGGAACAGAACCTGGAACAGGAAGTGACATCAAATCGAGAGGACCCTAGGGCTTAGCAGAATAGACTACCTCAAACGGGCTAAACTAGTACTCCGATTAACCGCGTGATTATGAGCAAACTCCGCCTGACATAACTTTTGATCCCAATAATTCACATGATCACCCACAAGACATCATAAAAGATTATCAAGTGACCGATTAACAACCTCCGTCTGCCCATCCGTTTGAGGGTGGTAGGCACTGCTGAAGTTAAGCTAAGTGTTCACAATTTTCCATAGGTTGTGCCTAAAATGACTCAAGAAACGAGTGTCCCGATCAGAAACAATAGAAGATGGTAAACCATGAAAACGATAGACATCCCGAAAGAATAATTGAGCCACATTAACTGCATCTGTCATCTTCTTGCAAGGAATAAAGTACACCATCTTAGAAAACCGATCAACCACAACAAAGATAGAATCGTTTCCCCTCTGAGTCCGAGGCAACCCCAACACAAAATCCATACTAATATCAGTCCAAGGCTGTGAAGGGACATGCAAAGGCATATAAAGACCCACATTAGTAGTCGTGCCCTTTGTGATTTGGTAAATTCGACACATTTTAACATAATGATCTACCTCTTTCCTCATAGTAGGCCAGAAGTAAGAAGACTGCGCCAATTGTAAAGTACGAACATGACCAACATGACCCTCCTCGTGTAAATCCTGAATAAATTTCAATCAATGACAGGAGTCAGTAATACATAGTTGATTTCCCATGAACAAAAACCCGTCATGCAAAAGAAAGTCTGATTTCTGATCCACTTGCACACCTTGCAACACAATCGAAAAATATGGGTCAACGGTTAACTGTTCACGAATAACATCCAATCCCGACACATTGACTCTCACGAATACAAGCAGTTTTCGCCTCCTTCTTAAGGCATCAGCAACTCGGTTTGAAACACCACTTTTGTGTTTCACCACAAAAGTAAACTTTTCAAGAAATGCTAACCAACGTCCATGTTTATGAGATATCTTGTCTTGCGTGCGAATATGTCTTAAAGAATCATAATCAGTGAATAAAACAAACTCTTTATGAAATAAATAGTACCGCCAATGCTTTATAGCCTGAACCACTGCATAAAACTCCAGGTCATAATTACTATATCTCATATTTTCCCCTGTTAACTTCTAGCTAAAATAAGCAATAGATCGACCCCCTTGACTGAGAACCCCGCCAATCCCAACCTTCGAGGCATCAGTATGAAGTTCAAAAACTTGCGAAAAGTGTAGCAATACCAGAATTGGCGCGGTAGTGAGCTTTTCCTTCATAACATGAAAAGCTAACTCCGCCCCCTCTGTCCATACAAACGTCTTTCCCTTCATGCAATCTGTAATAGGGGCCATAATGGAACTGAAGTGTGGAATGAACCGTCTATAAAAAGAAACAAGCTCATGAAAACTGCGGACTTCAGTAATGGTGGTAGGAGTTGGCCAGTTTTGAACAGCTGCAACTTTAGACTCATCCACCTGTATCCCATCACCTGAAATAACATACCGTAAGAACAAAACTTTAGGGGTCATGAACACACATTTCTTTGTTGCTTCATAGAAATTGTCTCTGCGAAGTAAGGCCAAAACCTTCCTGACATGCACGACGAAAGGCCAAAACCTTCCTGACATGCACGACGTGCTCACTAAAAGAAGCACTATAAATAAGAATATCGCCAAAATACACCACCCCAAACTTCCCAGTAAAAGGCCTGAGCAACTGATTCATCACACGCATAAAATTACTAGGCGCATTTGATAAACTAAAAGGCATCACCAACCACTCGTACAACCCTTCACGAGTCTTAAAGGCCGTTTTCCATTCATCCTCAGGTCTAAGACGAATCTGGTAATAACCACTCTTCAAATCCAACTTTGTGAAAATAGAAGCACCACTAATCTGGTCAAGCAAATCATCAAGTCGAGGAATAGGAAAGCTGTACCTTACGATAATCTTGTTGATGGCTCGATATCAACACCATCCGCTAGGTGTCATCCTTCTTTGGAGTTAACAAAGCAGAAACAATACAAGGGCTCATACTTTCACGAACATGACCCTTAGAAATCAATTCCGCAGCCTGTCTACGCAACTCTTCATGCTCTCTCGGGCTCATCCTGTAATGTGGCCTATTGAGCAATTGTGAACCAGGCTCCAAATCAATATGATGTTGGATATCAGGCAAAGGTGGCAACCCATCCGGCAATTCATCAGGGAAAACATCAGAAAATTCCTCAAGTAAAGGAATCATAGCTTCAGGAATCTCAACCTCCTCGGGCACCGGCTTCCCTATCAAAAAAAAAACACACTGTCTCCACCAACTCATCTTTAAACTGACTAATGGTCAACATGTTACCCGAATGCTTTATGGCTAACTTCTTGGGCTTGCTAGAAACAAGTGTTATCTTCAACCCACCAAACATGAAGCTATAAAAATTGGATCGCCCGTTATGTTCTATACTTCGTTCATACTCCCAAGTTCTACCCAACAACAAGTGACACACATCCATAGGACCCACATCACACAAAATATCATTATTATATGTTGTACCTACAGAAAATGAAACAAAAGATCGCTTGGTTACTGTTACCTCGCCTCCCTTCTTAAGCCATTGTAGCTTATTGGGTTTGAGACGACTCTCTGTTTCCAAAGCAAGCTTACGAACTGCCTTTTTTGAGATCAAGTAATCACAACTTACAGGGTCAATAACACAGGTGCAAACCTTCCCCAAGATAGTACACGTGGAGTGAAATAGGTTATGCTTTAGCCAATTGTGACATCCCAAAAATTTTGACCCAAATATGACAAGTTAGAAGAAGTAAAGGGGTTAAAAATTAAAAACATTTATTAACCCATCGCGATACGCGATGGGCGTAGCCAAGAAGACATCGCGATACGCGATGGGAACGTATCAGAAATCCAAAAAGAGCAGTGTCGCGATACGCTACGACCCAAGACATTAAGCCATCGCGGTACGCGATGACTAGGATAATAGGAAAGTGACAAGTGTACGCCACATGTCAACACGTGGCTGAAGGTGTCTTAGAAAATGACAAGTGTACGCCACGTGGCAAAGGGTGTTTAAGAAAGTGACACGTGTCCGCCACATGTCAACACATGGCAGAAGGTGTTTAAGAAAGTGACACGTGCCCGCCACGTGGCGACACGTGGCACTCTCTGAGTAACACGTGTCATCGCGATACGCGATGACCAAAAAGAAAGGTTCCATCGCGTATCGCGATGGGACCAGTTTTCAGCTATAAATAGGAGGTGTCATAGCTCATTTTCTTCACACCACCCCACTCTCTCTCTATAAATACTTTCTCTCTCTAGAATTATTCTCTCTATACCTCGGTTTTCGTGCCGCGACCCGACAAATAATAACCTCGTAATCCTCACCATATACCAACGACACCTCAAAATTCGTACCGACAAATCCCGACGACCGGCGCACCTCCGTTTGTGTGCCAACCTCGTAAAGCGTGCTGACCCGAGACAACCCGACTTCCCGCCTCGAAGTGCGTACTGACGAGTTTTAAAGACCGACGTGCCTCGATTTGCGTGCCAAGGGTTGCTGATCAAGATTCTCAATATACGTGCAAGCGTCGAAGTGCTGCCCGAGAGTCTAGAAAATAATAAGCCAAACAAGGTAGGCATAATGCCCGAATAAAATATTAATGAAATAATAAAGGCTTAGACCCTAGTCGAGGGTATAATCTAGACCTTGATCATATTATAACAATTAAATAAAAATTCTTTATGATTAAGGAATACAAAATAATATAAAGATTAAAGCAAAAATATAGTTTTTTTATGATTAAGATACATAAGCTTTTACATAACAAATTGTATAGTTGAAAAGTTTAAGAAAAAGTAAAAGTTTATATACAAAGGTTATAGTTAAGATAGTGTTTCTTTATGATTAAGAAACATAACACTTAACATACACTGGTTATAGATAAAGGCGTTTCTTCTTGAAGAAGAAACATATCATAGACATTTCTTCTTGAAGAAGAAACATAGCACATGGTTAGCAAATAAAGAGAAAGATTTCATATCAAAAATATTTCATGCAAACAAAAGATCAATCAAGGTTTAAGCTATCAAAACCAGACTAAAGGTCTGTAGTCGGATTAAAAGACGATCCGGGTATTTACATAAACCTATTTTATTATAGGTCAATCATTCAATCAACCATTCATTCATTCATTCATAAAAGGTTTCAAACGAGAACCACATCATTCAGAACAGACAGTCACAGGTGAATATGTTAAACCTTTTTTAGTCAAGATAAACGGGTTGTTTATCTTAAACAAGACAGTCAATTAAAGTTTTATGGGATTACGTGATCCCTATTAAAATACAAGATAGAAAATAAAGCAACTCGGACCGAGTACACATGTGTCTGGATCCAAACATAATCAATCTAGTCTATCAGTCAAGGCTACGTGGCCGCAGACTAGAGGTCATAATAAAAATTCTCCAAAGGGTATCAACTCCCAGAGAACCATAATTGTGTGTGTATGGCAGTGGCACAATCCCAGAAATAATAGACGTTTCTGCTGAGATTGTTTCATGAAAAATATCTTGTCAGTCAAAGAAAGATTTATAAAATGTTTTTAGAGTCAACGATTCACCAGCATATAGCTGACGTATTTCCCCCCCATGATTACAGGAAATAAAAGTTAGTATAGGTAGTAAGGAATTATAGCCATCCAAGAAGATAGATATTCGTAAGGTAGAGATGGCTCAGTTTTTAAATATTAAAATATTGTAAACAATATTTAAACATGATTAGTAAAAACGAGGTTTATAAATCAAACACTTGGATATTTATTATCCGAGAAGCTTTTCAATTAAATTAATTAAAGACTTCCGCTAAACTCTTGATATATTTTCAAAACAGGTACAAACTATTTGTCACACGCCTAGGCCCTAAGTGTGGGTGTGACACCAATCATCACCATACGCCTTTAGTGTGTAGCAAGAACGCCTAACCACAAGTTCACCCCCACATCACCAGTCACAACCTCTTCCTCGTACTTGGGTTCTTCATCATACTCCGGGGCTTTTTCCATAATCTTCATACGGTTCATCTCAGATTCAACAAACAAATGCCTCTTACCAGCTTGTTTACAGTCAACTTGCCGATGGCCCGTCTCACCACACTTGAAACACTTCATCCCGCTACTACTAGCCCCCTTAGAAGATGAACCAACAATGTTAAACCCGGCCTCTGCTGAGTAGGCACGACACGAGGTCCTCCACCACCTGACCCGCAACCTCCTCCAGTAGGGGCTGATGAATATGAACCGCCCGCCCGACGGTTTTGTTTTTCAAAAGCCAATGCCCGTTGGTGTGCCTCGGGGATTGTTAACGGATCAAAAAGATTTACCGAGTCCAAAATCTGAACCCTTAAAGCCTCAATATACCGAGCAACGACTTGTTCATCTATTTCTTGAAAATTGTTACGAGCCATCAATTGGTAAAACGGTTGTATAATCATCAACTGATCTGGATCCTTGCTTCAGATTCTGCAAATGTTGATACATCTACCGTTGAAAATGGTGAAGCAAAAAGCTACACCGCAAACATTTTTTCATCTTGGCCCATGTCACAATCCTTGACTTCCCAAGTCTGTTTCGTGTCACCATCAATTGTTGCCACCATGCTGATGCCCTCCCACGTAGCCTGGTAGCGATCAAAGGCCCCCGTTTATTTTCAGGCACCTCCTTGAATTCAAACACCTCCTCTACCATGGCTAGCCAATCAATGAACCCTTACGGATCCAAACTAGTCCCATCAAATTCTGGATTATCGACTCGAATCCCAGCATCCCAACGTTGTTTGCCATCTCCATATTCTCGCCTTGGTCCCCTCTCGTGAACCTCATCGGAAAACGAACCATCATCACCAAAAAAGGATTATCAAAGTCACGCCCTTCCCAGTTTTCAAGGACCCACCTTCTATGATTTATCAAGTCAACCATTCGATCAGTGAGTTGATCGACCACTTGGTCCAATCGTTGCTCCACCCGCGCCATAAATCGTTGCTCCATCTCTCGCTCATAAACCTCATCGATCGGTCTGTTTCTCCTTGGAGGCATTTTGAGCCAGGAATTCGGCTCTGGTACCAACTGATGCAGCGGTAAAACGAATACGAAGATCGAATCACATTGATTCTAAGAATACCCGTGATGAACTTCCCAAAGCCCCCAAATCCCACCCAAAGGTCAAGGAAAATGAAAAGAAAAATAATTATTGATAATATTCAAGTCTACCTGTTCAGATTACATAATAAACATATAAATAGACTTTCTAATACGAAATGGGCCCAAAAAGGCCATGGGCCAAACACAAACCCAAAAAGAAAAACGAAAAAGCTAATGAAAAAACATAAAAAGGCCCATAACTTTATTTAGAAGGCGTTTTTGGGCTTCGGACAACGGCCAAACCACTACAGGCTGTTTGCCACAATTTGCTCCTCGTCTCAATCTTCGATTTGATCGGTAAGCTGAAACGGAGCTTCGTGGGCCAAGTTATGCCCATTTTCGTGGGCCACCTTTGGAAGCACGATCATAGACCTCCAAAATATAACATGGCACGTTTTTCAATACTTGGGCCTCCATCAAGATGCCAACCGGGAAAGATGAATATGGTAAACCTAAAGAAACGAAGACAAAAAGCAGTAAAACACCGGTTGGCAACCCAGTGGCGAAGCTTGGATAAAAAGATGGAGGGGGCGGATGAAAATGGGGGGATATAAACGAAGGGGTTGGCCTCAAATTTTTGAACGTAAACGGGTAAATTTACATTACATATAAAAAAAATTTTGAACGAAGACCGGGTGAATTACACTATTTCGCCTTAAAAAAATGGAGGGTTCAGGACCACCCTTGACCCTAACAATGCTTCGCCAATGTGACTACCGAAAGCTACACGAAGTAATGAAATTGGCATACATTGACCTCTTACTCGAATGGTTGTGAAGTAGGCAGTGGTTCTTGACAAGTTTTTGTACTCACTCTACAACCATTGAACGGATGCGTAGACGTAGTCCAACGTATCACTACAACATGTTTACCAATTACCACATTTGTCAATTTTGCCACCTTGTGTTGCTTTTGGGTGTGCTAAGGCTGAGCCATGTTACCATAATAATTTGGGACTTGGATCGACATAGTAGGGATGAGCATTTTCAGTACCGGTACGTACTGAATTCGGTACCGAATCAGTACCAAGTTTTAGTTTTCGGTATTGGTACGGTACCAGTATCTCTCGAATTTTGCATAAAATACCGGTGTCAAATATTTCGAAATTTCAGGATCCAGAGTTTTGGGATCGGTACCGGTACCATCCCGAGTTCAACCCTAATACGTAGATAAAGAAAAAAAAACAATTTTAACATAAGTAGTTGGGGCAACAAGAGAAATTTTTTTAGCAAAGTTTAAAGAGCGTGAAATCACGAAAGAACAAACGATGACGTTTATTAAACCTCATGGATTTCATAATTTAGTTAACAAGGGAATCACCACACGTGACACGTCTCACTCACCATCCAACCATACTCCTTCGTACCAAGTCAGTCACACCATTCATACGTTGCGTAGTCAAAACTCTAAACATCCGAACGTTTTATGCCATGTAACATCCAGTCAACATTTTAATGTTTTGCAAAATACTGGTGTAGTCAAAACTCTTCTCGAAACTCTGCAGCAATCATTACTCCATCATTTTATGATATTTTTCTTTTTTTCATTTATACTTTTTTTAATTAAAATTAAACAAATAATTTCATAAAATAATAAAAATTTCACAATTTCCCACTTCTCATCAGTTACGTCCATATCATTAATTCCGTCATCTTTTTAACATTACATGAGGGGTACATTTTACAAATTAATTATGTTTTTTTTAATAATTTTGGAGACCATTGAAGATGAAAAGGGATGTTACATGTTATATTGCACAAAACATAATTGAAGAAACCCCCACCCCATACACCTACCTAACATATCCAGATCTTCATGTTCCCTAAAACCTTGTTAATCACAAGACGCACTGATAAAGACCAGGCGCCATGTTTGGTTCGATTTGGTCTAAATTTGGTTTGATTTTAGTTCAATTTTGGCTTAGAATGAGGTAAGAACAAGTTCCCTCATACTAATTTTTTTCAGAAATAACCATGGCAGGAAACGAAATGCCGCATCTCCAACGTTGTGTACACAACGTGAATGCTCAAAACGTCAAGGGGGGGGGGGGGGGGGGGGGTTGGGGGGGAGTGCCTGCCAAAACGCCACTCAAAACGTACCAACTATGGACGGTCTTATTACAATGCTTAGACCATGTTGAAATCAAAACTCTACACCCCTGAGCGTTTTACGTCATGTGGCGTCTAGTCAACATTTTAAAGTTTTGCAAAAACTGGTGTAGTCAAAATTCTTCACGAAACATTACAACAATCATTACTCAATCATTTTTTCTTTTTTACATTTCTAATTTTTTAATTAAAACTAAACAAATATTATTTCATAAAATAAATAAAAATTATATTATTTCCCACTTATTTCCAATTACGTCAATATCATTAAGTTCGTCAGGTTTTTAACGTTACATGAGGGGTATTTTTTGCCAATTATTTTTATGCTTTTTATATATAATTAACAACTTTTGAGACCAATTATAAACAAGTGAAGATGAAAGGGGATGTTAAATGTTACATCGCACAAAATTAATTAAAGAAACCCCCACGACCGAACGCCTACCTAACATATCATGATCTTCATCTTCCACAACATCTCGTTTACCATAGAAAACGCACCGATAAAGACCATACACCATATTTGGTTCAATTGGTTTAAATTCGGTTAAATATTTGTCCAATATAGGTTTATAATGAGGTAAGAATTAGTTCCCTTTGCTTTTTTAAGATATAGCCATAGCAGGTAACAAAACGCCCCATCACACAACATGAATGCTTAACATGTTGGGGAGGGGGTTGCCTTGGCTTTTGGGCCCAAAACGCCACTCAAAACGCACCCACTACGAACGGTCTTATTACAACCTTTTTACCATGCGTAATCAAAACTCTACACCCCGTCGTTTTGCGTCAAGAGGCTTGCGGTCAGCATTTCAAAAGAGACGTACAAATTGCTTTCTTAGAATAGTTTACGACACCAAATCACCAATACCAATCATATCAAATGAATGTGGCAGAACATTTAATAATGAGTGCTGCTAAACTTACCCTTCTTCGATATGTTTTTACTAAACATAACTCTCTCAAGTTTTACATTAATCCGAGTAAGACTTTTTAGTTGTTTCTTTGTTATTTTTTTATCTTTTATTATCATTATTATTTAAAAAATACATTTTTTCACTGTTTTTTTTAATTTTAGAAGGTGAGCTGAAATTTACATAGAAAAGTCTGGTCAGGTCAGGTTGAAATGGGGTTTTCTACTTCTTTGGCAAGAAACAAATTCTCAAACTTATCATAGACCCCCCTCAGGTTGAAATTCTTATAACCACACGTAACCTCCTCATCCTCAGCCGTTAGATGGTCATCCTATATTAAATCTCATCCGTACACTTTTGCCATTTCCTTTATATATACCCAACTTACAATATCCCTTTTTTTCATCTTGCGCAAAAATGACTGTATATCTTCTATCTTTTTATCTCTTTGTCTTTTATTCATCTCTACATGGATTGATCGGCGTTTACGCAGGAAGCTGATGATTTTGAGGCGAGTTATTGATTTATCTTCTCGAGCTCGTGGATTTGCTTGTATTTAGCTAAGATCTACGATATTCTGCACGCGATTGCTGTATGAAAGGTACAGTTGGCCTAACATTTTGCTATATGTTGATTATTTTGATTTTTTTCTTAATGATTAATTAGTTTCAATTTGTTTGTACATCGGATATCGATATCTATACTATATATAATATACCAAACAAGGGCAAGTTAAGACACTTGATTTTAAGATATTTACAATTGCTAATGCATAAGGTACATGTGTTAGTAAGGGTAAACTTGCCTTTTAAACACAATTCATTCAAATTACAAGTTTGGTCATCATCTTTAACCATATTATGTTTTTAATTTAAACTTTAAACTAACTTCCCACCCATGATTTTTAAACGACTATAGCCTTTCCATACGTTAATATTTTCATAAAAAAATTATATCATAAAAACGAACATTTTGTTCTCTTTAATTTGAATATGATATTGTTATAATTTTTTTTAATTTAAATAAATTAATATGTTACGTATGGGTGTTTAGTGTCGGTTTTGATGGTTTTAAGTTAAACTTGTGAGCGCAATCGTTAAAACTGATTTTTTGTCGTCCAAGACCAAACTTAACCATTGAAAGTTGAAACCGAATCGTTACCAACGGCTTGGTTCCAGTTTGATTTCACAGTTTAAACCTTAATAATTAATTTAGTTTAAAATAATTATTAATTTAAATATACCATAAATTATAATTAAACACCAACATAATATGATATTTGAGAGGATCATAAATAAAGAATAATAATTTTAGCCACATAAATGGTAAATACTAATGGAAGATCTAAGACGCGAAATGATAACAACAAATATCTTAAAAAGAATCATATTGCAATTTGGTTAATTTAAAGTTGTATAGCCAAGTTATTTGTAATAAGAAGATTATGTTCAATTACATTTTAACTATATCTAATATATATAACTAAACATATCTAATAATTAATAATAAAAAAGATTAAAATGCATTTAACATTTACAATCTAGTCTGGTGCCATATGGTGGGTTGCTAGTATAAACCGCGACCCAATCGTTCACTACGTTTTGAAATATTTGAAACCGACCAACTAACCGAAAGTAAAAAAAGAAAAAGAAAAAAGAAGCCAAACCAATGACCGGTTTAAAGGATTTCAAGGTTTTAACCGAACTATAAACACTCATATTTGTTACGTGATTAATAGGGTCAAACACCCGCTGCATCGCGCGGACACCCGTCTAGTATATATAGCGAATCCATTTTTTCTCGAATCGATCCATGAAATCACATCCAAACATCTCGGAATCGTCAATACATATCCAATAAATCATTTGTTCACCGAAAAAAACAGTTTTGGATAGTTAATCGATCAATTTTTCACTTTTTTCACGAAGAACGTTTTTTGAGCGTTTAAGTTTTGTGAGCCTTTTCTGAACGTTTTTGGTTTTTCCCTTTGAGCGTCTCGCGTACCTACTGTACGTTAAGCATTAGCGTACAGTAACTGCACCATATATATATAGGATCAGGATCATGAGAGAACGTTTTTGAAATTGAGAACTATGAGAACCATTTTGGACCACAAAAAACCAAAAATAAAAAAAATCATATAATAAAAAAACACAAAAATGTAAAAAGTAAAAAAAAACCAAAATTCTTGTTTTAACATCCCGGTTTCATAAAAAAACTCGGTTTAGCTAAATTATATACACATATGTATAATATATACATATATGTACATTACATGTTTTTATACACATATGTATAATTTAAGATAAATGATGCTATACATATGTGTATTGCGTAACTGAAGATTAAATAAAATTATACATATGTGAATAATACGAAGTTTTTTTTTATTTTTTTTAATGAAACCGGAATGAATTATAAGAATCTTGGTTTTTTTACTTTTTAAATTTTTTTTTATTTTTTGTTTTATGATTTTTTTTAAATGTGTTTTTAGTGGTCCAAAATGGTTCTTAAAGTTCTCAATGCAAATGTTCTCTTAGGATCCTTACCCTATATATATATATATATAAGGGTTCAAATAAAAAGAAGTTGTTTCCTAGGAATGGTAAGAAATAATATAATTTTGACATTTGGCATTATAACCTATGGTGAAAGAACAATTATAGGAAACTATGTCGGTTATAATGATAAAAGAGTAATTCTAGAAAACTATGACGGTTTTTGATAATTTTAAATCTCAACCATTGATTGATATGATCCAATGACTATGATTTATTCATAGTCTTCCTAGGAAACTACTGGTTTTTAGGATAAACCTCTCATATATACCTATATATATAGCTTATGTTCTGCTTCAGTTTGAAAACTATCTTTTGAAAAATCCTCCGACTTTTGCTATTATTGATGGCTTTCTGGAATCCAGTGTCCGATTTTCATGATTCAGTTTTGATATATGGCTACTAAGCTGTTGGAATGTCTGATGGATCATCAGAATGGTTGTTACTAGTCAAATTGGACTTATTGTGGAACTTAATATTCATGAGAATTGAAGTGAAGTCATGAGCATCAGGTTTGTATGTTATTGGAAGTAACGGATCTTTAGTAGGGATCCTGTATGTCCCATTACAACTCCTTGTTACTTGGACCTTTGCCATGTTGGGTGCAGTCGCATGGCAAGTCGCCTGTCTTAATAAAACTTTATGTTTTTGTGTTTGGGGAGAGGTCGCACGGGGTTGCCCGGGACCTCTTCTCCAGTGTGTGCGTGTGTGTTTCTCTAGTGTGTGTTCGTGTGTTTCTGTTAGTGCGTTGGATTTCTAGTCGTTCTAGATAACGACACATCAACACCAATTACGCATCGAACGCCATCAAGTTTAGATGTTTCCTGATTATCACTTAGAGGTACTTTTATTCAACTGTTTGTCATGGTCTTATATATGGTAGCAATCATCTAAATATATAGAACTGGTTAACCATGTCAAATGGTTTTAAAACAAACTTTTACTTGAATTAATGATCGGTGGGGGTTGTTTTTGATCCGGAACAATATGTCAAATCGAGAACCCAACCTGATAGCTAAAACTGGTTGTGTGAAGCTGAATCTAATCGGATAACAACACGGGCTTGGACCTTATTTGGATTTGCAATTATACTAACAAGGAACATGTAAATGACGATCTGTTATTTAATTTGGTGGTTTTGGACTAAAACCGGACATGACTGGACTCCATCCGGTTCTGATGGGTTCGGTGTATTTGGAACATGTAATGCTCAGCGCCTAAGCCTATATGTGAGACAGGTTGATCGAATTACCATCAGTTTGCTACAATTTAAAATCATTACTATCGGTTTGTAGTTGCTGCAAGCTCTTTAAAACAAAGAATGTTTCCTGAAATCTCTCCCTTGGTGATTTGTTCTCTAACAAGTTACCAGATGGAATTATCAATAAGTTTATTTCTATGAAGTATTAATATGCAATTAACTACGTAATCCGACGATCCCACAAGAAAAGCTGGCTTAAAAACAAGTTATAGCTTGTTGCTCGTTTACTTCCGATGTGAACACTAAGCTTTGTATAATTTCCATAATAATAATAATAATATCAACAACAACAACAACAACAATGAACCTAGAGGGACTAGAATGTTGTTTCCAATTATCATTATATTATCCACATACAGGATGAGGAATGATATAGTGCTCCCACTAGCTTTTCTGTAAACACAAGGCTCATCTTCATTTTTAATAAAACCAAACTCTTTGATTTTCTTATCAAAATGTAGATTTCAGCTGCGAGATGCTTGTTTGAGTCCATAAATGGACTTATATAGTTTTCACACCCTATTAGGATATTTGGACCTTCAAGCTGAACCATATAGACATCTTCCGAAAGGTGTCCATTAAGAAAAGCGGTTTTGACATCCATCTGCCATATCTCATAGTCATAATACGCGGCTATTAGGGTGAGAAACTTAACCGCCATAACCGTTAAACGGAACCATAACCGACATAACCGCACCGATTTTAACTGATAACCGACATAACCGGTGGGACGGTTCAATGAATTTTTAAAAACCGCCAAATATGGGTCGGTTTCGATTAAAGATAATTCCATAACCGCTATAACCGAATCGACTCATTTATTTAACTAACAATATGTTTTATATGTTTGGGATTAACTTCCACCAAACATTTTGTTGAATTATATCATTTTGATGTTTTTGGTTCGATGTTTGTTATCAAATTAAGTTGAATTTCATTTTTGGATTATATAATGTCATTTTTTTTGAATATTTGGTTTTAATATTATGGATTATATATATTGTTAGATTATGTCGTGTCGTTTTTTGTAATAATTGGTACCAAACTTTTAGACCTAATTACATTGTTTTGATTACAGTTAACCGACCCATAACCGACTCACTATAACTTACAAAACCGATTAACCAAAACCACCATAACGGATCAGTTATGGTTATGGTTATCTATTAACCGACATATTGGTTATGGTTATGGGTTTGACTCAAATCTACCCCAAACCGACCCATGCACACCCCTAGCGGCTATGGAAAGTAATATCCTTATTGACTTAGTCATAGCAACGGGCGAGAAGGTTTCATCATATTCAATATCCCTGAGTTTGAGTAAATCCTTTCGCGACTAGCCGTGCTTTATAGGTTGTACATTCCATGCATGTCGGTTTTTCTTTTGAAAATCCACTTGCTCCCTATTTCCCGACCTTCGAGGGGTAGCTCAACCAAGTTCCAGACTTGATTGTCGTGCATAGATTGCATCTCGGTGTTTATGACTTCTTTCCATTTCTCAAATTCCTGATCTAAGACAATAGATTTGTAGTTAGTAGGTTCGTCATTTGACTCGGCTATTAATAGGACTTCGGGACCATCTAGATGCCATAGGTATTTAGAGTTTGGTACGTGAGTCCTACTACTTCTGCGAATGCTCATGCTTATGTCTGATGTATTAACAACAACATCTTGTTAATCAGACACTCCAACTTCTTTAGCGGTTGTTTGTGGTTCCTTGAATTTCTTCAAGATCTACAATATTATTTCCAGTTCCTCGATCGATAATTTCTTTCTCGAGGAAGTGGCCCTTCCTTTTGATAGAAATCAAATTTGTATCAGGGTGGAAGAAATAATATCCGCTTTGGTTATAGTACCCGGCGAAAACTTTTACGCCGTGGGGATCGAGTTTGTCATCAGAATCATTGGTGACATGCATCGCATCCCCATACTTTAAGGAAAGAGAAACTGGGTTTATGCCCATGCCATATCTCATATGGGGTTTTGTTTACCTTTTTAGTTAGAGCCAAAAATAATGTGGGCGGCGGTCATAAGGGCAAAAATCCAAAAGGAGCGAGGCAAGTTAGTTCTACACATCATCGATCGGACCATGTTTAGAAAGGTTTGATTTCTCCTCTTGCTCACGCCATTATGATTTGGTGTGCTGGGTGGAGTGAGTTGTGAAACAATTCCACGCTCTTTTAGATGATTGGTGAACTCTGAGCTGAGATACTCTCTACCTCGATCTGATAGAAGCATTTTAATACTTTTTCCGAGTTGGCTTTCCACGCCATTTTAAAACTCTTTTAAGTTTTCAAAAGTTTCATGTAAGTGTTTCAAAATATACACATAAGAATATCGACTATAATAGTCAATAAAAGAAACGAAGTATCTTTCATGATTTCTAGACATTGTTCAGAAAGAGCCGCATATGTCAGTATGTATAAGTCCTAATAGATCCCTTGCTCGTTCACTTTTATGAGAGAAGGAGTCCTTGGCGAGTTTTCCAGCTAAACAAGACTCACAGTCATCAAAAGAGTCTGGTCCTGTGGATTCAAGAATCCCTTAGGCTCAGAGTCTTTTAACTTGTGCCTTGATTATGTGACCAAGTCGTCAATGCCATGGAAACGTATCATTGATGCCAGATCTGATACGTATTAAATACTTATGGTCAAACCAGGTGCAAACATACAGTTATTCAAAGTAGCTACAAGGCCAGACGGACAAGCAAAACGATATGTGCCAGTTGAAAGAACAGGGACTCTCTTCCCATCACCAACGATGAGTTCCATGCTGCCTTGTTTCAGCTTCTTCCAGTTTTCAAGCTCCTGCAAGACATTAACGATGTGGTAACCACATCCGATATGAAATACCCATGTGTTGCTAGAAATAGTGAAAAGTTCAATAACGTATATGAAAATACCTTTAGAGGAGCCTTCACCATTGGCCCTCTTCTTTGCCAACTCGGCTAGATGCTTGAGGCAGCTACGCATCCAGTGGCCATCTTGTTGCATTTGTAGCATTGTCGCTCCTCTGGAGGTGGGGGGGGGGGGGTACCTTTGCAACACCCTTGTTAGTGTTGGTGCCATGCTTGGCAGCAACAATAACCTTCTTCTTGACCTTACCATTATAACCCCGGTTCTTGGGTTTAGGCTTCTTGACACCAGCAGATCGAACCATCAGAACTTGATTAGTTTTAGTTGGAATATTCATCTAAGACATTTTGAGCATACCATGAAGCTCCGACACAGTCTTCGTCTAGACATTCATATTGAAATTCATTACGAACGGGTCGTAAGATCTGGGGAGAGAGTTCAAGATCAAGTTTCTTCAACTGTTCGATGTACCCTTTCATTTTGACGACATGCGCACTAACAAAGGATCCCTGTTCCATTCTGCAGCTGATAAGCTGTTTCATGGTGTTATAGCGTTCTAGACGGGCTTGTTTCTGGAACATGCCCTTGAGTTGCTCAAGCATCCCATAGGCACCAAAATCTTCCAAGCCTTTAGCAAGATCGTAAGACATGGTGGCTAGCATAATGCAAGCGACTTTAGCATAGTCGTCATTATACTTCTCAAGAACCTTTCTGGAAGCAGCTGTATTGTTTTCAGGCTCTAATGGAACCGGTCCATCGAGAGCATAGAGCTTCTTTGCCATTTTGAGAACACAACTCAAATTGCGGTGCCATTCAAGAAAGTTGGTGCCATTTAGTTTTTCTTTCTCAAGAATAGTTTTGAGGGCGAATGAGGAGTTATTATCAGTTGACATATGTTAAATAAGCAAAAGTACTTTAATCAGTATTTTCAATGTTATAATCCTATTATTAATGACCCAATTAACATTAATAAAATAGGGACTTGAGAATCTGGCTTCCAATTAGTAATGGCAGTTGTAGCACACAACATTAGTAGTTGGTTAGGTAGATTGACAACGATTGCCAATTGTGAACAAAGCACAACTCTCGATTATGAGGCCTATTAAGACAACAATTGCGTAAGTAGATATGTTTAGCCTCATTTATGCCTACTTTAGTCTTCAGACAGCTACAATACGTAACAGAAGAGTAAAGTAATAGTCGTCCTAGTATAGTCACGTGTGAAAGGGCCGGACGTGTCAACGAAACCCTTTCTCGTTGAAGGGATAGGCTAGAAATCTGTAGCTCCAAACACTTGAAATTTCGCAGTATGCCTCAAGTGTGGCTTATAGTAGGATGACATAGACTATTGATTTTAAAATTGGGATTAATTTTAGAATTTACCAAATATAGTAAAAGTCTAGTTTCACTGTATTAATCGGGACAACTTGATGAACCCTTTCATCTCTTAGGACACTTAGTTTTAAATAACCTATTAAAACTAAGTTTGTCGCGATATCTCTAACCAATTTTAAGTTAATAGATAAACTATTAAGTTATAAGTTTTGGAAAATCAAATCTAGCTTAATTTTGCAAAAACAATAATTGGTTAATTTATTTTAAAATATTTGGTATTAGGTTGGTGATATTATAACCTATTATAATAAAGCAAACAACCACAATAGCAAACAAGAATATGTAAATCTTAAATGACCAAGTAAAGTGATTGATCTTGCTAGAGCCTATTAGCAAGATCAATCAGGTCAATGGGTGACAACACAAACAACCACAAGGATGGATTCTTGGTGCATCCCATCATCTTTTGGCAACTCCCACTAACTTCAAGAACTCCATGAGCTCGTCCTCGGTTTTCCTTCGGGTCTTCTTCATCAATATTAAAAAATACATATAATGAAAAACCAACCCCAATCTATTTAAAATTTTGAACCATCAAAGTGGTCAAAAACCATAAAATAAAACCGAAAAATTAAATACAACTTTGAACCATCCAAATGGCCAAAATCAAAAACCAAATAACCAAACACACAATGGTCGGGCCAGATTTACATAGTCAACAAAAATAAAATCAGACAATATTTTGGTCAAATAAAATAAACATAAACTTTGACCAAACCAATATTGCCCTAGGAAATTATCTAGATCATAAACTTCAACTAGCTTGAAGTTTATGATGTAGATCCGGCGAAAAGACTGGATTCGACTCTTATGTTGTAACCAAGGATCTGATACCACTGTTAGGTTCTAGTGGTGATTAGTCAACGGCTTAACATTAAAATCTGGTTTTAATTATAGTTTCATAATTATTTAATCACATTAAATATTATCAATAACACAGCAGAATAAAATCGAGTAATCAACACATTTAGGAACCGTATAGGATTCGGTTACAAACAATCGAACACATGGAGTTTGTGGAAAATGTGTTATCAAGTAGCTTTGTTAATTAACTAAATTAAAACTAAATGCAAAAAATAAACTCAATGAATTGGTTGTTTGAATTGACTAACTGGAACTAACTAAAAACACTTAACAATATTTCAATCAAAGATGAGAGGATATGTTCTCCCTTGGTTTCAGGTTTTTATGAATGTTAATATGAAGGTTTAACATGAGATGAACTACAAAGACATAGTTCGTGATTATGCGAGTGATTATGATAAATGGGGACTAAGTACTTGGATTATAAAATGCAAGGTAACCACCCAATGATCTGTTAATATATCCAACCCCGAATCCATCCCGATGAAACTCGATTGCCTATGGTACCAAGAACTGCGTCACACCCCAAAATCGTTAATTTAACAGCGGAAGACTTAATTAGGCTAATTTGGGTGGTGAGCCAATAATATTCAAACACGAATATTTACACAAGTTGGACATTTATTTATAATATAAAATCATTATACATGAGTTTAGTATACATTTATTTAAATAATATTTTTGTCCAACTTTTTGTGTTCGAACACGACACCCAATTTTCCCACATCCTTCACGAAGCTTCCATCACAATTACTTGAAAAACATGTTTAAAATTTTATCAACACAGTGGTTGGTGAGTTCTCAAATAAACATTTATTTATATAATTTCACGGTATAATGGTTTAGCGATATTTTACACCAATTTGTTACCATAAGCAACGGTAGTATTTATTCCTCACCGTTATTTAACAATGGTAATTAAAAACCTTTAAAATTTACATATTATATCTTGAACAAATCGTATTAATTGTAAACTAGCTAAGCTTACAATGCGTGTATGACTATCAAACTGATCTCGAAATATACCAAACTCAAAATACTCCCACTTTTAATCCAACGCGAATGGAAGTGGGGGGGGGGGGACGTCACCCCAATAGATCTATCAATATTTATGTGCCTTTATTTATTTCCGCTAATAGTTATTTAACCAATTTAGCTCATTCCATTATAATACACTTTGTAAAATAACGTGCATTTAAATATAACATGCCTTTCCCCCAAAACACAATAAAAACATTTTATTTAAAAACGAGGGGGTTTTAGAGAAACTCACCTTTAGCGTGTAATGCGTCAATAACGTCCAAACACTTGTGTCCTATTAATATAGTGCGCGTTTTAATAATCTATTCATGTTTATAAATTTTAAGTTGTTCATTCAACTTAATGCGTTCACATAAACGTTTTATTCTTTAAAAAATGATTATTTTCGTTGTTTAATTATTTTTTGTGTTCAAACGACCACTGGCGACCTTGGTTCGGTTAATTTGAAATTGTTAAATCTCACAAAAGCACACAGCTCCTAACACATTATAGTCCTCTATTATTGTAAGTCTAATTACTCATTTCTATGCATATAAACACTATTAGTAACTATTTAATAATAAATAAACATTATTTATGTTTATCAAACTTAAGTTTTAGTATATTTTTATTACTGAGAATATACACTTTAACTCCAAGTTTTTTAAACTTTATGTTTTTAAACTATTTCTCCGGTTTTGCCGGTTTCGTGTCAAACGGCGAAGCGGTTGACGTTTTGTATAAATATTTTATGGTTTTAAGTATAAAACACTTTTATATATAAAATATATAGGTTTTAATTCGGTTTCGTCAACATTTACATAAAGTAGTTATTTTTAACGTTTTCGCGTCGTGTTTCGCGACGCGAACTACCTAAAATCAATTTTTACCAACTTGAATTTATTACATACATTATAATATGTGTTATACATTTAAAATTTGGTTTTTCTTGCTGTTTTAAAAAAAAGTTTTTGAAACCCTTTCGGTTTTGCGTCGAATAATTGTATTTTCGACCATTTAAGCAAATAGTTTACCAATTTAGCCAAGTAAAACACGTTAAACACATAACACATAAAATATGAATATTTCAAATGTGTTTTAACTTATATATTTTCATATTATATTGAGTGACTTTCAAAAATGCATTTGCACCATTTAAAGTGTGCACTTTTGTAAATCACGTGTATTATTTATCTTAACCATTTAGTATAAAATATCTAATCATTTTCAAATTATTATAACACATAAACATGTCATAAAAATCCAGTATTCTTATCATAACATTAAGTTTTTGTTTTACATTTTTATAATATGCCAATTATTATTTTTATTTAAAGTTACCTTACACAATCATGTATATATATATATATATGTAATTCATGAATGACCAATTATATATTTTATACGTATTTTAAGATATAAAACTATATATGGACTAACTTTTATAATAATCATCAACATAGATCATCTTGTAAAATTAACAAACTAGCATTTCTATGTAACTAGTTAACAAAACAAAAATATGTATATACACACATACACGCTCGCGACCATACACACATGCACACACATCTTCAAAATTTCCATGCTTACATTTTATTTGGTGTGGGTCTTTGTTTGTGTGATTTATCTAATTGTATGAACAACTTATTATCAAGGCTTTGAAAGAAATTATAACTTAAATAATTTTGGGTTTTTACCTTAGAATTAGGGGTGAAGATGATGGTTCCTTAGTGTGTTACTACAGTTAATTTTTTGTAGCTCCTTAACGTAGCTCCAAAAGTGGCTCTAGAGTAACTTCAACACTTAAACTTGGATGGTTTCTAGCATAATATTTTTAGGATGATGAAAAATGAAAAAGATAGGAAGTTGGGTGGTTTCTGGTGTACGTGTCGTGACTGGTCGGGTTTCTCGGTATGTCAAAACTGCCACCCGAACCTTCTATATATAGTAAATCAAGTGATGAGTCATCGGGACACTTGTCGCATGTAGAAGGGAGACATGCACATACGTCGACACTTGTCAAAAATCACGACACTTGTTATGATTATTGGGACACACGGCCAAAATGTTACACGCACATGACATGTGTCTAATGTGGTGTCATGCATGCAAGAGTCGTAGGTTCAGGTGTTGACACATGGCGCACTGACTCACCACATCTACCGACACTTGGCGCTGCATAATCTACATATTATAAATTTTAACTAAGGAAATGGTCGTCATAAATTCTAATAACTTACTAGTTGAATCCGATATTAAATTCCTTACAATACTAGATAATATTATCAAGTTTTGGTGAACGTTAGATTTGGTGCTATTATGGTGTGCTATACCGGCTCCTATGCGTTTACTTTCTAAGTTTCACAAACCAAATCCTTTAAATTAATAATAATAAGTTATGACCTATTATTAATATTTTTATTAACAATATATTGTTTTGGGTCATTTCTACTAATTTAATTAATTTTGGACTTTCAAATTTTATTCGTTCGTCGCCGGCGTTCGTTTCGCGCAGTGCAAAGTTTAACTTTTTCTTAACATAATAAAAATAATTCATATATTCTTGGATTTTTTTAGACTAACATAACATTATTTTTAGTAAAAATAATATTTTATTATTCATAATATTTGATTATATTAGTAATGCATTATGCTTAAAATAGTTGGGTGTCACAAACTGATGGTTCTGAAAACGAAATTCAACATCAATAATAAGGATTAAACTATTATCTCAGAAATAACATAAACATTCAAACCCAAACCTTACAACTCAAGGGAAAACACAAGAAAACTTTGCCACACATAATTTGGTTCGTCATCACTTTGATTCTAGTGTTCATACGAATAAACAACCAATATCCAATGATTAAACAACCCAATATAATTTTTTGGAACCTCAAAATCGCCCTCAAATCGTCTCCAATTGAAAAGTATTGAAAAGATAACCTAGAAGCCATCCAAAAACGACTTTTAAATGGCAGTTACGAAATCTGCATCAGGGCCCACCGTAAGCTACGGTGGCCACCGTAGAATACGGTGGCTTATAACAATCCTACGCTGGGCAAAAACTGCCTTAAGGTGCAGTTTGACCTCAGGGCCACCGTAGCTTACGGTGGCGATGAATATAAAAAGATACATCTTTTTAGCATCGATAATCTCTAAAACCTGCAACTTTTATCATATAATATAGTTAAAATAAATATTTATCATGTTAAAATGTATTCTCAAGTGAATCCAAGCCTCAAACGAATGAAAAGACAAAGAAAAATCAAAGAAAACAGCAAAACATGGGGCTGTGCTTCAGGAAACATCGGGTTGTGCTTCAAAGAACATGGGGCCGTGCTTCAGGAAAAATGGGGATGTGCTTCAGGATACACGGGGTCGTGCTTCAGAGAACACTAGTCCGTGCTCACATTTCATAAAAGAAGAATATCTACAATAAAAGATAAAATACTGGACAGCTGGACATGGGGCCGTGCTTCAGAGAACAGGCCGTGATCACCTTTCACCAAAAACACGGGGTTGTGCCTCAGGAAGCACACCCCCGTGCTGAGCCATCATGTACGATCTGACAGAGCATTTAATGCGACTGGACACCTAGACACGGGGGCATTCCTCCTCCTACATGGGGTCGTGCCTGGTCCTCCAGACTGCCTATAAATATAGGAGCATGTTGCACTCATTTGGTGGGCTTGAAGAAAACTTATATACGAGTTTCTCTTATAAAAACACCCACATTACACTCAAATTGAAGATCTTGTGGAGAGTTTGAAGGCTTGGAGGCTTTTATCATCATCATCATCCACCACCATTGAAGAAGAAAGATTCATCCAACATTTGGTTAGATTGTTCTAGTTTGATCATGTGTTTGTTATCTTCATCTCTTTTAATGTTCATAATGCTCATTATGAGCTAAACTCTATTTACCATCTAATATCTATGAAGAAGATTTTTTACTTGATGATTATGTTGAACATGTGATTTAGTTTGGTAAAGTACATGGTTATTTTGCAATTATCTTTTGATGAAAACTGTTTCACTTTAACTCAATACATCAAGGTTGATGATTAACAATCATTCATGATTCACTCATGTTCTAGGAGACTAGAAATGGTAAAAAGAATACCTTGATACATTATTCAAGATAAAACATGGATCCTTATATTGTACTTAGAAATGATGAGATATAAGTTATGAACTATTTCTCTAGTTTTGATAATTCTAAAATAACATTGTTAACACGATTGCTTAGGTTATCATGCTAGTTAAATAAATCATATGTTAATGGAATGTGTAATTATAACCTAATCAAATCAACCAAGGGGAGATTATGTGACTAAACTTTAACCACCCGAAGTTGTTAGGATTGGTATTTGAGAAATCGAAATCAATCCTAATCTTTCTACTTTATCAAACTACTTGCCTACTTAAATTGACATTCTCGTGGTAGTATGAGATTAAGCAAGGTCAACTTGAAAATACGCATGCTACTTTCTTTTATGTCATAGAATATGCTCACTTAGAAATGAGGGGCTATTCTATCATATATTATTAGGGAAAGTTTATCACATGTTTACTTAATAATCATCGAGGAAGAATGGAGTGGATTCTTGATCTTAGATGGTAACCTTCATATAATTGAATTACGTACTCATTTAGAATTTCTCTTCTCGTCTCCAATATATTATATATATAAGTATTTCTATTTTATAAAAAAAATTAAAAATCAACCCCAACATGATTAAAACTCTCTGATTGAACTAAAACGAAGATTCACTACTAGAAATATTTGTGTCCACGGATCGATACTTGGTTCTTACTAATACTATTCTACATATATGATAGGTACACTTGCCTATTTTGTGTATGTTTAGTCTTAGTAGAAATCACTTTTATAAATTTAAAACACGATCTTGTGCAAAAGCTAAATCTCCCATCCATTATATTTTACCACACTCAACGCATACACATCAGGTGGCTATCGTAAGCTACAGTGGAGTTCTTGCTGACTCCTTTATTTTCTGTATAAGCATGATTCTTCCGTCACTCTACCTCCCCTTTTCGGCAAGCTTCATTCCAATGCATAACTTCCAATTCTTTTACACCTTTTGTACCTACAACAACAATTCACCGTAGTCAACCAATTCCACACAATAAACTGACTAAGTGTATGATTTTTAATGTTGTTTAAAAACTTACGGGTCGTCCAACGGACCACCCGTCATATCCCCACACTTACCATTTGCTTTCCCTCAAGCAAAACATTCATTCTTTTTAAAACATTATCCTCATTCCATCAAAACTCAATCTCGGTTAAGGTCCCAAATCATACCATATTCCCATGTGTTTCATATTTGCACTAGTAACACGTTCATATTCATCAAACATAGAAATTCAACCAAACCTAACACGCTTCCTCTTTTTCTTTCATGCAACACACCCCTCATGAACTCTCCACTCAATAACTTGTAAGACCCCATAAATCGGGAGTCCCACAGTTGGTAATCATTCCATAAAAGTTTAATTATGCAAGATAAAATGAACTCATTTAATTTAAAAGCAAACAACGGAAGTCTTTCAACTCGAATTTCCAAAACACAACGGGGATTTTAAATTGACTAAAACAAATTGTACCTTTATTTAAGTTAAAATTCAAGTCTACGCAGTGGAAACATAAAAATCAAACTATATAATTCTTTATGTTAACAATCCTATTCAGTAAATAAAAACATAAGCTTTAGAATATTTAAATAGAGTCTTCGACTAAAAATATCATCATCCAAAGCCGGGTAGCTCCTTGCACGTCCAAGCAGTATCCAATCTTTGTCTAACCTGCAATCAATCTAACATGCACACAAAGTCAGGTTAAGCTGAGTGAGTTCATGCTTAAATAAAAAGGAATTTAAAACATTATTTGTCATTAAAGTATAAAATATAACTTTCATACATCCTCCTCATAAAAACATCAATAGTTATAAACTATATAATATAAATTTCAATAACCATTCTTATAAAAATAACATCCTCCGTCAAGCACGCAACACGAGCCTCCTCATCTCAAGTCACTAAACATAAAGTAGAGGACCCGAGTAAAATCCACCCCAAGGACAGATAAAACTGTTAGGGGATTTTTAAACATCCATTCGCCCCGAGGAAAGTCTTCCTATCCCGAGACTCCTCACCTTAACCCCCAATAGGGGAATTAAGGAATTTTTATACTTCTCTTCGACCCGGTCACGGCTTAACAAAACATACACATCGGTGGCCACACCAAACATTAGTTAAATCATAGACCAAAACATACGTATATAAAAATATATACAAATAACATACATACATCATCAAATCTAGGATAACAAGCAAAAGCTGTATGGGGAAATAAACAGAAAGCATGCATGCTAGGCCCAAAACGTCAAAAGCATTTAAAAACGGGCATCATGAAACTCACCTGACGAGATTGTAAATTCAAATACCATAGCTAGAGAACCTCTAAGCTCTGCCAAGTCAAAAACCTGTCAAGTTATAACACGTGACATTACTAACTAGCCCGCTAACGACTAGCTAACTCTACGAGCTTTTCCGACTCGATTAAACCGACCCAAAACCCCATACACTACCAAAAACATCCACATCAGCCCCTAAACCTTAAATTTAATAATATTATCTTCTCACAACTGAATAGGGGCAACGATTCACAAACTACACCCGGTAACCCTCGCAATTGACGAATTCGCGCGTTAACGAGCCGCTTAAACCAACCACCAACCAAACCAGCCCCATTTTGATAACAAATTGGTATTATCACATAATACGCATCAATATTTAACCACCGAAGTTGGTGGGGTTTGCAATCTCATTATTTTCCAAATTATCTAACAATTAACCAAGTTTACGCGCTCTTACAAACCGATTAAAGGATCACCAATCAAATCAGCCCCAATAACCGAAATAATAATTTTCCTACTGCCCTTTTACTAACATAAGACACCACAAATGAATTGGGTTGGAAAATCCTTCAAACAACACCCCAGTTGCAAGGATTACGATTTTAAACCAGACAAGAACCCTAATTTTCGTTTTTCAACAATTGACCCACCAAAACAAATCCAAATGCCATGAAATTTTAGTATGATATACTAGACATACCTGGGAAACCTTTGGCTCCAAAAACCCTTTCTTTTGACCTCGGGAAGTGGGTCAATTGAAAGATATCCGAATCTGACCCTAGTTGCAAAAACCGAAGCAATTGATCAATGTAACGACCTAGATTAAGTAAAAGGAGATTATGGGAGATTAATACACACATTAGTCGACCTATAGGAACCTGGAATCTATATTATTCAGCCAAAAAAACGTACAGGGGGGGGGGGTCTTTGGTCCGATCACAGCAGGAGGGAGAGAGGGAGTATTAGGTTTTTAATTTTGTAAAAGTTGCATAACTAGCCCTCCTAGTTGCCAACTGAACTCCTTGCTCCCAAAGTTATTTAACATGACGTATAATAAATACCGATAGGCCCTTTGACAAATAAATGAATCCGGAAATTAATAACAAACTCCACACATGCGACATACAATTTACGCGAATTTAGGGATGTTACATAACTTCTTTAAAGCTAGCATGCTATGCTAGTTCACCCATATGCAAATATGCAAATCCACTATAATAAGCTTGTACAACTATCGAACCTCCACCTAATGAATGCTTAAACACTCGTGCAAATCAAGAGGGCTTACGATGGGTTGTAACGGGGCTAAGTGTTAGGGTACATAATGGGAATATTTAAAGTAGCGCAAGCGATCCGATTCTTACATATAAAACGATATAAACAACTATATACACCACTAACTTTTTCTCTTTTTTTTCGTCGCTCCATACTTTGATCAATGGATCTCAGATTGTTGCTACTATTAGCAGTTCACCAAACAAAAATACAAATACAAGAATAATCTACTAAGTCGGATCTTCTCGCAAAGGTAACAAAACTTGAACAATTCACAAGGCATCGATCGATAAGCAATACGTCCAATAATAGCTTCTAGAGGAACCAACCCCCCCTCTTGTTAACCATGCTCATATGTATAATGCATGCGGCCCAATCCCCCAAACCCACACTCGCACACATCCAGATGAGGCTGCACCTAAATGCCTCTATCATCTTTGCACTCATGCCGAATTAAGGTCTGAACTGGTTTAAAAAGATTGGTCATCCGAAAATTAGGATTCATTTCTTTTCGCAAATATTCACTTGTGGCATACCATATCTCGATCGATTGACATAAATATTTCTACCCGTGTACATTCCCATAATGATGGTGTTTTTCCAAAATAAAACTTTGTTGTTCAACTTCTTGAACTAGCCATCTTTTAGAAGGTATTGTTAAAAGATCATCAATTCCTAATGAAATGGATGTGGTGGTTGCTTGTCGGAAACCTAGAGTCTTTACTTGATCCAGGATATGTGATGTATATCCTTTTCCATAGTGATCAATAAATCGACTAATAAGTCGTTTCATGGCAGTTCCGTCTATCACTCTATTGTGAAATACCCGAGTGGGCCGTTCTGCCATAATTACATCCATATTGTGTTATGTTGAGTAGAATTTGACAATAGGTTTGAGTCAGTGATTGGAAAACTTCCTTTTCTAGATATTCATTGCATAAGTTCTAATAGAAAGAGTCACACTGCTATATTCAGATAATGCCAACAATGATAAACAGTGGTATAAAGTTCCAACCCTTCATGTAAGAAATTTAGTTGCTGGCATGTTACGTGAGATAAATAACCAAAAACATGTTACCCTTGGCTGAAATTCAAACACAATTTTTTTCCCAAAAACTCGGCAACACTCACACAATGGAAACATAGCCGTGATAAGGGACCTTTACCTCAACACTACCATAACACACATCCTTAGCCCACAAAACAAAAATCTTCAAAAAAAATTCTCCTCATCCCCACACTTGGGATACATTATCTCCAATGTATGGTTTGACACATATTTTTTATTGTTTTTTTTTATTTTAATTTTAATTTATTTATTTTTTTAATTTTAGATTAAGGTTCACACCCCCATCGGATCACAACCCCTACACCAATAAATTCCATAACACCAACCAAACCACCCAAATCATCAAACATAAAAGAATATATTAACAAACATACAAAATGTAAGGCCCCGTTACCGGTGCCTCACATCTGGACGTTGGATTTACTCATAAACATAGTTCTAAATATCAGAGTTAATTAAAACTTTACGCAGAATATAAATCTTTCATAAAACATCACATATCAATCATAAACATGTCTTAAAACATTCCTCTTGTCTCTCAAAATCAAAATATAACTGGTAAAACATAACAGGTCTTCAGATGCCAAGCTTTTATTCTTCTGCCATTTATCCCGCTCACGCCAGCTCTTGCATCCTACTCACCTACGTGCATACTAAAAGTCAGCTACGCTGAGTGAGTTCTAGTTAATCATTCATCATACAATACATACACTTACCTTCAGTCATGCATCCAATGATACATAATAACTATTTTACTAACTTACTTTCGTTCCATAATTTCATACATACGTTCATACTTTATTACTTTAATACTATATAATTTCTGTTCATTCTATCTCATATATTATTAGGGTCTGATCCCTCTTTCTTTTGTCTATCTCAGATATTATTAGGGTCTGATCCCTTTCTTGTCTATCTCAGATATTATTAGGGTCTGATCCCTCTTTCCTTTGTCTATCTCAGTTATTATTAGGGTCTGATCCCTTTCTTGTCTATCTCAGATATTATTAGGGTCTGATCCCTTTTTACTTCTCTATCTCAGATATTATTAGGGTCTGATCTCTTTCTTCTCTATCTCAGATATTATTAGGGTCTGATCCCTTAATTCTTCATCTTCGAGCATACTATCTTTACATACCCGTAACATACATATACTTTCTTTAATCATTCATACATATTCATATGTTGCGCATATATCTATCATACACATACCTCCCTTTTCAATACGTGCAATATCCGAAGATCGTTCACGTACCAACAAGCTTTCATTCACATTCAAGATATACATAAATAACATATATATCATACATGGCATACACTTACCATTTAAGGTAAGTGTATTAACTATCACATCAAGTATGCACACAGCCCCGAAAACATAACAAGGAAATGGGGCTAGAAACTCACCTGGATCATGTTGCGCTCGCCGTTTATTGTAATTCCTTTCTTTAACTAGGCTCGGCTAACTGTAATATATATTTTTGTTAATTAACCTTCCATTTGATTAAGTTGGTATAAGTTAACCAACATGATTCTAAGTTGGGCTTGTTTATTGTTCATGATGATGGGCTGATCTGGCTTTAACTATGGGCTTTACATGATGTGGGCTTAGTTGTTTTAGGTCCGATCTGTTCAATATCTGGGCCCACTGGATCAGCCCAATACTCAACAGAGGACTGGCCGAGAACTCTTTGGCAGAGAACTCATGAGGTTTGACCGAGAACCTTGGTTCTTGACTGAGAACCCTCTTGGCGACCGAGAACTCTCCTTGGTCGAGAACCCGTTTTGGTTGCAATCTCAGGTTGACCGAGAACCACATGGTTGACCAAGGATTCTCGAATTTGGCCAAGATCATGGGTTGGCCGAGAACACCCAGCTCAGCCAATCCTTCTATTTTTAGGTTTCTACTTTGCCCAGTTTACTTGTTTTATGGTTCATCTCATTGGTTTTTAGCCACCTTTGCTACTCATCATAATCGTTCTACATCCGGTAGTATTTCCTTATCAAGATCCAACCCTTTTTAGGTATAAAGTTTAAACCTTTATCCCGTTTTAGGTCTAAAGCTTAAAGCTTTATCGGTTTTAAACCCATTTTAGCTAGATCCTTAGCTAATGAATAGATTAAGTCCACTTTTATCATCAAGTTTGCAACTTTATGAAACATCTAGACCCAATCTACTCTAGGGTTAAGTTTCATGGCAAAACGTTCATAAAAAATGTAACCTTTAATCATAAAGAACATACCTTTTTGATGTTTCTAGGTTACGGTTTGCTTGATATACAATCTTGGACTTGCTATCTTGCTTGTATGATTGAAGATCCTAAGTTACGATGCTTGGTTGTGTATTTGGATGGTGGCCGGCGGCTAGGGAAGGTATATATGGCTTAAGTGTGTGTTTTAAGGTGTAGAGAGAGCATAAGATGGATAAGATGGATGAAAATGGAAAGTTTTAGGGTTTAAGGGGTATTTATACTCCCTTAAGCCCATGGACCCAAGGCTCATCTTTCCCTTTTTAGTCCATGATTAACTCATCTAATTAGTTTACTTATCTTACCCTCTTTACTATTATTTATTTACTAACTCAAGTAAACTTTTCCATTTTAAGAAACAATATATAAAATATTATTACTCGAAATTTTGGGATGTTACACAAAATAGGACAAGAAAGCACATGATCAAAAGTAGTGTGGCTGAGGTGGGCCGAATATGGATGTCATCATATCCGAGAACTCATCGAACCCAAAAGCTCCTTGCTCACTACTACCTTCTTCACCTCTCTGTTGTTGCGCGACATCATGATGTTGACCTTGATTAGGATCCACCCACATGGAATGATGCAATGGTTGCATGGGGTATGACACACTACTGTCATAAGGTGGCAAGGTAGTGTAGTCTACAATCGGCGGGTCATCCACGACTGGCTGCCCTGCATGCCAAGAATCATGCATCTTATGGTATCGATCATCAATGTAACGATTATTCATCTCTTGTTCGAAAGCATAAGCACTAGTGTGATTCCATTGTTCCTGTCGGTCATAGCTTTGCTTCAATGCTCTCTCCATGCTAGCCCCCATATATGTTTGTTGATCAAAAATTGTTTGGGAAGATTCAGATCAATCCACAAACATAGGTGGCTTATTTGTTCCACAACCTGTTGAACCATCCCCTAATGGGCCCATTTTGGATCGTAAGGCCGTTGTGCATAATTGAATGCACTTAACACATAACCCGATTGAAGTCCCTCTCTTCTTTCACCTTTACTTGACCCCGCTTGTTCCATATCCATGGGTGTCACATATGGGTTATCTTGTTAATCCTCATCACCACTCTCGTCTCATCTTCACTTCCGGGCTCTTCAGCCTCACCCTATTGAAATGGTCTAGCATCTACCTTTAACACCCTCCACCTTTTACCTTCATTTTTCAGTTTATGATACCTTTCAGACTGTTTATATTCCCATCCACTCCTAAATGTTTCACATCGAACAGCTTGAACCTTTTATACGAACCTTTGTCACTAGCATTAATCGCCCAGTACATCTACAAAAATGCGGTAATCAGTCTACAATGAGGTATTATTTTCCTGTCCACACTGTTCCTACTTATCCATATATTATTCAACACCAAAAAACAATATGGAATAAGTGGTGATCCAAGTAACAGTGCATGTAGGATCGGTACCTCAGGATATCTCACTTCAATCTTGTCACTCCGTCACGGAATGACATTGTGCGTACATATAACTAACATCAACTTTTCCTCAATCTTCAAAATCTTGCGATAAAGTTTCGCGTGCCATGTTCCATGCAAAAACAAATAATCCAACATAGTATTCCACATTGGGTGCTTTTCGGGCTCAAGATACACACCAGTCAGGCTCGGGAACATATATTGGTTGGCGGGCTTGCTATCAAACTTCGTAATTCTTTGCAAAGTATCAAACGACATCTCCACATCGATGTCGTTCACTGTGCCAATTAACTTCATCTTTGAGGCATTCTAACATGGAGGACGTCTTAAAGTAGCAACCCATTCTTGTATCTCCACATTAAACAAATTGCTCACCTACCGGTAATAACATTTTAACACGACTTCCCAACCCAATGCTCTAAACTTGTCAGTAACACCAAACAGACCAAAATCCGCCTCCCGAACTTCCTTTTCACATATGAATGCATCTTTCCGTTGGGCTAAGGCATTTATATGATCATGAAACAATTTCGTTTGACATTCCTCCGGTTGGTCTGCCAAAGACCCAGATCTCCAAACCGGTTTGTCACCTCTCTGCTCTTTTTGTTCCTCCTCTACATCCTCTTATAACACTGTAGATCTAAACCAAGCACAATATTCATTTTTTCAAAACAATTTGAGCATTATGTCAACTAAGTACGCAAAATTCTACTCAACAATATGTTTGAATCAAACAGCATAACATCTACAACCATAAACCATCCAAACTCACAAGTCCATATCATTAAAAACTTCAAGCAAGTGTGGATGCAAAACTATTATAAACAACTTACAATTTTTTTTTCAATACACATTCAATAATGAAAACAAATTGCATACCTTTGTGTTGTAGAAGATGAAAATGACAAAGCTTCAATCTAAACCAAAAACCCACAAAAGCCCCAAAAGTTATTGGACCATTTCTTCCAAAGACCACCAAAACGCAAGATTCTTACAATTCGAGTACAAAATTGAAATCCTTGTGAAATTTTAGTCAAAATAGACCCGAAAATCACTTGATTTGGTTAAATGATGAGAAAATTGTAAGAGTTTGAGGTGTGAAGTTAGGGTTTATGAGTTGGGAGAGTAGAGAAGAGGATGGGTAAAATGTGTAGTGAAAAAGGGCTTAATCCCGTCTTAGTGGAAGAAATTAATTGTAATTTTTGTTTTTTATAAAAAAAACCTGGTCCCCTCCTACTAGCGGCTACCGTAAGCTACGACACCATAGCTTACGGTGGACCCTAGTGTAAAATAATTACCGTACGACAGTTTAAACCCACCGTCAATTTTTTTAAGCCTACGGTTGTCACCGTAAGCTACCGTGGTCACTGTAGGATTTAGGCTTGAATTTTTTATTTTATTTTTTTGGATTTTTAAAATTTTTGAAAACACAAAAATTACCCTAACCCTCCTTGAAAGATCTGAGTTTTCCCCAACACCATAGAAAAATTTGTAAGAATTTCCCCACACTTGAGTCGAACACACTCTAAGACGAGAACGATAATTTTTTAAAAATCAATTTAAATAAACTACTCTAAACTAAACTATACAACAAACATGAGCCTCTTAATTTGTTTCCGCATCCGGTGGCCGTAAGAAGTAGCTCACCATATCAACATCAAGCATGTTGATATCCTTTCCTTCCAAGTACGGCTTGAGTCGATGTCCATTCACACTTGCTTAGTTTGGTCTTGAGCATGTTCTGTATCCACATCACCAAACCAACCCATTCGTGTAATGACATATGGACCCATCCATTTACTCTTAAGCTTTCCTGGAAATAACTTTAACCTCGAATTATACAACCACACCTTTTGACCCACTTCAAAGTTCTTTTCCTCAACTTTGCATCGTGAACCTTTTAAAACTTGTCGTTCTATGCGGAAGCACATTTGTATGCTTGTTCCCGGATTTCTTCAATTGCAAGTTCCTTAATTCTCACGCTTATTTGTAATCCGCATTAACAGTCTTGACCTCCCATGGCGTCCGATGCGTCAACTCCATTAGTAAGTGACACATCTTGCCATACACACCTGGTAAGGAGTTGTACCTATAGCCTCCGAAATGCCCACAATGGATCATCTAATTTAGATTACCATCCTTTCTATCAACCCATACCGTCTTTATCAAACTTTCTGTGATTTTCCATTTGGACACTTCGACTTGTCCACTTGTTTGCGGATGATATGGAGTACCAATGCGGTGATTCACATTATATCGTTTTAAAGGCTTCCCAAAGTTGATATTTTTGAAATGTAACCCACCATCACTAATAATGACTCTCAAAATACCAAAACGAGCAAAGATGTTAGATTGAACGAATTTTCACACCACCGAATGATCGTTAGTTGTAACCTCCCGTTTTCTCGTTTCGGTTAATAAAATAAAATACGAGTTATTATGAGTCGGGCTTGTATTGGGTTAAGTAATCCGGGTAATGGACTTGGGTTAATAAGGAAAGGGGAAAAGACTATGGGCTTAAGCCCATGACCCATGATATAAATACCATAATTAGCCATTAATTAATTCATTCTCACCCATTCCATACACCACCCAAAACACTCACTTAAGCTCTTTCTCTCATCTCTCTTTCTCTAAACCGAAACCAAGAAGAAATCGACTCCCGACCCAAGTTAATGATAGTATGATATTGTTTGGATCTAAACCCGCAAGATCTAGTCAAGAAACGACGAGCCGACACCCTAAACCGTTAAAGTTATGAGATCCGGATGGAATCGGGTATAAACCGATCGAAAGATGAGCTTAGGGGTCACCCTAACTCAGATCTAGATCGAACGGGGCGAAAAACGGTGAAAACAGTGGAAAACAACTGAGATCTCGCTTTTCTGGCGAGATCCCGATTTTTCAGCGATGATGGCGCCGGAAATGTGGGTACGATGTTAACGAATGTCTGAGAATGTTTTTGACATTCTTTAACCTAACCCTAGTTCGTTAGCGGAGACATAACGAATTAACAAGCAATTCGTGATGCTCATTCGTTAAGAAGAGATAACGAATTAGAAGTAGTTCATTAAGCCAGTCGTTAAGTAATTCGTTAACAGAGAACTGACGAATGAACCCCAGTTCATTATAGAAAGCTAGTTCGTCATAGAAAGCTAGTTCGTATAAAAGCCAATTCGTTATAAAGGTCCATTCGTTAAGAAATAACGAAGTAGCTAATTCGTTAAAGGACTGGAGACGAACTGAATAACGAACTAAAGTTTGAAAGAATGACAAAAAGGTCCCTGGACTTATGATAAAATGAATTAATTTCAAAGGAGCCCTCGAACTTTATGAGTTAGAAAATAAAATAATAAATTAAGAATTCTAATGAAAAATGTCTTAAGACAGTTAATGAAAAATGTGTTAAGATAGCTCGACCCCAGCCAGGGGCTCTGCCCCTTGGACCCTGCTAGGGGCTGCCGCCCCTAGAACTCCGCTGCCAGGGGCGCTTCCCCCAAACCCCCATTCATTGAGGGTTATAATTAAACTAGAAATACGATATGGGTAGTGATAGTTAATTGATACGTGTAATTGTTATACAGTTAGTCATGCGCAGCTAAAGAAAGGAATAACCATTAACGGTGAACGTAACAGGATTCAGGTGAGTTTCTAGCCCCACTTCCTTGTTATGTTTTTGGGGTTGCATGCATACTCAATGTAAACGTTAATAAACTTACCTTAAATGTTAAGTGTATGCTATAATGATTACTACTAGAGTATGTATGAATGTTATGAATGAATGCTTGTCGGTGCGTGAACGATCTTCGAATATTGCATGTATTAACAGGGAAAGTAATATGTAGTATGCCTAGTATGAACTATGTATGTATGAAAGTACGTAATGAAATGAGTATGTACAAAAGGACGATTATATAAAGAAAGGTACGTATGGCTATATGACGAACGGAAGGTATGGTTAGAAAGGGAACCGACCCTAATAATATCGGAGAATGTAGGGAACCGACCCTAATAATATAGGCGAATGTAGGGAACCAACCCTAATAATCTCGGCGAATGTAGGGAACCGACCCTAATAATCTCGGCGAATGTAGGGAACCGACCCTAATAATATAGGCGAATGTAGGGAACCGACCCTAATAATATCGGCGAAGGTTATAGGGCAGAATGCTCTTTAAAACGTATATGTATGAATGAAAGTATGTATGTATGTATGAAAGAAAGAATGAAAGTACGTACGTATGTAATTGTGTAAGTAAATATGAAGGTATGTACCTTGGGGTGCATATGTAAGTATGTGAATGTAGTGTATATCATCTGATTAACTAGAACTCACTTAGCATAGCTGACATTTAGTATGCACGCAGGTTAATCAACTGAGACAGCTGGCTTGAGGGAGAAACATGGCAGGATTGAAGGGACTGGCATCAAATGAATATTTGTCATGAAGTTTTAATAACCCACTTTATGTTATGTTTGAAATACAAGTTTTAAATGTTTGTAATGAATGGTTGACTTTTATTTATTCCATGAAAGTTTTAATTAACTCTGATATTTCGAACCGTATTTATGAGTAAATCCAATGTCCAAAGTGGGGCACCGGGATCGGGGCCTTACATTAGTCCTCATGGCTATCGCTTCAACCCACTTTGACACGTAATCCACCATAACCAAAATATACAAAAACCCATTTGAATTTGGAAACCGGCTCATAAAGTCAATGCCCCACACATAAAAAATCTCTATCACCAAAATAGGTTGCAACGACATTTCTTCCCTCTTCGAAATACTACCCATTTTTTGGAAATTTAAACAATGATGGGCATAACCACATGCATCCATGAAAATGGTGGGCCAATAAAACCCATATTGAAGAACCCGATAACCTGTTTTCTGACCACTAAAATGACCCCCACACGCCAATGCATGTGCATGAGTCAAAACCTCCGACACCTCGGTGTCAGGAATACACCTCCGAAGCACTTGATTCGACCCAATCTTGAAAAGATCCGGTTCATCCCAAATATATTGTTTCATTTGAGCCATAAACCGTTGCATTCTCTTCTTTACCCAATGGCTTGGAATAGAACCCGTGGCTAAATAATTCTCAAAATGAGCATACCACGGTGCGGTAGACAAAGCTAGCAATTGCTCATCGGGATATCTTTCATTAATTTCCATCATGTCATTAATGCTCTCTAATGGAATCTGGGATAAGTGATCCACCACTACGTTTTCACACCTTTTTTATCCCGAACTTCCTAATCGAATTCTAGTAAAAGCAACACCCACCGAATCAAACGTACCTTCGCATTCTTCTTCTACATCAAGTACCAAACCACACTATGAACCGAATAGACAATCACCTTACTCCCCCAAATATACGATCGAAACTTATCCAAAGCATACACCACCGCAAGCAATTCCTTTTCAGTGGTGGTTTAATTAAGTTGTGCTTCGGATAACGTCTTGCTTGCATAGTAATATACCACCGGCTTCTTATCAAACCATTGACCCAAAAGCTCTCCTATGGTGCTATCACTAGCAATGCACATAATTTTGAAAGGATTTGTCTAATCCGGTGGTTGCAAAATGGGAGCTTTCACCAACTAAGGATGACAATGAAACCAGAACCCGACGGGAATACCCGAAACCCGACATAATTGGGACGGGAAATACCCGTCCCATTAGGGTATGGGACGGGTTTGGGATTACTTTTGAAAATTTTTTCGGGTTTGGGGCGGGTATGTGATTTCTAATAAACCCGATTACCCGATAACATAGCCCCGTTTACCCGATTATATACCCGAATAACACGACATAATTTTATTTTCTTATATATTTATTTAAACATGTATATGGATATATTATTATACATAAAATCAATATTATATTTTAAATGTATCATCAAATTATCAAGAATTTTTAGTTTCCAACACCAATTTCCCAAATCCCTCATGCCCGCTCAATTACATCCTGATTCTTTCTTCTAATCTTTTTAATTTCTCTAGACTTATCAGTATTACTATTTGGCAAGGAAGATTAATATTGTTCCATTCAGTGATGCAACTCGCAACCCTATGTAGTGGAGTATGGTGATTAAGTTTTAGTTATCTTATCTTGTTTTAATGTGTGTATCTAATCTTGAATTTGTAATCCATATATTTTTTGAGTCGGTTTGGGTCTGGGAATACCTAGACCCGTCCCAAACCTGACCCATTGTCATCCCTATCACCAATTGTTCCTTCAAAACATTAAAGGCTTGCAAACAATCATTAGTAAAATCAAAAGGGGTAACAACAAATTACATAAAGGTTTAGTGATTACAATAAAAAAAATTAATAAGCCTCGTATAAAAACCTGCGTGTCCCAAAAATGATCTTACCCCTTTAACATTTTTCGGTGGAGGCAAATATGATATTCCCCGTATTTTTTCCTTAGGCACCTCTATTCTCCTTTCCGAAATGACATGTCCCAACACAATACCCTTTTGTACCATGAAGTGACTTTTCTCCCAACTTTGAACCAAATTTGTCTCAACACACCTTTTTCAAACTTTTTCCTATTAATTGAGACAAGATTCAAAAGTTGGACCGAAAATGGAAAAGTTATCCATAAATACCTCGAGTGAATCCCGACCGTGTCTGGAAGCATACATTGTTGAAATGTGGTTGGGGCATTACACAATCCATGGCATTCGCTGAAAAGCAAAAGTGCCATACGGACACGTGAAAGTAGTTTTGCGTTGGCCATCCGGGTGAATAGCAATTTGGTTATACCCCGAGTACCCGTCCAAAAAACAGTAATACTTTTTACCCTACAATTTTTCAATAATTTGGTCAATGAAAGGTAACTGGAAATGGTATTTAGAAGTAGCGGCATTTAATTTCCGATAATCAATGCACACTCGCCAACCGGTGACCGGTCGGGTGACGATTTGTTCACCGCTTTCATCTTTAATTACATGTATACGTGCTTTTTTTAGGTGCCACTTGTGTAGGACTTACCCGAGCGATATTCAAAATAGTGTAGATAATGCCCGCATCTAACAATTTGATTACCTTCTTCCTCACCACTTCCCTCAATTGGTATTCAACCTTCTTTGAGTCTCACGATTCGGTTTTGCATCATCGGTGGTGATAAATTTATGCATGACTGTGGATGGACTAATTCCTTTCAATTTGACAATCGTCCACCCCTATAGCCGCCTTGTTCATCTTCAACACCTTCAATAACTCTTGCTCTTGAGCCACGTCCAAATTAGAGGCAATAATGACCGGTAACATGTCATTGCCCCCCCCCCCCCCCCAAAAAAAACGCATATTTCAAGTGGCTAGGCAAGTGTGACATTTGTCATTTTTATTTGTATTTGTATTTGTATTTGTATTCGTGTTTGTATTCGTTAAACTGACCCGTTTTGTCGTTTCAATGTATTCATGTTTGTCATTCATCATTTAATATCAACACTGATGATTTAAAGTTATTATTCGTTTATTTTCTTTTCGTTTTGTTCAAATAATGAAACTCCGAGATTTAAAGTTAATAAAATAATCAATCTCCAAACAATGCGGGTATAATGTGCAAATAATCCAAAGATACTAAATTATACCAAGTTTATATAACATTTATAAGTTAAAGGTTTAAAGTGTAAATATAATATAAATTCAGTTTTAATATATATTGAAAGACCAGGGGCCATACTGTAAATTATTCAAAATATATTATTTTAATAAAAAAAACTCCCAACCCAGCCATCCCCCTTGAGTGTCGCGTTTTTCCGGCCACCGTCGGCGGCGGTGGCATATTATTCCGACGACGTTGATAACTCCTTAAACTTCGTTCTTTGACCCATTTATCTCGTTTAACGTGTTTCTCTGCGAATTACGATCTTAAATCAAGATAATTAATACGTTTAAACACCGCGAGTCAACCAAGTAACTGCCGGATATTATTTGAAATCAATAACGATAAATTAAAAATTATACGCTCCTAATTCTAGTATAAATATGACCCTAACCTTCGTCCAAACTTGCTGCAAACATCAATTTATACAAACAAACTCTTTCGATAATCATCAAATCATCCGTTCAATTTTAACTCCGGCGAACTCCGTTCACCCTCTTTCCGACACCATTCCAGGTAATATTTATATGGTTTTTGATCACGCTAAGCCGTCTAATAAATCTCTAACTCACTTTTAACAAACAATCAACTGTTTAATCAATTGCAACTCCTAGGATTATGTGGAAGAAGATAAATCTGAAATACGATATATATATATATATATATATATATATATGTAATTGTTTCTATTCTTTTAACATAATAACAAGCTGGTACAATGGTTAAGACACTTGAGTGTGGAAGAGAGGACTCGGGTTCGAACCCAGGTCAGGACATATTTTTTTAATATTATTTTTATACCACTTTTCTTTTACGATTTAATAAAATAAATATAATAAAAATCATTATAAATTAAATAATATTATTTTAAATTAAATAAAATTGCTATAAATTATTTTTAGCTTTTTAACCCAAAAACCAATCTTCCAAAACCCGATAACGCTCGTTAACACTCGTAAATAAAATATATAAATATACACATATATTTTCATTGTAAACTTAAAAATTCGCTAACCAATTCGTCTTTCAAAATAAAATATACTGATAACGCCAAAATTCCATAAACATCATAATATTCAAACTTAATATTAATCTCATAATTTAAAATAAATAATAAACCGTTGAATTTTTTTGTTAAAGTTAAATATTAAACTACCTAAAATTAATAAACGTATATATTTTAATAATAAAATATATAAACAATAAGACCAACTTTATAATCCCATTAATTAGTTAGTAATTCTCATATTTCTTATTCACCTCGCTGGATTCGATCATTCGGTTTCATTTAACACTCTTTCGGTTTTTACTTCAAGTTACCTTCCAATTCAAATGTGAGCTTCTCACTCCCCCTTTTTTTAGCGTTTTTACATATTTTGGGGGTAACATATATATCGTATTCAAACCAATTTGCTTATTTTTTTTTGTTACAAACTACGATTCGCATAATGAACGGGTGGGATTTGATTCGTTTGAAAAATGCTAATTGACTCGTTAGAAAAATAGGATTTGATTCGTTTGAAAATGGGATTCGATTTGTTTAAGTATCCGATTTGATTCGATTCATTTGAATACTCGATTCGATTCGTATGAATAGTCGATTCGATTCGTTTGAATAGTCTATTCAATTCGTTTGAATACTCGATTAGATTCGTTTGAATACTCGATTCGATCCGTTTGAGTACTCGATTCGATCCGTTTTCATCTTCGATTCGATTCGTTTTCATCTTCGATTCGTTTTCTAAAATCGATTGGATTCGTTTGGCCTATTCGATTCGATTTGTTTGGCCTTAAGGCAGATTAGCTTGATGACTTGAGTACAAGAGATCTAAACGTTAAATACATACTTTATTGATAGCTTAATAGATGAATACATTATGGTGTGGAATAACTTATGGAGAGCATAAACAATAACTTAGATCTCTCTCTATGTATGTACATACCTTAATTATGAGCATGACTAGCATATATATAGGCCATATGCTCTAGTTCGTTAAGTTAGTCTAATTCGTTATATCTTCATAACGAGTTAGACACCATTCGTTATGATTCCATAATGAATGGTAATAACTTAACAAACTAGCCCTCATTCGTTATTCTTCCATAACGAATGGGCTCATACCTTAACGAACTAGTCTAGTTAACTAACGAATGGACCTCATTCGCTATACAATCCAAAGCGAATGGACCATTTCACATTAAATAAACAACCTAGACTATCTATACCTTATTCGATTGCTACGGACACCAAAACCGTGCACTAACAGTAAGACTTAGATAGGAAGTAGTTAATTGACACCTATATCCGTTATACAGTTAGCCGTTGTGGCATCCCTCACTTTAGTTTTGTAACTAAAATAGAGGAAAACCGGATAATTAACTCTTATATGGATACTTGATTTTATTGGAATGAAATGCTTGAATTAAGATTTGATTATATGTTAAATGTGAATTTTAAAATGATGCTTACTTGATTAATGATCACGTGGTTAAATAATACACGACAATCATGAGGCATGAAGATGTTATTAAGAGATTAGGTGTATGAATGCACATGTATGTGTAAAAACTTGAATAGCGAATATAATAATGCACCCTATTAAGGATAATGAGTAAAATCAAGAGTAGTGAGTTAAAGAGAAAATAATACATACATACATACATGGATTTATAGGGATATATTCTTACATGAAAGAAATTTATGTTACTTGTATGGTTACTGATTATGGACAAAGAATCAAACTTAAGATAACAATGTTCATTTTAATTACAAGCCATGTTGTTAGCTTATGGGATTTATAAACAAATAAAGTGTGAAGCTTTAGAGAAAATGAATCTAATTTATCCAAACATTACAAATCGGGTCCTTGTACGATCAAACAACAATATATTAAGCTAGGCTAATAACCCAACTGTGAATGCCCTTTTCAGTTTACCAGACTTCCATCCGATTTGGTATAGAGCTCTAACCAAGAACTAACTATAAAACGTAAGGTCAATATCCGCCTTGCTATGGTGCTTCCCAACTAGACATATGATTCATGTAATCTTCTATTATTCTAGTGCATAAGGACGAAGACTCTTGAAAACCTACCAAAAATAATTTAAAAATACACTATGTGCTAACCCTTCATTTTGGTTCACCCAACCCCCAACTGATCCCATGGAGTGCTAAACAATACTAGATATATTAATTAAGGTCAAATCACACTTTCATCTTGAATCTCCCAAGTAGACATGCAAACCATACAAAAATCAGTTTTATCATATATATGTCATAACATTGAAAGGCTATTATCATATGTAAAGCAAGATTCCTCTTCCAAGACATAAAAGAGGGTTGCACACTTTCCAACCGTGGATCTTCTAACCCGTCGCTATCACTATTTATGTGAAAGAAGTCAAAACCGATTGTGCAAACAAGATATGGACATGTGATAGCATATACATAAAAGAGGGTCTTATGCACTTCATTTGGACACCCAATAACCTGCAATATGCTCTAAATATCTAGGACAAGTCACTATCTATATTGGTTAACCAACTAACACATTTACACTCACAATGCAGCTGTGAATCAGGGCCGTTGGATCAAGTTTAGATTGACCAATAGGATGAAATCACATGGATTAACTCCTCCTATAAGTACTAGGCCTTAACACCTTCACAAACACACAAATCTTTCACCTCACTTCATGTATCAGTTCAACTTCTGTCCAGAAAATTAGCCTATAGAAAACGATCATATCTCCCTCTCTACTGCTCCAAATTCTGATATACTACTTGGAGATGAAGCTCTTACCTATTCCTTAAAACCTTCATTTGGATTCACTCGTTTTAGATGAGTTTTCGACCACCGAACAAGCTGTGAGGCAGAACTACACAGATCCGGAGCTGCACGTCTATCTTCTGCTCATCTCTATGTTTGAGGTATCAAACGAGCTCCAAATCACTTGATTATTTTTCCTATGTTCTTGAAATTTAATAAAGTATAACATATCGAAATTTCATAGGCATTGGAGCCTATTTGAACCCCCAACCCGGGCTCATATGATACACCTTTCTTCATATACTTAAGCCTCTTCATTTCGATGAGCAAGAAAGGATCGAGCCAGGAGAAAGAAGAATGAATAGCTGACCAGGAGGGACCAGAAGACTAAGCTTTGTATAATTTCCTAATAATAATAATATTAAATGATGAAAATCTCCAGGACTAGGAGGGACCAAAAGACTACGAAAAAGTATTCCCAAGGGGCCTAAGTCACAATAACATTTCCACAATCTTGATTTTACTGTGAAACCCTAGATTTCCTATCGAATTCAGTCGTTAAACACGTAACAACGATGGTAGGGTCTCCAAGATTACCGTCAGTTGAATGGAAAGTCAAACTAAACTTTGTGTCGCGGTTCCAAGAAGCGTCACAAGAATGGATTATGATAATCGATAGAAACAGCTTGAGCGGTGTGTGTACTTCTGTCTCCGGAATGATCTTATTTTCCAAAACCAACGCCGAAAATGTTAGGAAAGTGTCTTGGATGAGATTCTCCGTGGTCGGTGGTTTAGGTGTACCGATCCCGCTAGTTGGGTACGATAGTTAGGGGTGTTCTTCTGGTTCTTTTTTCGGATTTTGGTTTTCCGGGTCGGGTTCTTCGGGTTTCAAAGTTTTAAATCTTGACCCGAAACCCAACCCGAATCACTTACAGGTTCTTTGGGTTTGGGGTTTCTCCACTTGGGTTAATCGGGTTTCGAGTATCCTACAAAACAAAACAAAAAAATTAAAAAACTAAAATGCTAAAACTAAAACAACATATTGTTATTTGCTCATAAGAAAATAATCAAATAATAAACCAACATAACTTGATAAAACAATCCAAAAGAAGAATAAAACTAACTCGAACTATAACCATCTTCAATCGGGCTTGATTTGGTTGTTCGATTACGGTTTCTATTAGTAATAACTGGAAAACATAAATTACCAATAGACAATCGATCTATAATAGTTGTAATGACAACAATCGAGTAGGACAAGATTATGATAACGTTAGTGGCTAAGACTAAGCCTTTATACCTATATATATATATTTAATTTCAAAATTAAAATATTCAGGTTGACCCGAAACTTATAAATCAAACCCGAGAACCAACCCGAATTAGTTTAGTTCAGGTCAGTCTTTTCTCGGGTTTGGGTTTTTCGATTTGGGTTAGTTCGGGTTTGTGCTTTCTGGGGTTGGGTTTCAGGTAAAAGTGACAGCCCTAACGATAGTCCTCAACCAACTGAAGAAAGTTTGACACCTTGTTGGGATATTTGGATGATGTGATGCCGGTTGATCAAGCTCAAGCTCAAGCTCCTCCTCTTGTGGTTCCAAGTGCTGCTACTACAGATTGTTGGTGCTAAAATTATTAAAGAAGTTGAACTTGTCAACAGACAGCTACAACTGGTCTCTTCGGTTTGTGGCCTTGTTCATGTTACATAGAGAAGTCCAACTCCTGAGGTATCACAAGCTTTTAGTATTTTCATATACAATCCAATTAATTTGGAGGTATTATCACTTCCGTTTCCGAACAAGCTTTGCCTCGATGTTGTTGAAGTGTTGCAATGGTGCGGTCTTTGGATGAGTTTTTTTTACCACTTTCTATGCCTATACTCTAGGAGAATCATCTACTTGGAGCCATGTTTTAGGCCCCCATGAATATCCTGAGATTGTTACAAAGAAGTCCATTGAGCTTAATGGCGATCTATATGCAATAACCAAGTCAACAACTAGCGGTTTTGGGCTATGCGCGTTCAATCTTGCTTCCGAGCAATTTTGAGGAGTCCCCCTTGTTTCTATGTATGGAGTTGTAGGTGAACTTGAACCCGATCTTGGGATCATAAATGACAATCTGGTTGTAATCGTCACATCGACTGTTGTAACATCCCAAGTTTTGTTGGTATTTATAAAATCGGGTTTTAATTAAATTATAGAAGATAAATATAATTATCTAAAGTATGAGGGGGTTAAGTGTCATTAGATGAAAAGTTAAACATGAAACCTTACCCTCTTTCTATAAATGTAGCCACCATCTCATTTATAACCATCCTAGCCTCCAAACTCCTTCTTTACCAAAATTCCCGCTTTTGAGAGAGCAACCCACAAAGACCCAACGATTCACGGAGATCTAACCATCGAGGATCGGTCTCAAAGTTTTACAGAGTGTTCATAACATATAAATGAAGATTTCCACCAGTCAGATCGTTGATCAGAGGTCGGGAAGTCTTGTTTTTATCAAGGAAAACATAACAGTGGAAAAGTGTGTTTTTCGGAAACTGTTTGGGTTTTTCGGCATCTTTAGCAGTGGATTCCGACAGCGGCAGTTGGCGAATCTGGTAGAGCTCGGCGACCCGGTCGCGTGGCCGCTTGAATCACTCAATTTTGAGTTCGTTTGATATGGTTTTGGGCTTCTCGATTGATTTCAGACATAAACCTCAAAGATACGTTTTTATTAAAAAGTTTAGATTTTGTGTACAGAAATGCCTGAAAATTGGTAGAATAATAGAAAGGGTCACGATTATTGATAAAGTAGTGAAGCTGGTAGTAAATGGGTTATTTGGCTCGTTTCGACTAAAACGAGTAGTGTTCAGTTCGTTAAAGGACAGGTAAACGAAATCGGTTTGGCATGTAACTTGGTAGAATAGTAAATCGGACCCTAACATATAGGAAAAACATAAACTTGGTGATAAAAGAGTTATCGGGTGGGATTTGATTCGTTTGAAAAATGTGATTCGACTCGTTAGAAAAATAGGATTCGATTCGTTTGAAAATGGGATTCGATTTGTTTGAGGATTCGATTTGATTCAATTCGTTTGATAGTCGATTCAATTCGTTTGTGTAAGGCCCCGTTACCGGTAGCCCTACTTTAGTGTTGGATTTACTCATAAACGCAGTTCTAATTATTAGAGTTAATAAAAACTTTCGCGGAATAATATAAAAGTCAACCATTCATTACAAACATCCATAACTTGTCTTTCAAAAACATAACATAAAGCATAGTATTTCAAACATCACGACATATCTCCAGATGCCAGCCTCTTCGGATCCTGCCATGTGTCTTCCTCAAGCCAACTGCCTCAGTCGATTAGCCTGCGTGCGTACTAAAAGTCTAGCCATTCTGGTAAACTTCTAGTTCGTTACCTATTCTTAGCGAATTGGGTTATCATAGCGAACTGCTTCTCATAGTGAATTGACCCCTTTAACGAACTGGACTTCTTAACAAATCAGTCCATAGCGAACCGGTCCAAGTAACGAACTGGACCTTCTAATTCGTTATCTCCTTTAACGAATGACTATAACGAATTTGGGACTAATTCGTTATCTTTTAGCTATAGCGAATCAAGGGTAATTCGCTATCTTTTCCCTAACGAACTGAAGCTAATTCGTTACATTCCCACAGACGAATCAGCTTAGCGAATTACTTCTAATTCGCTAATTACCCTTAGCGAACTAGGGTTAGGTCAGGGAATGTCAGAACATTCCCTGACATTCCTTATCCTCGTACCACTATTCCGGCGCCGCCTTTTCGGAAAGCCGCCGGAAAATCGCGAACACGTCGGAAAAACGAGTTTTAACTCGTTTTTCACCGTTTTTTATCTCGTTCGATCCAGATCTAAGCTAGGGTGACCCCTAAGCTCATCATAGGTTCGGTTTATACCCGATTCCACCCGGATCTCGTGACTTAAACGGTTTAACGGTGTCGGCTCGTCGTTTGGTGACCATAGCTAACGGATTTAAGCTCATACAACAAAATACTATCATACCTTGGGTCGGGATCCGTTTCTTCTTCTATATTTCGGCTAGAGAGAGGCTAGAGAGAGAGAGAGAGCTTAAGTGTGTGTTTGTGAGGTGTATGGAATGTGTGAAATGAATGATTAATGGGCATTTATGACTTATATAATTATGGATCATGAGCCGATGGTCCTTTCCTCTTTCTTTCATAGCCCAAGTCCATAACCCATGTCCATTTAACCCAATACTAGCCGACTCATAATAACTTGTATTTTCGTTCATTAACCGAAACAAGAAAACGGGATGTTACAGTTTGAATAGTCGATTCGATTCGTTTGAATACTTGATTAAATTCGTTTGAATACTCGATTCGATCCGTTTGAATACTCGATTCCATTCGTTTGAATACTCGATTCGATCCATTTTCATCTTCGATTCGATTCATTTTCTAAACTCGATTCGATTCGTTTGGCCTATTAGATTCGGTTTGTTTGGCCTTAAGGCAGATTAGCTTGTTGACTTGAGTAGTAAGACTTAGATAGGAAGTAGTTAATTGACACCTATATCCGTTATACAGTTAGTCGTTGTGGCATCCCTCACTTTAGTTTTGTAACTGAAATAGAGGAAAACCGGATAATTAACTCTTATATGGATACTTAATTTATTTGGAATGAAATGATTGAATTAAGAGTTAGTTAAATGTTTAATGTGAATATTAAAATGATGCTTACTTGATGAATGATCACGTGGTTAAAGAATACACGACGATCATGAGGCATGCAGATGTTATTAAGAGATTAGGTGTAGGAATGCACATGTATGTGTAAAGACTTGAATAGCGAATATAATAATGCACCCTATGAAGGATAATAAGTAAACTCAAGAGTAGTGGGTTAAGAGAAAAGAATACATACATACATACATACATGGATTTATAGGGATATATTCTTACATGAAAGAAATTTTATGTTACTTGTATAGTTACTGATTATGGACAAAGAATCAAACTTAAGATACCAATTTTTATTTTAATTACAAGCCATGTTGTTAGCTTATGGAACTATAACAAAAATAAAGTGTGAAGCTTTAGAGAAAATGAATCTAATTTATCCAAACATTACAAATCGGGTCCTTGTACGATCAAACAATGACAATATATTAAGCTAGGCTAATAATCCAATTGTGAATGCCCTTTTCAGTTTACCAGCCTTCCACCCGATTTGGTATAGAGCTCTAACCAAGAAATACCTATAAAAAGTAAGGTCAATATCCGCTTTGCTATGGTGCTTCCCAACTAGACATATGAAACATGTAATTTTCTATTATTCTAATGCATAAGGACGAAGACTATTCCTGAAAACCTATCAACAATAATCTAAAAATATACACTATGTGGTAACCCTTCATTTTGGTTCACCCAACCCCCGACCGATCCCATGGAGTGCTAAACAATACTAGTTATATTAATTAAGGTCAAATCACACTTTCATCTTGAATCTCCCAAGTAGAAATGCAAACCATGCAAAAATCAGTTTTAGCATATATATGTCATAACATTGAAAGGCTATTATCATATGTAAGGCAAGATTCCTCTTCCAAGACATAAAAGAGGGCTGCACACTTTCCACCCTTGGATCCTCTAACCCGTCGCTATCACTATGGATGTGAAAGAAGTCAAAACCGATTGATGGTTATGCAAACAAGATATGGGCAGGTGATTGCACATAAAAGAGGTCGTATTCACTTCATTTGGACACCCATTAACCTACAATATGCTCTAAATATCTAGGACACGTCACTATCTATATTGGTTAACCAACTAACACATTTACACTAGCTCACAATGCACATGGTGTTTGAGAGAGAGTAAACAAAAACATATATGCAGCTCCGAATTAGGGCCATTGGATCAAGTTTAGATCGACCAATAGGATGAAATCACATGGATTAACTCCTATAAGTACCAGGCCTTAACACCTTCACAAACACACAAATCTTTCACCTCACTTCATGTTTATCAGTTCAGCTTCTGTCCAGAAAATTAGCCTATAGAAAACGATCATATCTCCCTCTCTACTGCTCCAAATTCTGATCTACTACTTGGCGATGAAGCTCTTACCTATTCCTTAAAACCTCCATTTGGATTGACTCATTTCCGATGAATTTTCGACCACCAAACAAGCTGTGAGGCTGAACCGCACAGATCCGGAGCTGCACGTCTATCTTCTGCTCATCTCTATGTTTGAGGTAACAAACGAGCTCCAAATCACTTGATTATTTTTCCTACTTTCTTGGATTTCTTTGAAGTATAACATATCCAAATTTCATAGGCATTGGAGCCTGTTTTAACCCCCAACCCGGGCACATATGATATACCTTTCTTCATATACTTAGCCTCTTCATTTCGATGAGCAAGAAAGGATAGAGCCAGGAGAAACAAGAAGGAATAGCTAGGAGGTTCTGAACAAACTTGTGGCTCATCATCCACACACCTTAAACCTACTTATTTGATCGAATAGATTGTACACCTTGTTAGTCTTGAGGAATATTCGGAATCGGATCCAAAATGTGAGTTCGTAGCCCCCTTTTCTCTTATTACTTTTACTGTTTTCGAGGGAGAAACATACTTAATATAGTTTTAAATTGTTTTACAGAAACGTGACTACTATTTAACTTATCTTACTATACATGTTTATTAAGACGAAATAGTTTTACTGAAATATATATACATACATATATTTAAAGCTTTGTTTGGAATTATAAGGATCATATATTTATTTTGGGAAAGATAACTACATAAGTTATAGAATTGAAATTATGTGAAGGATATGCTTAATGTCGGATGTTTATGTTTGAAATGAATGACGAATGAATAACTGCATAAGTTAGAATTATCGCTTAAGTCCACGTATTTACTATTGTTTAACCTTTAACTCTTGTTGATATGAGCCGTTGTCAATTGGGATAGTACTATCGGGGACGTCCACCCCATTCAAGGTTAGTCGTGCCAACTATGTAAATGTGAATGCTTATTGTCATTTTGCGTTTGTGTACTAACGTTCCACGATAAAACGTTAGAGCTAACGGGCCTGGAGGCTTGTGCTAGATTTCGAAAGAAGTGTGCATATTAGCATGACATATGATGAGCAGAGAATCCATACATAATATGAGATGATACTTTATCGCATTTTGAATCTATATTACTAATGTTTTATTATGGAATAATGATTAATTATTTGAAAGCTACGTCATTGGTATTTAAGTTGAAAACATGATTATAGATATGGGAATGTCAATATCAATTATGTTTTGAAATGAAATCTTGAACATAGACATGGGAATGTCAATTTCACGTATGTTATGAAATGAAAGTGTGATTATAGACATGGGAATGTCAATATCAAGTATGTTTTGAAATGAAATTATGAATATAGACATGGGAATGACAATGTCATGTTTTGAAAATAAATGGTGAACCTTGACATGGAAATGTCAATGTCACTTATGTTAATGAAATGGTGTTTTAATCCATGAATGTGAAACTGAAGTTATTCTTGGTATAATAACGTATGCGTTTTTAGAAGAATTATAATTGCTGACGTACACATTTTTCTTGATGAAATTATCTTATGAAATAATGAAATTAGTTGTATAAAATCTACTTTACAAGGAAATGTAAATGCTTTTACTAAAGATATTTATGTGAAAACTTAAACCTTCGAGCTCACCAACTATTTTTAGTTGACGTTTTCAAGAATGTTTTTCAGGATATGCAAATAGAGGACTGCTTGCTAGGATTAGATGAGAAAGATTTAGAATTAGTACTTAGTCTCTTTGTTGAGCATCTTGTAATATTACTATACTTTGTAAGAATTGTAAATTTAGAATGCGCGTTTGGCATTCTCTTGTAAACAATGTGTTCTTGATTAATCAATATACTGTACATTCTGTGTTTTCGCCTTGGCGGGGTGTTACAGACGCGCTCAGCTGAAGAATATGTTACAATCAATTCATAAAGGAACATGACCCAGGTGAGTTTCTAGCCCCTTTCCTTGTTATGTTTTTCGACATTGTGTGCATACTCCTATGTGGTTAGTTAATACAATTACCTTAAGTGGTAAGTGTGTGCTATATGAATATTTAAAGAATGATATTGATATAACTAATGAATGTAGAAAGAATTAAAAGTATACAAGTAAATGTATATTAATATATGTATATCTATTGTATGAATGTATGGCTATCCGATGCATAAGGGAACCGGACCCTAATAATATTCAAGGCAGATATATGGTTATATGGTTATTCGACGCATAAGGAAACCGGATCCTAATAATATCCAAGGTAGAAATGGAACCGGGCTCTAATAATACTCGAGGATGTAGGACGAAATGCTCTTTAAAACGTAGAGATAATTATGTTTGTATTGGTAAGATAAAGCAAGAAAGAAGTAAAGCATGAAAGTAATAAATAAGAATGCAAGTGTGCATGAATGAAAGGTAAGTTAAGTATACAATACATGTCTTTGGAATGTATGTTACCTGATTAACTAGAACTCACTAGAACTCACTCAGCGCAACTAACTTTTAGTATACACGCAGGTAAATAGGCTAAGACAGCTAGCTTGAGGGAGACACATGGCATTGGACTGAAGATACTAACATCTTGAGAAAAATGAGTATGTAATATATGGTTGAAGTTTAATGTTTCCATGAAAGTTTTAAATCACTCTGATATATAGAACGGTGTTTATGAGTAAATCCATCGCTAAAGTAGGGCACTGAGACCGGGGCCTTACAAGTTGGTATCAGAGCATAAGTTCGAGAAAAATAAGCATCTCACATGCTTAGACTCGAACAGAGAATGGGGCTAAAGGATGAAGATGTCAGTTCAAGAAGGTCATGTGTTGCTCAAGCAAACTCAAGAATTGTAAGGTACATTATTAAGTTCATGTAAAGATTTAGAAATATATGATTATGCATGTTAAATGTAAGTAGAGAAATGTATAAATGCTAGCTTTATTTCTAGGGATAAGAATGTAGGTTACATGTATGTTTGCATGATTGTGTAAGTAGTAGCAACTAGCACAAGTGAAATCATGTAGGGAAGTATATAGGACCTGAGGAGTAATGTAAAGAGTTAATTACACTTGGCCAATGTCATTAACTACTTACCTTACAAATCATGTGCTAAATAATTCCTAGAGTGATAAAGTTTGTGTTTCTTTGGAGATAAGATAGGATGACTGCTGCAAACGGACGAGAACGAGGAGTTCATACTGGACGTTGTGGTAGGACACGTGCCAACTAGACACCCTTTTGAAGAATGTGTGACAAAATGATATATGAAAGAAGTAGGACTCCAACTGTAGAAAGTCACGAAGAAGGATCACACTTGGAGCTTATAGTCAATTACACTAAGAGAGTTGCTCAATTGTTCCGCACCTCAATGCCGACAATGCTTGCTGAAGCATTAAATGTTGCCCAAACTGGGAATCCAAGTGGAAGCAACCTGAAAGAAACTAAGGAAAGTCTGCTGAAATAAGGTAAAACACATAGTATGCCTGCATAGTTAACTCCATATGGTAACTTGTTTGGATCTTGAGTGACGAAGCGAATGTTGAGAAAGAAGAGATAATTGAGAAGTACGGGTGACTGTCAAGATATCTTAATTGAAAAGGAATGGAAGTATGAGGCTACATGGTGTAGCGAATGTGAAAGAAGAACACTAGAAATAATGTAGTTGTGTATCTGAGACTATTATGAAGAGAATACTAGCAATACGTTTGTTAAAATTATGAGCATGGTTAAGAAGTGTAAGGTAGAACTAGAAGGACATGAGTTCCTTGGTACTCTTTATGTTTGACCTTAAGAGAGTTCGATGTCGTTTTGGAATGGAAATGTTGTTTGCGTTTGAGGCTATGATAGTGTGTAGGAGTGAGTTTATAAGGTTGAAATACTTGGATGGTGGTATAGTGACGATGTGTGGTGATTAGGAAAGTTAAGGGCTTAAAGTCATTTCGATGATAAAAGCCGAAGGTTTGATAAGGTGAGGGTGTAGCGCTTACCTAGCGTATGATGTCAAATCTACGACCGAAATGAAAGAAATGAAAGATGTTCCTGTAGTGTGTGACTATCCATAAGTGTTCCCAAAGTACTTTTCGGGGTGACCACCGGAACGAGAGGTGAATTTTAGATAGAGTTAATACCAGGAGCACAACCCGTCGCGAAAACACGTTACTGCCTTGTGGCGTTCGAGATGAAAGAAATAAATTCCCAACTGCAAGAACTCCTCGACGAAGGTTTTATAATACTGACTGTTCCCCTAGGAGTTTGCCGATATTGTTTGTAACGAAGAAAGACAGAATTATGAGAACGTGTATAGATTACCACGAGTAGGATAAGCTTATGGATTGACGATCTGTTTGATTAGTTACAAGGTGCTAGTTGGTTCTCCCTAATAGATCTCAGATCCAATGATCAATAGTTGAAAGTAAAAAGGGCAGACATACCTGAGACTGCGTTTCGGGCGCGATATGGACACTACGAGTTTGTCGTGATGTCATTTGGATTGAGGAATGCTCCAGCAGCATATATGGTTATGATGAATAGGGTATGTCATCCTATGCTGGACAAATCGGCCATTGTCTTTATTGATGATAGTTTTGATTTATTGAAGGAATAAGTCTGACCATGCTAAACACTTGAGAGAAGTGTTGGAGAAGTTGAAGAAAGAGAAAATGTATGCTAAGTTTTTAGGGGGTACCATCTATACATATCGTAAGAGTTTGAAATATTTCTTCAAGTAGAAAGAACTGAATATGAGGCAGAAAAGATGGTTAGTGATATAGTATAATGATTGTAAAATCAAGTATTATCCCGGTGAGGCTAATGTGGTCGCATACGCACTAAGTCGTAAAGGATAATTAAGTAGTATAAATTAGTTAGCACTTCGGATTTCATGAATGAGATCCACAAGACATAGTTAGAAGTTATAAAGGATGAGAGCGGAATGAAAATTGAATTAATTGTTGGTGTTAAATAGAGATTTGAAATATAATGCTCGTGAGGTGAAAACCATAATGAAGCTCATAAGTACAGATACTCAATTCTTCCGGGATCCCCCAAGATGTATAAAAACTTGAAGAAAGATTACTGAGGGTCAAGTATGAAGAATGAGGTAGTAGATTATGTCAGTATGTGTTTGACTTGTTTGCAAGTTAAAGCAGAAAACCAGAAACCATATGGAAAGATACAACCATTACAAGTACCATAATGGAAATGGGTTCACGTCAACATGGATTTCATAACTAAGCTACCGCGTACAGCTAGAAACCATGATACCATCTGGGTGATTCTGGACCATTTGAAGAAATGTGCTCACTTTATACCAATACGAGAAGCTATCTCGTCAAAAATATTAGCTAAGGTGTTTATTAGCAAGATTGTGACAAGGCATGGAGTGTCGTTGTCAATTATGTCAGACAGAGATTGTCGATTTACATCGAGATTTCGAAAAGAAACAATTTGGTTACAACAAAGGCAGATACTGATGAAAGTGAAACCTTTAAGTAAAAGTCAAGTGAAAATGAGTTCTTGGTATGTGATGACTGTGGAAGGATAGGATACTTTGACTACGTGGATAAGAACAACTGCATGTGTTATGAATATGGAGCCGACAGTCACACATCAAGAGGATGCAAGAAACTATGGGCGGGAGTGGAATGATATGCAAGGAAGGCGCATAAATGGTTTAGACTTATGTTTTTTTCGAACTGAGTCATAACACGAATGATTAGTGTGTAAATGATAGTCATGCAATCATGAGTCGGAAGTCATCTAGAATGGTAACGATAGAATAGAATTATAAATGCCCATATAAAGGTCACGGCATGCTTGGGAAGGAAGTTTATTAAGATAAATAGTTATGATATATCAGGGAACCTGATAAGCAGCAGCAGACAACAAGGGTTTCATAGGACAAGACGAGGCTTGATTAGTCAAGAAAAGGAATATGTATCAACATGTACTTCATGATCAAGCTACCTTGAACAGTTACAACTCATGTACCCTATGTGTTGGTAAGAGCTAAAAATGGAAGAAGGATTAAATGGTGATTTAAGAAGTTCTCCGTCAAGTTATGTCACGATTGTGCTTAAGAATTTCAAGAGGTGTTCTATCATAAAGAATTAGCAAATGGATTTCTAGAAGTAATCCTTAAGGAGAAACTGCAAAGGTTTCCTTTTATAGTACTAATGTGTTTTGAACGTATTGCAAGTCAGTATATTTGCAAAAGGTTGTAAATGGACAGAAAGGTCATTAAGTGCCAAGTGTTGTGATAGTAAGTGCAATATTTCTATTCGAAGGAAGAAAGAAAAGCATGAATAGGGAAATGATGGGGACTTGCTAAGTCTAGATAAGGAAGTGTTGGTGCATTTTGTGACCGTCGCTATGCAATTCCGACCAGCTGGGGCGAAGTTGTGGATGGAGCCAACTTCGCCTAGGACAACTTCGCCATCAGGCCCAAGCCCAAGCCCGCGAAGATGTTTATCTATATATATATGTGTGTCATGTTTAGGGTTAAGGAATTGAACAAAACAGAAAAAAGTGAGGTAGAGTTGTTAAGTTGTCTAGAGAAAAAAAGATAGGCGAATTCTCGTGGGCAGACCCGAGGTAGAGCTCACCTAGGGTCGGCCATGATATGTTTTCTCTTCCAGTATGTAATGTGTTAAGATTAATATATAAAGCGATCTGCAGATCTGTTTATCCTATTCGTGTGTATGTTTGTGTTTAATCGTGTTCTTCGTCTCTGACACCATAAACTATTCTTGGAGGATTCCGCACTCCTAGACTTCGTGCAGGTCTCGTATCGATCAGTGACGAATCGGGGGGACTTACAAGTGGTATCAGAGCCTTAGGCTCTTATGTTGTGGTTCAAGATCTGCGTTTTGGTGTTTTTGGCATGTTTCAGATCGGTTTTTAGATGGGGCAGACGTCAGAGGCGAAGTTGTCGCTAGGGTTTAGGGTTTTGGCGAAGTTACTGGAAGGTGAAGTTAACGAAGGGCGAAGTTACTAGAAGGTGAAGTTAAAGAAGGGCGAAGTTAATGAAGGTTGAAGTTAAAGAAGGGAGAAGTTACTGGAATGTGAAGTTAAAGAAGGGCGAAGTTAATGAATGGTGAAGTTAAAGAAGGGCAAAGTTATCAGGTGAAGTTCACCCATAGGTCAGACTTCTGATATACAGAAGGTTAGACTAACGGTATGTTTTTCTTTTCCTCTGATATTCAAGATATGGTATCCCAAAAAAACAAAAAAAACAACAAAAAAAACTTCACTCTCGCTTAAAATTATGTCGGTTGCTCAAGTTTGAAGGACATATACTTGTATATGTTTGGTCCTCTTATTTACTTGTAGATTCAAAGGATAGCCATTCACCTGAAACTGAAAGCATCTGGGGTGATTGTGATGCGTTTTGTTTTAATTCCTTCGCTGAAAATTATACCGGTAGCTCTAAGTTTGAGGGACACATATTTATATGTGTTTGGTCCTGTTAACCAAAAAGGGGGGGGGGTATTTTTGGGAAATTTTCTTGAACGAAAATTTTTATATTTCAATCATATAAAAAGAGGATCAGTGAGGAAAAATTAGATGATAATATTTTTGGAGATCATGGATGCTAGGGTAATAAAGATCATGAGGCTTGGTTAAGCTTTTGATGATTATTACAGGGCATGTGTGTTAGATTCTGTCAAGGTGGTTTTGTGATGAAACTGATCATTTTCTGTTAAGTAGTTGAAGATTGAACCTTATCTTATAAACCGATTACGGTTGAGATGATTGATTAGGCACCGGGTTGCAGATCAAAGATCTCGATATAATTTGCATGGGCTTACACTAAAGGGGAGATCTGATATGGAAGACGTCGGGTGACTGGTATATTTGTGAAGCTACAAGACAGATTCAGACACTGCTGGTTGAAGACATGATTGATGTTGCATATATATGTGAAGTTCAACCTTGAAGATCACAGTGCAATGTCTGAATATCGAGTCCTACCAGAAGAAGAACACAGAAGATCATCAGTTAAGGGGGTGTCTGTTGGTGCATGTTTTGTAACAGATAATCTTTAGTGTTTGTTAGAATTGAGAGCAACGGTCAAGGGGGAGTCTGTTGGTGCATTTTGTGACCGTCGCTATGCAATTCCGACCAGCTGGGGCGAAGTTGTGGATGGAGCCAACTTCGCCATAGGCGAAGTTAGGAAAACTTCACCTATTGGTGAAGTTAGGACAACTTCGCCATCAGGCCCAAGCCCAAGCCCGAGAAGATATTTATCTATATATATGTGTGTCATGTTTAGGGTTAAGGAATTGAACAAAACAAAAAAAGTGAGGTAGAGTTGTTAAGTTGTCTAAAGAAAAACATATAGGCGAATTCTCGTGGGCAGACCCGAGGTAGAGCTCACCTCGGGTCGGCAATAATAGGTTTTCTCTTTCGGTATGTAATGTGTTTTGATTAATATATAAAGCGATCTGCATATTTGTTTATCCCATTTGTGTGTATGTTTGTGTTTAATCGTGTTCTTCGCGACACCATAAACAAGTCTAGGATGATTCCGCACTCCTAGACTTCGTGCAGGTCTTGTAACCCCCCCCCCCCCCGATTCTTCGCTGATCGATACGAGACCTGCACGAAGTCTAGGAGTGCGGAATCCTCCTAGACTCGTTTATGGTGTCGGAGACGAAGAACACGATTAAACACAAACATACACACGAATGGGATAAACAGATCTGCAAATCGCTTTATATATTAATCAAAACACATTATATACCGAAAAAGAAAACATATCATGGCTGACCCGAGGTGAGCTCTACCTCGGGTCTGCCCACGAGAATTGGCCTATCTGTTTTTCTCTAGACAACTTAACAACTGTACCTCACTTTTTCTGTTTTGTTCAATTCCTTAACCCTAAACATGACACACACACACACACACACATATATATATATATAGATAAACATCTTCGCGGGCTTGGGCTTGGGCTTGGGCCTGATAGCGAAGTTGTCCTAACTTCACCGATAGGTGAAGTTGTCCTAACTTCACTGATAGGTGAAGTTGTCCTAATTTCGCCTATGGCGAAGTTGGCTCCATCCAAACTTCGCCCCAGCTGGTCGGAATTGCATAGCGACAGTCACAAAATGCACCAACAGACTCCCCCTTGACCGTTTCTCTCAATTCTAACAAACACTAAAGATCATCTGTTACAGAACATGTACCAACAAGAAGCGTATCATCAAGGATTTCATGGACATTTAACCTTGGACAGCTAAAACTAATGAACATCACTCAATGATTGTGAGACAAGGATAAACCTGTAAGTTAGAAAGCTAAGATGATTCAACAAAGGATGTGAATACATAAAGTATTCCTTTTATAAGGACTAAGCAGGTTTCAAGAACGAAACCTCTTATAAGGTGGGTAGACTTGTAACATCCCAAGTTTCGTTGGTATTTAAATACATCGGGTTTTAACTAAATTATAGAAGATAAATATAAGTATCTAAAGTATGGGGGTTAAGGGTCACTAGGTAAACAGTTAAACATGAAACCCTACCCTCTTCCGATAAATGTAGCCACCATTTTATTTATAACCATCCTAGCCTCCAGCCTTCTTCTTTAAAAAAAATCTTGTTTTTTTTGGGAGCAACCCATAAAGACCCGACGAATCCTGGAGATCTAGTCGTCGGATCGGTCTAAAATTTTTACAATGTGTTAATAACATATAACTAAAGATTTACACCAATCATATCTTTGAACAGAGGTCGGGAAGTCCAGTTTTTATTAAGGAAAACGTAAAGGTAGGAAAGTGTGTTTTCCAGCAACTGTTTGGGTTTTCTGGCAGTTGTAGCGGTGGATTCAGGTGGCGGCAGTTGGCAGCGCTGGTAGGGATCGGTGACTCAGTCGTGTGTCCGCTTGAATTACTCAATTCCGAGTTCGTTTGATATGGTTTCGGGCTTCTCGAGTGATTTCATACATAAACCTCATAGGTACGTTTTATTAAAAAAAAAGTTAAGTTTTTGTGTACGGATTTGCATGAAAATTGGTATAATGATAGAACGGGTCACGATCATTGATAAAGTAAAGAACTTGCAAGTAAATGGGTTAGTTGGTTCGTTTCGAGTAAAACGAGTAGTGTTCGGTTCATGAAAAGGACTGGTAAAAGAAATCGGTTTGGCATGTAACTTGGTGGAATAGTAACTCGGACCCTAACATGTAGGAAAACATAAACTTGGTGATAAAAGAGTTATAGGGTGGGATTCGATTCGTTTGAAAAATGCGATTTGATTCGTTAGGAAAATAGGATTCGATTCGTTTGAGGATGGGATTCGATTCGTTTGAGGATGGGATTCGATTCGTTTGAATACTCGATTCGATTTGTTTGAATAGTCGATTCGATTAGTTTGAATACTCGATTCGATTAGTTTGAATACTCAATTCGATCCATTTGAATACTCGATTTGATCTATTTAGATACTTGATTCGATTCGTTTAAATATTCGATTGGATCCGTTTGAATATTCGAGTTGATTCGTTTGAATCTTCGATCTGATTCATGTTCTTAACTCGATTCAATTCGTTTGGCCTATTCGATTCGATTTGTTTGGCCTTAAGACAGATTTGCATGTCGACTTGAGTAGTAAGACTTAATTATGAAGTAGTTAATTAACACCAATATCTGTTATACAGTTAGCCTTGGTCAGCTGAAGAACTGTGTTACAATCAATTCAGAAAGGAACACGATCCAGTTGAGTTTCTAGCCCATTTCCTTGTTATGTTTTCGAAATTGTGTTCATACTCCTATGTGGTTAGTTAATACATTTACCTTAAGTGGTAAGTGTATGCTATATGAATGTTTAAGGAATGATATATGAATGATATTGATATAATGAATGAATTTAGAAATAATTAGAAGTATACAAGTAAACGTATATGAATATATGTATATCTGTTGTATGGTTGTATGGTTATCCGATGCATAAGGGAATAGGACCCTAATAATATTCGAGGTAGATGTATATATGGTTATATGGTTATTCGATGCATAAGGGAACCAGACCTAATTATATATGAGGCAGGATGGAACATGACCCTAATACTCTCTAGGGCAGAAGGGAGCCTGACCCTAATAATATTCGAGGTAGAAAAGGAACTGGGCCATAATACTCGACGAAGTAGGAAGAATTGCTCTTTAAAACATAGAGATAATTATGTATGTATTAGTAATATAAAGTAAGAAAGAAGTAAAGTATGAAAGTAATAAAGTAAGAATGCAAGTGTGCGTGAATGAAAGGTAAGTTAAGTATACAATACGTGTCTTCGGATACATATATATGTGAACGTAACGTATGTTACCTGATTAACTAGAACTCACTCAGCGTAGCTGACTTTTAGTATGCACGCAGGTAAATAGGCTAAGGCAGCTAGATTGAGGGAGACACATGACATTGGACTGAAGAGGTTGTCACCCTGAGAAGAATGATTATGTAATATATGGTTGAAGTTTAATGTTTTCGCGAAAGTTTTAATTCACTCTGATATCTGTGTTTACAAGTAAATCCAACGCAAAAGTATGCCACCGGGACCTTACAACTGCGGTTGCTAACTGAGTCTTGACAATTTGAGAGATGAATCCTTCATGGGAAATTTATGTGCGGGTAACAATAGACACTTCGTCGTGTTCCTTTTGCATTCTTTTCAGAATTTACCGTTATTGACTCTTCCAACCAAACTTTGGTACTTCTTTATGGGGATGCAAGCTTCTTTAATACAACCAGGCTCTAAAAAGTTTCAGTGAGGTCCAGCTCGACACGGAGTATGCACAAATTGTCACCTACAGACCTCTCTGTGTTCGCATGTGTGAACAGTTCCCATCCGCACAGGCCGTCTGAAGATTTCCAACCCTAAAAGAATCCGCATAGGCCATCTTAGAATCTCATCCAAGACACTTTCCTAACATTTCCGGCGTTGGTTTCGAAAAATAAGATCATCCCGAAGACAGAAGTAGACATACCGCTCAAGCTGATGCGATCGATTTTCATAACCCATTCTTGTAACACTTGTTGGAACCGCGCCACACAGTATGGTGCGACTTTCCATTCAACTGACGGCAATCTTGGAGATCCTACCATCGTTGGTGCGTGTTTGACGGCTGAATTTGATCGGAAATCTAGGGTTTCGCATGAAAATCGGGATTATGAAAATGTAATCGTGACTTAGGCCCCTTAAGAATACTCTTCTAGCCCCTTCTGGTCCGGGATATTTTCATCATTTATTATTGTAATTATTATTTAGTAAATTATACAACGCTTAGTGTTCATCGGAACACAAGTTAAACGGGCAACAAGCTATAACTTGTTTTTAAGCCAGTGTTTCTCGATGCGATCGTCATATTACGTAGTTAATTCCATATTAATACTTATAGAAATAAACTGATTGTTAATCACAGAATAAATTTAATTCCATCTGAAATCAAACTGGCAGACCATGAATTAAGTAGTATAATGAGCTATTTACATAAGGAAATTTTCAAATCTATGAACTTGCAAAACAGAAACAGAGCGATATTATTCTTCTATTTACGTATGTTTCAAATCTATGAATTTGCGAAACGAAAACAAATCGGTATTCTTCTTCTTTACATTCCATTCACTTTCTAATTCCATTATAGCATGATAATCATTCCAGTACATGTGTCATAAATCATTTTGTTATTCTATGTTGTACATCAAGTTTATATCCCCAGCTGATACTTGCGGTGTAATAGTTTTATCAAAATCTAAAGTTGAATTATAGTAGTAAATGTTGAGTTTTATGTACACTAATGACTGTTGCGGTCATGTATTTGAAAAATCTTTGTTGTTTCCTTGTTTGTATTTGTATTGTTGTATCAGTTGTGAGATAAAATTTTGAGCCGCAGGGAGTGATCCAGTCAAGGTTACATGTGTTGTACTTGTTTTTCAACTCCCTTCAAAGCTTTATGTTCTTTCTGAAGATGAGATTCTCGATACTATGTTCGAACCTTGGTGTTATGATTCTAAAGATCGTGCGGTTTCTGATATGGAGTGTATCTCGCTGCTACTATGGTGGTTGTGCCAAAGTGCCTATCAAGTTTCTACTGCTGGTGTCCAAGATTCGTTGTCTATAGTTACTTACGTTGTTGCAGCCTCAATTTTCTAGCGTCGAATCAGTGATTATTGTTGCTCATTGAGGATACATGAGATTTTTGAGCCCATTTTTCTTATTATCAAGGTAAGCTCTTGTTCTATAAAAAAACTGATTCTGATGGTATCAAATTGATCTTGGGTATGTTTGGGATCCTCAGAATGTAGATCCTCATTCAGTGGCTCGTGGATCTTTCATTCGAATGTTGCTTTGATTTAAGATTGTAGTCACTGGACAACCGTGTTATGTTTAATGAAATATTTGAATGATTTTTTAGTATGAAGATGCTGCTATATTTTTGAAGTTGTGTTTTAAAAATAAATGCTACCATAGTGAGTTATCTGAAGGAACTCGATGCTTTCGGTAAGCTGTGGTTTGTAAGGCGACTTTTAAGGGTCCATTTTAAGTGAAACTTGTTTCTTTGTTTATTATTTGGCGAGGTGAGTGTAAAACAACTTTTTAGGGTTCATTTTGAAGTTTGAATTGAAACTTGTTTCGTTGGGCTTATTTTGGTTTGTAATTCCTGTGGATTATTGGGGTTCAGGGTCCTAGTATGGGTCTGGATTAGTTGGTTATAAAGAGTTTTAGGTTGAGCGTTACAACACTTAAAACAAACGTTGAACTGACCTGGTTCAGGTATGTATCACACCGGCTGGTTTAACCTGTCTAGTGCCAGTTATTATCTTCGGTAGTTACCAGTTTTACAAATTCTGGAAATTATTATTTTGTGCATATAAATAAATTCATACACTTGTTTAGTCGGACAAAAGCTACATGTATAAAGATAAATAAGTACAGTTTACGGGATGGGTTGGGGGTATTCAAACAGCCTTTGTAAATGGTTTTTGAACTCCGGCCATCAAATGGCGAACATGGCTTGTTTATTCTCTTTTCAAAGTACATTCTAGCTTAGGTGCCTTCTTTGTACTTTCTCCCTAAAAATGGTGGTGCATTTGTTAAAGTTGGTGAGGCGAGGCTTTCTTCGTTTTGTTCCCTCTTTTAAGGAAAATTACATACAGGAATTGATTTAAGACGTTACATTTTATGAAAACGTACAAAATTTTCTATCCTTAATTTAATTAATAATTGTGAGCACGAACATTCTAGATCTGTGAGCTGAAAATTGGTAAGAGCACCCAGATCTGCTTTTAATATTGAGTTATAATTTTCGAGTAGCTAGAGATAATTGGACTTTTTAGTGGCTTATACAAATTTTTAGAGCTTGTCGTTAGAAATTATCAGTTCTAGCCAAAACAAGAAAGTTGATTGTCCGGCGGCATACCATGGACGATCTGCGAGATTGTAAAGACCTAAGATTATGTACTTTACTGTAAGGTTCGGGGTTTGTGAACCTTATGAACGTGTTCCCGCGAGGAAAAGCAAAATTGCCTGCGAATCTCTTCAGAATATTTGAATTCACCTCGCTTTTGCCGTCCATCCGAAAGCCACATGACAATTGTGATTTCGAAACAAGTCATGATAGAAGAGCACATTATATGCAAAGATTGTAAACGAAGAAGTGATTGTTTCAACTCCTAAAACCTGATGGAATATCTCCAACATGGGTAATATTTTTTTCGTTTTATGGAAGAGTTCAGATTATATAAAACATGTTGAAAACAAAACCGGAAGGATCACTAGACAAAGCATGAAATTCGTAATGTGATGTCATACATCCCCCATATATAAGATGCCAACTGGGAAAGATGAATATGGTAAATCTGAAGAAGGCGAAGACAAAAACACTAAAGCACTAGTTGACAACCAAAAGGAAGTAAAAGGGTTGTGAAGTAGATAGTGGTTCTTGACAGATTTTTGTACTCATGCATTCTTCAACCATTGAAGGGATGCGTGGCCTGCGTCCAACGTATCAGCTACAACGTGTTAACCACCTTTTAGTGTGCTTTTGGGTTTGCTCAGCCATGTTTACCATAATAATTTGGGGGTGAAAATAGGGAAAAAGAAAAACAATAACATAAGCAATCGGGGAAAATTAGCTAGAAAGGAATATTTACCAAAGTTAAGTGCGTGAAATCACAAAAGAACCAGTGATGACGTTTATCAACCCTCACGGATCTCATTGTTCAGTCAACACGGGAGTCAGTCACACCATTTATGACAACTTTTACTACATCAATCATGTCTAATGAATGTGGCTGAATATTTAATTTCTCAAAAAACTTCATTGAAGAGGCAAAGTACAAATACTTTCTTAAAAAAGTCCCAACATGTTTCCAAATGAAATCATATCAGACATTGAAAAGATATGATACTAGACACCTTGAAGAGATATGGTCACGTGCAGCAAATACATGAAGATTTCGAGCCGAAAAACGATCCTTGCCTATGGTAAGTCGGCTAGCTGTTGTATCATACACTAGTCACTTATGTGGCTTAGGAAGTTAGGCGTAGACAAAAGAATCAGATGCATAAATTACACTACACTCCGAAGTATAATGTGCCATGCACCTCTTGGGCGTAGTTGTCCAATGCAGACAGTGTAGTGTACTGAATGTATCTGATATACAAGGTTGGCGTATGATATGCCACTCTACGTATTATATGTCCATTTGTCGGTTTTATGTGACTTTTACAGGTTATGAACAATTTTTTATACATTATCCATCTTGGAAAATCAGAAAACGATAGATGGCGAAGAATATTAGTGACAGTGCAATCCTACTTGAAAATTGCAATACATCAACGTTTACTATGAGCATGTATGTTTAAATCACTCGTGATCACAATTGGATGTAGGGTTTGTGTATCATTTGTTTGTTGGATTCTTATGATGAATTGAATGTCTTTGTGTGATTAATTTGAGTGTGCGTTTTCTTAGTCTGTTAGACTAGATAACATTCATATTTGTTGAATTGATTGTTTTCGTGTGATCAATTTGAGTGTGTATTTGTTTAAAATATATTAACAAATATCGCTTCATATTAACTAAATCCATTGGTGTAATCTAATCTAATCTAACTATTTATATAATTGTCTATCATGCAATCATACGTGTCACTCTCAGGTTGCTCCCCCCATTCTCTAGAGCCACTGGATTACTTAATTTCTAAATGAAGGATTCTCATCCATTTCACCCGAATTTGCGGGTATGGGTATTACCAAACCTAAATAGTCTTTAAATGGGTGATAACATCTCATTTATTTGTGAAACTCTTTAATAATCAAACAATAATTTTTGCGGGTCATGGGTCTCACCAAACCCAAATAACCCTTAAACGAGTTATAACAACTCATTTATTTGTGAAATAACCACTTAATCATCAAAGAATAATTTTCACGGGTTATAGGTCTTACCAAACCCTAATAGCCCTTAAATATGTTATAAGATCTCATTTATTGGTAAACACTTTCATCGTGAAACCCTAATTTTATTTTCTCTTTTACATGTTCTTTGTTGCTGGTCTATCATCTCTTTCGCCGGTTAACTTCCGATATTACCCACCATCGCCAGCTACATCAACACCCCCTTTTTCATTAGACAAATATTTGTGTTCATGTTTGTTCATTTAAAAAAAATCAACATGCCTGTGTTCGTCTATATTTATTCGTTAAAAAACTAAAAAGCATACACATCTCAATTGAAAGAACCCAAATGCTAAAAAATATAATAACAAACTAATATATATGTATTAAATTAAAACAAAACTACGTTAAAAAATAAAATAAATTATCATAAAATAGCAAAACGATTAAAAACAAAAACTTGAATAAACTCCCATAATACGGGAGGATCAAAATAGTTTGTTATAAACTAGTATTTTCACCCCTCGCATCCCCCCCCCCCCCCCCCCCGGTTGAATGTTTCGAAAATGCAACACATAACTCGGTTCAGATGTAGAGTCACAAACTATGTTACAAAATATTAAGGTTTCTACGTATACGTAGGTTGTCTATAAACATATCATGAATTATACAATTGTTACAAAAGTTTATGGTATAATCACATATGATTACAAAACTTGGGAGGATTATATGCTACCCAAATAATTATACATAAATAAAGAGACTACCACTCTAGCTAACCATAATACCAAGTTGAGTTGAAATTGTTATTATATAAATTTAATATAAATGATCATAGTGCCGCTTTATTATGTGGTCATTGTTTATGATCACTTTCTGTGATTTGATTCTGTCAGTCCCACTCGTGACAAATCAGATATACAATTGAAGGTCTAATCATACACACATTGCTCACTTATGTTTACCAAAGTCATATCTTTATAACTTTCAAATTTTGATAAAAAAAAGCTCAGATTACAAATTGTGTTTGTGTTCATTCCTTACATATATGTAGTTAACCTTTAGTTTTAAACAACAATCAATCGAAAGATTGGTATTTCATATGTCTTTCAATCAACTTATGTCATGCCATGTGCTAACTTTTTATGGCTCGACATCGTACCTACTCTATCTAGTTATAATTAATAAGATCATAAATATCTTTCTTCAATCGGTACTTCGACGAAAATCAACTACAAGACCTTAGTAGACGAGCGATATAGTTTGGATAATAAAGTCAAGTTGGGTCGGGTAGAATTAGAGATGCAAAAAAAACCGGAACTGGACCCGAAAAAACACCCCACCCGACCCTATCCATAGGGTACGGACATAGTAAAGCATTTTAGTACCAAAACCCGTATCCTGTACCGAACCCGATTTGTACAATGGTAATACCCGAAAACGAAAACCGGTTCCATACCCGGAACCTGGTTTTTCGAATAGCTGATCTATACCTGAACCAAAAAATACCTCAAAAAAGTGCAGCCCTTTAAAAATCTCAATGCGTACCTAAAAAAAAACCCAAAAAATACTCGAGAACAAAGTTTTTACAATAATTCAGTTTTAAAATACCCGGATGTAAATTTTTAAATAGCCGATCATGCCCCAAACTGAGTATCATAAAACCCATTTACGCACGATAGAATGGGTCGGTAGGGAATTTCTAGTTTTAACAAATTGTCAAGTTTCTCGTGCAACCGCCGTAAGCGGAAATTCTTATAACCACACGTCATCACCTCATCCTCAGCCGTCAGATGATCATCCTATAACAAATCTCAACCGTCCATTTTTGCCGTTTGCTTTATAAATAACCAAATTATGATATCGTTTACTTTCATCCCGCGAACAAAAATGACTGGATATATCCTCGAAGCTTCGGATCAGATGTTCATCCTTTTGTCTTTGATTCAAAACTACGTGTTGTTCAAATAGATATGTCAATCTGATGCAGTGGCCTTATATCTCTAAATGGATCGATAGGTGTTTAAGCAGGAAGCAGATGGTTTTGACACGGTTGATCGGCGGTAATTGGATTATTAGATGTGTATATGCTTATCAACATCTCAGATCTACGATATCCTTCACGGTATGAAAGGTACGCTTGACTTAATATCCCTATTTAATTCTTGTTTTGCTTTCTATCGGTCGAATAATTAGAAGCAGAAACATTATATTGATTGTTTGAAGGATGATTATTAGTAGTTGATTATCTTATTATTATGGTATAGGTACTGTTATCGTATAATTGTTTCAGATTATTTGGTTTCCACATCCTATATTCGTGTCTAGTGGGGTATTCGACAAATTCTAATCGATTTTCGAGTTTCTAGGGTCCGATTCGAATACTGAACACCCCTAGTATCTAGTGGTTTCGTAATTAAACAATCCGTGAGAACTCTATTGAATTTTTTATTTATTTACTTGATTGCAGGTTTTCTGATATCCGGTGGAATCCTCTGATTTTCGTGATTCGGTTTTGATATTCAGCTGCTAATCTGTTGGATTGTTTGATGGATCATCAGAATAGTTGTTACTGGTCAAAATTGGACCTGTTCTGGAACTTAATGTTGATGTACTGATGGGAATTGAATTGCAGTACTCATGGGGCATAAGGTATAAGGTTTGTATGTAATTGGAAGTAACGGATCTTTAGTAGGGATCCTGTATGTCCTATTACACCTTGTTACTTAGACCTTTGCCATGTTGGGTGCGCTCGCATGGCAGGTCGCCTGTCTTAATAAAACTTTATATTTTTGTGTTTGGGGAGAGGTCACACGGGGTTGCCCGGGATCTCTCACCTGGTGTGCGTCTGTGTGTTTCTGTTTGTGCATTGGATTTCCAGTCGTTCTCCAAATCGTCACATCAACAACAATCACACAACGAACAGTCGAACCCCATCGAAGTTAGGATTTTCCTGATTATCACCAACAGGTACTCTCGTTTAATTGTTTATCATGGTCTTACTAAATATATATCACGATCGTGATATGATGTCTATAATAACTGGTTAGGCGATGTCTGTTATGGTTGATTACTGGTCGGCACCGAAACTGTAATTGTACAAGTGTAAACATGGGAACTTAGAACTGAACTGGATAACTATAACCCGGTGACACGTCTAGACCTGATTTTGATTCCAATCTCAATTCTAAAACCAGTCCTAATAGAAGGGTCGCCCAACCTAATACAAGATATTTTTGTGTTGAGTGGTCGACGGGGTCTCTCCTCTCGTGTGCGCGTCCATGTTAATGTGTGCGGCGTGTGTTCTTTTGTTTGCGCGTTCGATCATTAGCGGTGTTCAATGCCTCAATATCAAGTCATCAATACTTACCCAACAAAGTCCATCAAAATGAACCATTTTCTGATTATCATTTGAAGGTACTTTTGTCTAATTGTTATTGCCTATATGCTAACTGGGTGGTCTGCCATATAAAATTATTTCAAATCCAAGTTTACCTGATTTGGTTTGGTTTGGTTTGGTTTCCAAATTTGAATATAACACTATTTTCGATCATAAACCATTGAAAAGATGTTCATATTCATAAGTTACAAATTTTGGATACACGTCTTTTTAATTAGAACCCTTTGCTTAAAAGTTACACCAAATAGTCGGTTTGTTTGCTATGACTTATCTTATTGATACTGTGATTTATTATCTATAAGGTAATCTTTTGCTTACAAGCTACACCAAATAGTCGATTTGCTTGCTTCGGGTTTCCTTTATTGATGCTGTGATTTCTAACAGTTCACCACAGATGTTCAGCGTTTTCAACAAGATTAGTTCACAAATGATCACGAATGAAATAAGAGTTTTGTAATTTGAAACCGGAATAATGTGGCAAAGAAATACTCATATAAACTTCCAAAATGGGATCCAGAAATTGAGATAATGTGCTAAAGCAATTATTTTGACGAAGTGTGTTCTCAATCTCGGTAACATTTTTATGCCACTATCTTAATCATGGCTTGTCACTAAGTTGTAGATGGTAGATGCATACATACAAGCCCCACCTGTGCGTTTGCTTGTTAGTAATTTTATTAAGAATCTTGATTACTGCCCCGAGATAGTAGTGTTATTGCTTCGGTAATCTGAATTACAATGACTATTATTTATGCTAGTAAGTTTTGAGTTTATCTAGCAATTACGACTATTGGTATCATGTTGTATTGGAGGCCAAACTTTGTGTGCCGGTTTTAAGTTGTTCAGTTGCATATTTGAATATTTTTGTATGTATATTAATTACTATCTTTAAGTATGATCTTTCTTGTTTGGAGTTGAGATAAATCTGAGCCATAGTGTTCTCGTCAAGGTTGTGGCAATAGTACGTGGCTTTGAACATCCTTTGAAGCTTGATATTGTTCAAGAAGATGATGCTGCTGAAGGCTTTCTGTTTCTGTGGAATCTAGCTTGCTGTTATCTCTTGGCTGTTCCAAGAATTTAAGATCAGTGTTCTGCGGATAACTGTTTACAGCTGCTTTCACCAAGTTTCTTGCTTGACTTGTGGATGCACATGGTGAAGCTCCTGTCTTGGTTTGAACGAATGGTTCTTATCAGGTAAAAGCATTGAAACTCAGTTTTAACATTTTTTCTGATGTTATTTCAGATGTTATGAGGTTGGCTCTAAGTCTGCACTTCTGGATCGTGCAGGGTTGATGTCATCTCAGCTGGAAATGTGGTTTTGAGTGTTGTTGTAGCTTGTTTATCACTGTAACACCCCGTAACCGCAGCGGAAACGTACACGGGATGCAACAGACACATCTGATATCAACAGCATTGCTTATAAAGAAAATACCATTACAATAATTTAAACGTATTACATTGTTCCGAGTTTCGTTACTGACTAGGTGTTATCACATAAGTTTTACCAATAGTACGTTAACATGTTTAAAACAAAATATAGACCCTTAAGCTTCCACAAAATAGCACACATCATCAAGCACGTATCACTCATTCCAATTTGGGTGTACCTAGAAAGCATGTAAAGAAAACGGGTCAACTACGAATAGTTGGTGAGTTTCACTAATTTAAATAAACCATGACAAATCATTTTAATAGTCAAAAATTAATGATGTAATTATGCTGAGCCTACAAGTGAAAACTCTGTTAACCCAGAAACACATTTAATAACCTCTGGGGACACTGTTAACCCAGAAATACATTTAATAGCCTCTGGGGACACTGTTAACCCAGAAATACATTTAATACCCTCTAGGGACACTGTTAACCCAGAACACTGTTTCGGGCCTTACAATATTAACAACTCAGACAATTATCATCTTAATACATTACCGTACGATTCCCGTACAATAAACATTATATAAATACATTCATTTCCATGCGATCGGCATGTACTTAAACACTTTGATAAAAACATGCTTTCCGCCCCGGGAAAATATTTAAAACAGTTCAATAAAAAGGGGCTCGTGAAACTCACCTTTTTGGTGAGCAGAGATGTAATACTGGCACGGCTACCTGTCCGGATCTGTAATACGATCCCTAAGTCGTTACTACACAATTTCTATTAATATAACTTAAATTCGTGTTAACCGGTACGTCCGGGGACACTGTTAACCCGGTACCGTACACGATCCGGGGACAATGTTAACCCCGATACACTTCTCAGGACTTAGATTGTGATATCACTTAGAGTTCTTTAGTCAAAACTACCATTAGTTTGTTTTCTCGTTTTGCGTGCCTAGCACGGTTATTCGTCTTTATGTTTTCAAAAATGAGTTTGGCCACCTACGACCCGAAAATAGTTGTTATTGATATTTTAATTAAAGTGGTGAAATTAGAGCTCGGTTTAGACACCCCGTTTGGCCGCGGGGCCCGTTTCCGTCTTTAATATACCGGAAACGACTAAATCGGGTAAAATTACCCAAATCATCCGAATTACTTTCGGATGATTTATTTTTACTTGATTTACTCAGTTTCATGAAAATAGTCCATTTTTAGGGTTTTTATACACCAGTCAGCTCGCTTAGGCGAACTTTGCCGGTTTACGCGTTTTAAGCTTTAAAAGTTTGTTTTTATGTTCTGTTTAGCACAAATAATTATCCGTTTAGTCTCGGATCTTGAAATTTTGCACAAATCAGTTTTTGACAGTAAGGAATTTTATAAAAATATTTCCATAATTAATTTTTATATTTAACATTTATTTATCTATTTTTAAACGTCATTTAAGCACCAAATATGTCGAAAATACCAAACGACCTTAGAAAAATCTCAAATTTTTCTGGGATGACTCCTGCATCCACATAGTTCCCAGTAATTTTTACAGAACCAAAAACTCATTTTTCATGCCATTTTTACCAAAACCGAGCTAGAAAACCCTAGATCTCGTTTTACCGAAAAGCCTACTTAGACTTCTGCAATGGACCTGAAATTTTGTGTGTGACTTTTATATGTCATAAAAAGCTTATCTGAATTTTTCCAGAATTTTTCATGATGTTTAGCTATTTTTCACCATTTTTTAGCCAAAACCGAGCATTAAATTCACCAAATATTCATCCTTTATCCAAAAATTACCAAAATTTCACAGATCTCATATTTTCATGTGTAGATCATCTCTGTGAAATTTCATGACTCAACTCTAAGTCTACCACAATCTGTCCAAATCTTACAAATCATACGAAAAACCGAACTACCTTGTGTTTCTAGCTTTAGATCGCAAAGATCTTGCTTTCTAGCCTTTGCTAGCAACTAGATACAACACCTACAAGCACAACAACACCACACCAAGCAAGTTATACCCACAATCAAGCCATTTCTTTCATGGTTTCGGTTAAGACATCAAAACAAAGATTTTAACCGTAAAAATTCGTTTTTGACTCTTTTAACTCCTTTCTTGGACCAAGATCCCTTGTATAACTTGTATACATCACTTGATCATGCAAGAATTGGTTTCATCTCGGGTTTTCACCCATTTTTCACTTGAAACCTCATTTTCTCATGATTTTGGAATTAAAAAGCAAGATCAAACCATAATAACATGTTTATACCTTATGGATCTTCTTAAAAATCAAAGGTTTTGGTTGAATGTGTAAAGGGTTGAGAGGATTTGGAGAGTTGGAATGTTAAAAAAAAGAAAATGAAGTGTGTGTGTGTGTACCCATGGACCGATCGGTCCATGTATGTGTGGGGGGGGCCCACATCTCAAACCTTGGCCACACATTTGGATTATGTAATCCGGATAATGTTGTGGATAATCTGGTTCAGTTCGTTTTTCGGTTAAACGTTTAATCCCGCTCAAAACGAGGCAAAAACGGTCGTTTTTCGGCTTAAAATTTAAATTTATATAAAACTGATTTAAAAACTTTAAAAACTTAAACCATGACATTTATTGACTTAACACATCATATTGTCGGTAATTGTGCATCTTTTTCGGCTTGATCGATCGTCTCTTGCTTGGTTTGATGTTAAAGGTTTCGTTTATCGTACCGACGTACAAATAAGTCGAAATCCTTTTTCTGTGCTATAATTCACTTATCCCGAAGCTTTAATACTTCGTACACATCACTAAACATTATACATTTCGTCTATAATGTAATCCCCGATTCGTTCGGGTTTCAATAACCGTTCATCGATTAATCGTAATTTCAATACGACTAGCTGTATATTCGAGTATAATTCGTACTGTGTATCTTATATACTCGTATAAACACATTATAATTCACATATTCCGTATTGAATAACACGTAAATAGTATATTCCGGCTATGGTATACCTGAATTTGCCGGAATCGTTACATCACAATCACACCTGATTTGGTTAATTTCAATGAACACTACCAGTTGGTGAGACCTGCAGTTTTTCTAATTGTGCGGGTAGGGGCTCGCTCATGTTTAGAAGTCACGTTCTGATAGTTTGTTGTTTTCTAATAACTAGGCGTCTAATTAAGTATTGTAAGAACCTCAGGTCTTTCACTTGGAGCATTTACATTGGCTTTCTCATCTATGCCACCGTAATAGCTAAAAGGCATGTTTGTCATATTTGTCTCAAATTCTGTTTCTTTTAGAAGCTTTGAACATCTCAGTTCTTATATTTTATTAAATAAATATAAGAAACAGGAAGTGAATTGTAGTTCTTTAAATATAGGAAATTCACTAACAGATAGGCAATGGTTGGAAGAAGAATTTGCATAAAATATTTTTTTAATTAATTAAGAGGCAAAGGAATTTAGATTTGAAAAAGTTAGTATGCATTTGTTGAAGTGGTCAATTGTAGCGACGTTAGGTGGTAACTTTTATCAAAATATACAATGGTTTGGCAAGCTGCAGGGTAGCTGACTAGTTTGTGGAAAAGGGGATTTTGAATTCGTAATCAAAGTCTCGTCATGGATTAACCAAGCGTGTTATCTACGTTTCATCTAACAAGTTCTAACATATTCAAGATCTGTGAGCTCTGAAACAGGAAGAGCGCTCGGGTCAAACTGAGAGGTTGGTGGTTCGAATCCACCCAAATCTATCACTCTTCTTTCACTATTCGCGTTCCAAGCTAGGTTAATCACTGAGTCGTTGGAGTAATGTACGAATTACATTAGGGCTAGCCTCAACTTTGTTCCTATCTATTTGTCGGTTATGTTATTACAAATATTTCCTTCTCAAATTAACATAAGTACATGACATAGAATGCTACATAATTTTGATATATGTATTTATTAAAATATAACAGGGAGTACTAGCGGATTGGTCATAACGAGTATCGGGTCATTGCAAGTTTAGGCCCGAATGAGTTGCGTTGCTCTGAAATTGTGACAATTGCAAATTTCAGGTTAACTCTGTTAACTAAACCCAGTTAAATCCTGTTGATTGTGTCAGTAAACTCAGTTAGTTTTGTTAACTATGAGTATGAACTCTTGTACATGTGATGTCATGTATGCGTATATTTAAGTCAACGTGTCATTGGTGACTTAAACAAGGATAAGTGACTAATTATAACTAGGATAATAAACTCGTCTTGCATGTTATAATAAACATGTCATATAACATGTATGATAAGTATAATGTGCTATGTGATTAATATGTTATATTATGGTTATTACATAATGATGTGATTGTAAGTAAGCTAAATGATTAAATAGGTTATATTGTATGTCATGTAACATGTTTATTATTTAAATGGAACCTTAGGTTATGTTACATAGGAAATGTTTATTAAAATATGTAGCATGTCACACATGAGTTAATAAAAGTTAACCTAAGTAATCATATTCATTAAATCAATCATAAAGGGGTTGTTAATAACAAGGAGGTTACAACTATTGGATGCCAACACCTTTTCCTTTCCCTTTTCCTCTCTCTTTGGCCGTGATACTCACACACACACACATACTCTCATTTTCTTTCATACAAACAATCATCTTCAAGTATCATCTTCAAAACAAAGAAGTTGGTGATTATTAGTAAACAAGGGTTTAAGCATTTGATCAAGCAAAGTGAGTAGATTATTATGTTTATATGTTTCTTTTTCTTTTAATTCATATGAACCTTGTATCCAAATGGTTGGATCATGAAAGGGGATGATCAAAGTTTGACAAATAAAAAGGATTTTTGTATGAGTCTTAATTAATATTTTGAGTCCTTTACAAATACGTGTGTTCTTATTATGAAATCAAATGGATAAAAATAAGACATGCAATTTGATTTGGTAAGAATGTTTCTTGATGATTGTTGAATCAAAGGATAGAAAAGTTGTGATTTGTAGTTGATTGTGGTTAAAACTGTTTATTGGCAGATTAGATGTTACGGATTTGGATTGTTGATAACTTGATGATATGTTTGAGATTTTGATCGATTTTTGATTCTATGAACATGTACTTTGAATCTAGTTTTCAGAAAGTCCGAAATCTTAATTTTTGGACACTGTTTGAATACTTTTTATTAATTTACAAAATCAGGATGCAAATCTAAATTAGAGAAAATAATTCTGAGTTGAGTTGTAAATTTCATAACTTGATGATAAAAATAGTTATAGATATAATTCTACTTCTAGGATGTTGTAAATTGAATTAGAAATCTAGTCTAATTGGTCTTGCATCAATTGGACAAATATGGAATTTTTGACAAATTTTTGATTACTGCTGTGTTGTTGTAGAAATATAAATCATGTTGTTGTAGTATATGAATATTCCGGACGATTTGGTAAATCCAAAAATTGTGAGAAAAATATAAGTTGAACCTAATACTGATGTGTACATGTGTGATTTATTTGGTAATTTAATTGTGAGTTTTGATTGATGAGAAAAATCAGTTTAGGTGGTATAAATTGTTAAAGGTGATAAAGGTGTTGGTTGAATTGAGATAATTGCAAATTGTGATATGTTAGTTGTGGTAAATTAGAACTTTGACTTTTTAAGTCAACTTAGAACTAGTTGACTAAATAGTAGTCTTGCTTGTGATGTTGTGAAAGTGTATTGAACATAGAATTGCAAGGAATATGGCTAAGTGTGTATACTTGATGATTGATTAAGTGCGACTAGAATTATAAGGTAAACATTCTAAGTCCAACCTTTTAGTCAAAGGTCAATATTTTAGTCAAAGGTCAATATTTTAGTCAAAGGTCAAAACTTTAGTCAAAGTCAATAAAAGTCAAACTTTGGTCAAAAGTCTTTTTAAAAACAATGGGAGATTGTTGGATACTAGTGGTTCTAGGAACAATCCCACAAGTTACTTACGTACTTGCATTTTTAGGGTCTTAGCACGTGACGCATTTACTTCGGTCGGATTTGTGTAATACCCGAAGCACCAACAAGGTGAGTTTACGGCCCTACTTTCATACCTTTCCTTTGGGGGAGGAAACATGCAAAACTGTTTTACTTTACTTGCTCTAAATCTTTACACAACCGTTTGGTTGCTTATAACGTAGTGTTTCTTTGCCATGGAAAGTCCTCACAAACATCGGACCGTTAACTAAGGTTAACTGGCGTGGTAAATTTAAATAGTACTATTGGGTTTGACAAACCCCACCCTGCATTATTCTCGACTGGAGGTCGAACGAGGTGTAACTTTGACCAAACATTGTTAAGTTTTGGCAATACTTGACTTGAGGCAATAACTAGTCAGCTTCGGTCGTGATGGAAACATAACACTATGCGGCAACGAGTTAACTAAGTGTAGTTAACCATGGGCCACTTTTATTTATAAATGTTTATGAACTGATAGAGCATAACTTACTTTGAAAACCTGTGAACTCACCAACCATATGTGTTGACTCTTTTTAGCATGTTTTCCTCAGGTCACTAGCAAGCATTTGGATTAGGATAACATTGCATGCATGGACTCGCATTGGTTTAAGTTTGAAAACATTTATTTGATATTGGTTTGCGCTTGTAGCGCCATGAATTATTTAAACTTGTTTGGGAGATGGCTCCCGCACTTTGTTTAGCTTCCGCACTAGCACTTAAGTACTCTGAACATTTTATTTTGATTTGGTAAAACTTTTAAGACCATGTAGATGTCGTTTGGTGTGATTAATGTGTTCGGATCCTGGTTTGTCACCCGCCTTACGGTAAAACTCCGTTAGTGGAAATTTGGGGGTGTGACAGATTGGTATCAGAGCCATTGGTTATAGCGAACCAGGTTGCATACCATTTCATATAGGTTGCAGTCCGGTCTTTAGCTTTTCATGATACATTAGTTACACTGCACATATATACATGAGATACCACTCACTCATCCCAACCCCAACCCTTGTGTCACAGTATGTCTTCGTCGTCAGCTGATCACGCCCGTGAGAAAGCACCTATCATCGCTGAGGAGAGCACACCACCTGCGTCCCCGAGACTGAAGAGGCAGCGGACCATCCCTGATGCTGGCACATCTACTGCTGAGGAGTCTTCACCCGAGCACACGTTCTTGCCTAAGCCCCAGTGCGACTGGGAATGGTACCCAGAGGTGGTGACCATGATGATTGAGAAGGAGGAGGTTCCACCCCTAGCTGTTGTAGGTCCTTCTTGCCCTACTCTACCCGCCTGCCATGCCCTCCTGAGCGGGTGATAGCTGCACTTGTTTCTGGCCTGGATAAGGCGCAGTGTGGGAAACAGGGTATGAAGTCGGACATTGCTAAGCTAGCGCAGAAACAGAGTGGAGCCAAGCATAAGATGGATTTCTTGAGGGAGCTCTGCGATCGGAGGTCAGAGATGCACTACAAGTTAACCTTTGAAGTTGAGAGGCTAGGTGAGAAGATGCAGATACTTGCAGACAGGGTGATAGATCTGACTAACGACTGAACATTGCTCATAACCGTATTCGGGATCTGGAGGACCGGCTGGCACCTCCAGAGGACCCAGTGGAGGACCCTGAAGAAGACCCAGAGGAGGACCCCGAGGAGGATCCGGAAGAAGACCCCGAGGAGGAGCCCGAGGTGAGCGGGTCATCGGGAGTATGTCAGTTGATATTCGTTTGGATTTCTTTCTTTTATGAACCTAGGTGGGAGGGTTGTTCCCATCCAACAGAGGATATTTTTGAACTATGATGTTTGGATTGAATGATTTTAATCGGATTACAAGTTATCTTTTCAAGTATTGTTTTCTTAAATTGTGTTGTGATGTTCATAAATTAGTTGTTTGATTGTTATTGATGTACTAGAATTAAGGCATTAATCCGGTCTATGTTCACGACTGCGTAGGATTATGTCGGGACGTGGACGTGGCCATGGCAGGGGCAGCATCAACCTCACTCCAGCAGAGCTAGCGGCACTCATCAACGAGCATGTGACCGCAGCGATTGCAGCCGCCCAGATTCCGGGGCAGGCGGCAAGGGGTAAGTATACACTTTGCTGTCATTATGACCTATTGAAACTCAGGCACTAACACTTACTTTGTGAACCAAAAATCTAGGAGCCGCAGGGTGCACCTTTAAGAAATACATGGATTGTAAACCCCATGCGTTTAAAGGCACCGAGGGGGCTGTCGGTTTGCTGCGCTGGATAGAGAAGGCAGAATCAGTGTTTGCTATGTGTAATTTCCCGGCTGCGAGCCAGGTGAAGTTTGCTACAGGGACTCTCGAGGAGTCAGCACTTACTTGGTGGAATACCCAAGTTCAGTTGTTGGGTCTAAATGCGGCCAATGCTATGTCATGGGGGAATTCAAAAATCTGATCAAGACCGAGTATAGCCCGCGTGGTGAAGTGCAGAAGTTAGAGCATGAGTTTTGAAATTTGCGGACGGAGGGTTCCGACATTGAGGCTTATACGACACGATCCCATGAGTTAGCGATACTGTGCCCTCAAATGGTCGATCCTGCTTATAAGAGGTCGAAATGTATATTGACGGTTTACCTCCGCAGATCCAGAGTATGGTGACATCGGCAAATCCCGCCAACATTCACGATGCCGTCCGGTTAGCTCATAAGTTAACTGATCAAGCCGTCAAACAAGGCACTCTCCCGTCCAAGAAGTCTGCTACTGGCACATCCGATAATAAACGCAAGTGGGAGAGTAGTGGCAACAACAAATCCAACAACAAGAGCACCTCTTCAAGCCACAATCAACAGAGACGGTTTGAGTCTCCTCGCAGGAACAACTACCCGAGCCAGAACCAACAACAGGGAGGATATCAGGGGAAACTCCCAAAGTGTAACAAGTGTAACTTCCATCATGCGGGGAAATGTGATAAGTACCGATGCAACAAGTGTGGCAGACATGGCCACGAAACCAAGTTCTGCCGAGCAGACAACCCTCAGAAACAAGCCCCACCTCAAGAGGCCCCGAAAGGGTGTTTTGAGTGTGGACAGGAGGGTCACTTTAAGAGAAACTGCCCCAAACTGAAGAATGCTGGTAAAGGAGGGGCAAATGGCAACGGGAAGAATGGTAACAATGGGAATGGTAACAACGGAGGTGAAGGCAGGGGAAGAGCCTTCGTTATTGGTGGTGGTGCAGGTGAGACTTCTAACGACTCCGTAACTATTACCGGTAAATATAAAATGAATGGTTGTTATGCGCTAACTTTATTTGATACCGGGGCCGATCGAAGTTTCGTGTCAACTAAATTTTGTGAAATGGTTAATAGCACCCCATCTGCCCTAGAGTCTAAGTACACTATCGAGTTAGCAGATGGTAAAACCATCCAAGTGTCCCATATTTTGAAGGGTTGTACCGTAGAATTGTCTAGTCATTTGTTTCCCATAGATCTTATGCCGATTGAACTTGGTAGCTTCGACTTAGTTATTGGGATGGATTGGTTGTCCGAGCACCGAGCCGAGGTTGTCTGTCATGAGAAGATCGTCCGCGTACCTCTCCCTGGGGGAGAAACTTTCATTATTCATGGTGAGAAAGAGAGTGCGACAGTTGGGATCATTTCCCTTATGAAGGCACAAAAGTTACTGCGTAAAGGCCATACTGCGATCTTAGCCCTAATCACCGACAAAGGTACTGACGAGGCTGTGGAGGAGGAGGTCTCAATCGACCAGATCCCTATTGTTAGAGACTTTCCTGAGGTTTTCCCCGAAGACCTACCTGGCCTTCCGCCTCACAGACAAGTGGAGTTCCAAATCGACCTGACACAAGGAGCTGTTCCTGTAGCTCGTGCACCGTATCGCCTTGCTCCGAAGGAGTTAGAGGAACTGTCTAAGCAGTTGCAAGAACTGCTAGATAAGGGTTTCATACGCCCCAGTTCATCCCCGTGGGGAGCCCCAGTCCTATTCGTGAAGAAGAATGATGGAACTCTACGCATGTGTATCGACTATCGGGAACTTAATAAGGTGACGACCAAGAACCGGTATCCCTTGCCACGTATTGATGATCTGTTCGATCAGCTGCAGGGATCCAGTTACTACTCGAAGGTCGACCTTAGGTCGGGTTATCACCAACTCCGAGTTCGGGAAGAAGACATTGCGAAAACAGCGTTTCGCACTCGTTATGGACACTATGAGTTCGCCGTTATGCCATTTGGGTTAACAAACACCCCAGCCGTATTCATGGACCTCATGAATCGTGTTTGTAAGCCTTATTTGGATAAATTCGTCATTGTGTTCATAGACGACATCTTGATATATTCGAAGACAAGGGAGGGACATGAAGAGCACTTGCGATTAATGATGGAGCTACTCATGAAGGAACAACTGTATGCCAAATTATCGAAGTGCGAGTTCTGGATGCGTGAAGTAAAATTTTTGGGCCACGTGGTAAGTGGGGAGGGAATCCAAGTGGACCAGTCCAAGATTGAAGCAATCAAGGATTGGCCAAACCCGAAAACTCCCACCGAGATCCGTCAATTTCTGGGATTAGCTGGTTATTATCGCAGATTTATTGGAGGATTTTCCAAGATTGCTCAACCACTCACATCCTTAACCCGCAAGGGCATTGTGTATAAGTGGACCGAGGCACATGACACAGCATTTCAAACTCTGAAAGACAAGCTGTGTAGTGCGCCAATCCTATCACTGCCCGAAGGAGTAGAAGACTTTGTTGTTTACTGCGATGCTTCACTGCAAGGAATTGGATGTGTGCTTATGCAACGGGAAAAGGTCATCACATATGCTTCTCGACAACTGATGACCGCTGAAAATAACTACACGATCCATGACTTAGAACTTGGAGCCGTCATCTTTGCACTAAAAATCTGGAGGCATTACCTCTATGGAACCCAGTGTACGATCTACACAGACTATAAGAGCCTCCAGCACATATTCGAGCAGAAAGAACTGAACATGAGGCAGAGACGATGGGTCGAGTTGCTTAACGATTATGAATGTGCTATTAAGTATCATCCGGGTAAAGCCAACGTGGTGGCTGACGCCTTGAGCCGAAAAGAAACTTTGAAGCCCAGGAGGGTTAGGGCTTTACAACTAACGATTCACTCTGGTCTACCCGAAAAGAACAGGGATGCCCAGTTAGAAGCTCTGAAAGCCGAGAATTTCGATACCGATTCTTTGCGCGGTGTAGACGGGAACTCAGAGGTTAAGTCGGATGGCATTCGGTATTACCATGATCGAATTTGGGTACCGCGTTATGGGGATCTAAGAACACTGGTCATGGACGAAGCAAACAAATCCCGATACTCAGTACATCCGGGATCAGATAAGATGTACCATGACTTAGAAGAGCTATACTAGTGGCCGAGTATGAAAGAGGAAATTGCTGGGTACGTGGCTAAGTGTCTGACATGTGCCAAAGTGAAAGCAGAACATAGGAAACCGCCGGGATTACTTCAACAACCTGAAATTCCTATGGGGAAATGGGAACAGATATCCATGGATTTCATATCCAAACTACCCAAGACACCCAGCGGTTGCGACATGATTTGGGTCATAGTGGATCGATTGACCAAATCCGCACATTTTCTAGCCATCCGGGAAGCGGACAAGACGGATAGGCTGGCTCGCATTTACATTAAAGAAATCTTTTCCCGTCATGGTGTGCCGATATCGATTATTTCGGACCGTGATGCTAGGTTTACCTCAAACTTTTGGAAATCGTTGCAAAAGTCATTGGGTACACGACTGGATATGAGCATGGCTTATCATCCACAAACAGACGGTCAGAGCGAGCGAACAATACAAACATTGGAGGATATGTTAAGGGCGTGCATCATCGATTTTGGGAACAGTTGGGAGACGCACTTGCCTTTGGTTGAGTTCTCTTACAATAACAGTTACCATACGAGCATACAAGCAGCCCCTTTTGAAGCTCTGTATGGGCGTAAATGCCGATTACCACTCTGCTGGGCGAAAGTGGGTGAGAGCCAACTAACTGGCCCTGAAATAGTTCATGAAACGACGGAGAGGATAGTTCAGATCCGAAACCGTATGGCAGCAGCACGTGATCGTCAGAAAGTTATGCTGATAAGCATAGAAGGCCTTTGGAATTTGAAGTCGGGGACAAAGTTTTATTAAAAGTGGCACCGTGGAAGGGTGTCATTCGTTTTGGAAAACGGGGAAAGTTGAGCCCGCGTTACGTAGGGCCATTCGAAATCGTGGAACAAATCGGTCCAGTGGCTTATAGGTTGGACTTACCGGAACAACTCCGCGGGGTACATAACGTCTTCCACGTATCAAATCTTAAAAAGTGTTTGGCTGACGAAAACTTGATAGTTCCTTTGGAGGAACTAGAAGTGGACGAACAGTTACGTTTTATCGAAGAGCCGGTGGAAATCATAGATCAGGACGTAAAGACCCGTAGGCACAGTAAAACTCCTATCGTTCACGTTCGTTGGAACTCTAAGCGTGGACCAGAGTTCACATGGGAGTGCAAAGACCAGATGAAAGAAAAGTATCCACACCTATTAAAACCTGAAGCCAAACCATAGGTACGATTAAAATTTTCGGGACGAAAATTCTTTTAACAAGGGGATGATGTGACAAACCTAAAATTTTTCTTTTCTATCCCTTTCATGTCCCAGTCTAGTAGTAACATCACATTAATTTTCGGGACGAAAATTCTTTTAACAAGGGGATGATGTGACAATTGAAAATTTCAGGTTAACTCTGTTAACTAAACCTAGTTAAATCCTGTTGATTGTGTCAGTAAACTCAGTTAGTTCTGTTAACTATGAGTATGAACTCTTGTACATGTGATGTCATGTATGCGTATATTTAAGTCAACGTGTCATTGGTGACTTAAACAAGGATAAGTGACTAATTATAACTAGGATAATAAACTCGTCTTGCATGTTATAATAAACATGTCATATAACATGTATGATAAGTATAATTTGCTATGTGATTAATATGTTATATTATGGTTATTACATGATGATGTGATTGTAAGTAAGCTAAATGATTAAATAGGTTATATTGTATGTCATGTAACATGTTTATTATTTAAATGGAACCTTAGGTTATGTTACATAGGAAATGTTTATTAAAATATGTAGCATGTCACACATGAGTTAATAAAAGTTAACCTAAGTAATCATATTCATTAAATCAATCATAAAGGGGTTGTTAATAACAAGGAGGTTACAACTATTGGATGCCAACACTTTTTCCTTTCCCTTTTCCTCTCTCTTTGGCCGTGATACTCACACACACACACATACTCTCATTTTCTTTCATACAAACAATCATCTTCAAGTATCATCTTCAAAACAAACAAGTTGGTGATTATTAGTAAACAAGGGTTTAAGCATTTGATCAAGCAAAGTGAGTAGGTTATTATGTTTATATGTTTCTTTTTCTTTTAATTCATATGAACCTTGTATCCAAATGGTTGGATCATGAAAGGGGATGATCAAAGTTTGACAAATAAAAAGGATTTTTGTATGAGTCTTAATTAATATTTTGAGTCCTTTATAAATACGTGTGTTCTTATTATGAAATCAAATGGATAAAAATAAGACATGCAATTTGATTTGGTAAGAATGTTTCTTGATGATTGTTGAATCAAAGGATAGAAAAGTTGTGATTTGTAGTTGATTGTGGTTAAAACTGTTTATTGGCAGATTAGATGTTACGGATTTGGATTGTTGATAACTTGATGATATGTTTGAGTTTTTGATCGATTTTTGATTCTATGAATATTTAATTTGAATCTAGTTTTCAGAAAGTCTGAAATCTTAATTTTTGGACACTGTTTGAATACTTTTTATTAATTTACAAAATCAGGATGCAAATCTAAATTAGAGAAAATAATTCTGAGTTGAGTTGTAAATTTCATAACTTGATGATAAATATATATGGATATAATTATACTTCTAGGATGTTGTAAATTGAATTAGGAATCTAGTCCAATTGGTCTTGCATCAATTGGACAAATATGGAATTTTTGACAAATTTTTGATTACTGCTGTGTTGTTGTAGAAATATAAATCATGTTGTTGTAGTATATGAATATTCTGGACGAATTGGTAAATCCAAAAATTGTGAGAAAAATATATGTTGAACCTAATACTGATGTGTACATGTGTGATTTATTTGATAATTTAATTGTGAGTTTTGATTGATGAGAAAAATCGGTTTAAGTGGTATAAATTGTTAAAAGGTGATAAAGGTGTTGGTTGAATTGAGATAATTGCAAATTATGATATGTTAGTTGTGGTAAATTAGAACTTTGACTTTTTAAGTCAACTTAGAACTAGTTGACTAAATAGTAGTCTTGCTTGTGATGTTGTGAAAGTGTATTGATCATAGAATTGCAAGAAATATGGCTAAGTGTGTATACTTGATGATTGATTAAGTGCGACTAGAATTATAAGGTAAACATTCTAAGTCCAACCTTTTAGTCAAAGGTCAATATTTTAGTCAAAGGTCAATATTTTAGTCAAAGGTCAAAACTTTAGTCAAAGTCAACTTTAGTCAAAGTCAACAAAAGTCAAACTTTGGTCAAAAGTCTTTTTAAAAACAATGGGAGATTGTTGGATACTAGTGGTTCTAGGAACCATCCCACAAGTTACTTACGTACTTGCATTTTTAGGGTCTTAGCATGTGACGCATTTACTTCGGTCGGATTTGTGTAATACCCGAAGCACCAACAAGGTGAGTTTACGGCCCCACTTTTATACCTTTCCTTTGGGGGAGGAAACATGCAAAACTGTTTTACTTTACTTGCTCTAAATCTTTACACAACCGTTTGGTTGCTTATAACGTAGTGTTTCTTTGCCATGGAAAGTCCTCACAAACATCGGACCGTTAACTAAGGTTAACTGGCGTGGTAAATTTAAATAGTACTATTGGGTTTGACAAACCCCACCCTGCATTATTCTCGACTGGAGGTCGAACGGGGTGTAACTTTGACCAAACATTGTTAAGTTTTGGCAATACTTGACTTGAGGCAATAACAAGTCAGCTTCGGTCGTGATGGAAACATAACACTATGCGGCAACGAGTTAACTAAGTGTAGTTAACCATGGGCCACTTTTATTTATAAATGTTTATGAACTGATAGAGCATAACTTACTTTGAAAACCTGTGAACTCACCAACCATATGTGTTGACTCTTTTTAGCATGTTTTCCTCAGGTCACTAGCAAGCACTTGGATTAGGATAACATTGCATGCATGGACTCGCATTGGTTTAAGTTTGAAAACATTTATTTGATATTGGTTTTGCGCTTGTAGCGCCATGAATTATTTAAACTTGTTTGGGAGATGGCTCCCGCACTTTGTTTAGCTTCCGCACTAGCACTTAAGTACTCTGAACATTTTATTTTGATTTGTTAAAACTTTTAAGACCATGTAGATGTCGTTTGGTGTGATTAATGTGTTCGGATCCTGGTTTGTCACCCGCCTTACGGTAAAACTCCGTTAGTGGAAATTTGGGGGTGTGACAGAAATTGTTTACTTTGGTGCAGAAAAGGACGGCTTTTAACTAAAATAGATGCAGGTGAGCAGGTATATGAAGGAAATCATGCTTCAATACCTTATTCTTGTCAGCTGATCTAAGCCCAGCACCTATATGGAGATTGAAGAACACTCCAAATTTGGTGATAGTCTAAAAGATGGCTTTTGCATGCAACTCCATTCTTCAACATATTGTCTATAGATGGATCAGAATCGGACTTGTTCGAATTCGTTAGCTGAGAGAAGACATTGGTGGAGTTCACTGTGGTTGCAACAGAAGTGGCTGTAAACGATCCGAAAGAACATGAACAAGGTGATGGAAATAAAGTTATGTTTATGCCCTCACATGACTTGACTGACTTTTTGGATGACCGTCAGTGTAAATGGCAAAAATCGAGTGAAAAATGCAAATAAATAAAGGGTAAAAGTCATTTTCGAAAATGACCCATTCATATAATTTGAAAGGACAAAATTTGTAATTTTCTCTAATTTTTCATATAATCTATTAACTTTAAAAGTAAAACTAATTTATTTTTATATTTATCTAATCTTAACTTCTAACATTTTTTTATTAGTTCTAACTGTTTATTTTCTAGTAATTTTCATTCATTTGCTCTTAGAGCTAAATATGTTAACCTACGTTTGTTAATTGAGATTTGAGATATATACATACACAAAAATATCTATCAAAGTATTAAAATGTTTTATATTAAATGAGTAATTAATTGTTTAATTTATTACTAGGTCACTAGATATTACTAATATTTGTAAATAAAGGTAAAATGTGTTGACTCGAAACACAACCCGAACACGAAACGAATTTAAATGGGTCGACATTACACGACACAAATAAATATAATGCGTTGGGTTATGGTTGAAAAATCTCAGCACGTTAACCTGCCAACTTGAAACCCGTCAACCCGATATGATCGACACTCCTAAGAAATACAAATAAGCATTCTACATTCCTATGATACCACAAAATTTAACCATTCAATGGACTGCTTGGTATCACCTAAAGGCTAAAACTATGGATGTTGATAAATTTTTTCAAGGCATGGATGTTGATAACTTGATAAATAATAACCGAAACGTTAACCAAAACCGAACTGAAAACCGACTCGAAAAAATCAAAAACCGAATTAACCGAACCATTCATATTTTCATATGTCTAGCTTTTATATCTCATTTCATGTATTTCTAAGCAAGAATTTAATCCGAGTTTAACTTTGCTTAATAACTAAACCAAACCAAACCAAACGGTTAATTCGTTAATAACCGAATCAAACCGTGCACATTTCGTTGGTTATTAGCGGTATCCCGTAAACGTCCGGGTCGAAATATGGCTCTCAAATTAAGTTTCGAATTAGTGGATGTTGTCAAAGGGAGTGGTGATGTAGGTATTATTGCAGGCCAATCTATTGGAGAACCAGACACTCAATTAACAGGACGTATCGACGAAAAGAAATTGCGCGTGTTGGAAGTGATGAGTTGGTTATTACTTCTACAGTATTAGTTTTCTTCAAAAACAAAGTCATAGGCACGTAGGTTCAAGGCCGACTACTCCAAGAGCATTCATTCATAAAAGATTTATATCTCTATGGGATTAAATCCCGAGTTATTGTGAAAAAAAAAATAAGACTTTTTTTTTTGCTCTTAGTCTCACGAGAAATACACACGATTCGTGATTGGTGTAAAGAGAAAATAAAAAAAAAAAATCACTATTAATGATAATGTTAGATACATTAACCAGATCAACAGTAAACAAACAGTAGGCTGGTTTTCAAAGTGACCAATTCAGTGACCACCCCAAAAATGTGGAGAAGAAGATTTTGCACCACCACCACTCACGCCTTAAAGAACAAAAAATGGGACGCTTTAGTCATCGGCGGCGGCCATAACGGCCTCACCGCCGCCGCATACCTAGCTCAATCCGGCCTCTCCGTCGCCGTCCTCGAACGCCGCCACCTCATTGGCGGCGCCGCCGTCACCGAAGAACTCATCCCTGGCTTCAAGTTCTCCCGTTGCAGCTACCTTCAAAGCCTCCTCCGTCCTTCTATCATCAGGTTCTATTTTATCATTTAACATTTAATATTTTAATGTTTGTTCTTTAATTTGATTGTTGACCTTGAAGAGATCTGGAGCTGCATAGACATGGATTGAAACTGTTGAAGCGAAGTCCGTCTTCGTTTACGCCGTGTCTGGACGGGCGTTATCTTCTGTTAGGTCCGGATGCGGAGCTAAATCGGTCCGAGATATCGAAGTTTTCCGAACGAGATGCTGAGGCTTATCCAAGGTCCTATCATTATCTGGATTTAACATTAATATAATTTGTTACTGTTACATTAATAGCATAATTCCTTTCTGGATAGCAAAACTAAGTCGTTTAAAAACCACATTCATAGATCGTGGAGTCGCGACATTACTATGCATTCACGTGTTGGACACGCCTAAGTAGCTTCAAAGCCTTTGATTATTTGTTTGTTCAATTTTATTGAATTTGCTCTTTTAATTGTTATATGTAGGTATGAGAATCAGCTGGAGAAGTTTTGCAGGTTCATGGATCCATTAATAGATTCATCACCTCCTGAAGCTCACCACGGTGTTTCGTCTTTTAATTCGCGGTTGAAACATAAGTTACAGAAATCAGAATTTTGGGCACATTGTTTGCATCAGTCTGTCTCCATGGGTCAACAAGGGCTCGTGTAAGATTTCTTATCCTGGTGCCAAATGAATAGAATCATTAACTGGTTGGTTTTATAAAAGTGTTATGTTTTAGTGTGTGTGTCCTCTAAATCAAGTCAACCATCAACTAAGAAGACGTCCGCATTACAGACTTCATGAACTTATGTAGTTCTTTCTTATTTCAGGGATTTCATGGACCTTTTACTGTCACCAGCATCAAAGGTTTTAAATAACTGGTTTGAGGTTGTTACTTGATCCTCATTCCTCAATGTTGGTGTTATTACTCCTTTGACTTTTGAACACTAAAAAAGAATTGTAAACTAGATGCATGCTTTTGTTGACTGCATTTGACAAAACGATTCTCACATGATTCTAAAAACAATATGTTTTTTGTTATCTTTTGTATGTGAATGCAGAGTGATGTGTTGAAGGCAACACTTGCTACAGATGCTGTGATAGGAACCACGGTAAGCACCTTTCAGTTATCACATTTCTGTATCTCGTTACATATTTATGCTCCAAAGACGGCCTCATAATTAGAATATCGCATGTTTATTGTTGTAATTCTATGTTCTCTGTTGACTTCTACTTGCATTTACCTTAACACTCTTACTACTAACTACTGTTAATGATTAATGAATTACCTTGGTGTTTTAATAATTGTAATGCAGACGAGTGCCCACACACCAGGGAGTGGATATGTTCTGCTACATCATGTGATGGGAGAAACTGATGGTCACCGTGGAATTTGGTCGTAAGTATTTCTAACACTTGTGTGTAGCATTTTTTTCAAAAGGTAACTAATATGCGTGTAGGTATGTTGAAGGTGGAATGGGCTCTGTGTCACAGGCCATTGGAAAGGCTGCTAAAGAAGCTGGTGTCACCATAGTTACTGATGCAGAGGTATATTATAATTTTTGGAATAACCAATCTGTTTCTTTTTTATCACCACTTTTAAACCTATCTGGATCAGATTTATCATTTATCCAGTAATAATGTTGTTACTTAGATAATGGTTCATTTGTTATTCAGGTATCAAAGCTGATGATTGAAGATTCAGACACAGTAACTGGGGTAAGCTATAATTATATCATTCAATTGCCAATTGTTACCATGGACCATGAAGCAGGATTTATACAATCTAATATTGTGTTTTAAGGTTATATTGGCTGATGGAACAGAAGTTCGTTCGTCAGTTGTTTTATCAAACGCTACCGCGCACAAGACTTTCATGGTACGTTTTTAATGCTAATGATATCTTGCAATTTGATCTAAAAGTAAGGTGTGGTTAACTGTTTCAACTTTTAATTTTTACATATTTTGACATAGGAACTAGTACCAGAAAATATTCTTCCGGAAGATTTTTCTCGTGCGATTAAGAACGTTGACTATAGCTCTGTAAGATCTTATTGCATTTCATCATTATTATATTATCGAAGTTCTAAGTAGGGCTGGGCTGTTCATGAACTGTGCTGAAAAGTTTGAGTTCGAGTTCGAGTTCGGCTTGGTTCGGCTCAGAGTGTTTGGTTTGGTTTTAAAAAGGAAATTTAATAAACAACTTTCAAGATAAATAGTTCAAAAACATATGCAAAATAAGTTCAACATAATAGAAGTCCGAATCAAGTTCAACCGACCCAGCTTATGAGCGAGCTAAACCAAGCCGACTTAACGAGCTAGGGCTGAAAGAATGGTTGATCATTGTTATAAGCGTGGTTCTCTTCAACACTATATGTGTGTGTGTGTTAAAGTAACAGTAAAGTGTTCCGAGCCAAACCGACCGAGCTAACGAGTGAGCCACTCTTGGCTCAGGCTCGGCTATTTTACAGCTTCAAACCGAACCAATTCGAGTGAGCTTTGAGCCACAAGCTTTTTGGATAGCCATAGTTCCAAGTTTGGAATGATGAAACATTTCTTCTACTGTATTGAACAGGCAACCACTAAAATCAATTTGGCAGTTGACAAGTTGCCACAGTTTCGGGGTTGCAATATCGGTTCTCCTGATGCTGGTCCTCAGCATATGGGTACTATTCACATTGGTTCTGAGAGGTATATGATATTCCTTCAGTTTTCCTTTTTACATCCTTTTTTAATTTTTGTTTTCCCTATCCTAAATCATTATTTAGTTATTATTAAAAAATTGTGTTACTTGTTATTCAGTATAGAGGAGATTGAGTCTGCATGCCAGGATGCGAGAAATGGCTTGTCATCACGAAGGCCTGTAATTGAAATGACAATTCCTTCAGTTTTAGACAAAACTATATCTCCACCTGGTACTTTTTCACATTATTTTTGATAGATAAAATTTTGAAAGCTAATGAAAATTAATTTTTGTAGGCAAGCATGTTATCAATTTGTTTGTTCAGTTCACACCGTATAAACCTAACGATGGTAGCTGGGAAGATACTGCATATAAAGTGAGTTTACCTTTATTTTAGAAATACATACACCCGCAATTCTATATTCTATTTTAATTTGAGTTTGATTTTTTTTGTAGGAATCATTTGCACAAAGATGTTTTAAGTTAATTGACGAGTATGCCCCTGGCTTCAGTTCATCAGTTATTGGCTATGACATGTTGGCTCCACCAGACCTTGAAAGGATTATTGGTCTGACAGGCAAGTGACTCTTTCAACATTATTGATATTGACCTGTAGATAGAATGAAACATAAATATTATTAACCTGAGCTGTTGATACCTGGCAGGAGGGAACATCTTCCATGGTGCAATGGGGTTGGATTCTCTGTTCCTCATGAGACCTGTAAAAGGATGGTAGTCTAGTTTGCATTAATTTTATTATTATTATTATTTTGGTGATATTTGAAGAAAACTCCCAAATATTATAAGTCTATATGAAATGGAATGAATTGCAGGTCTAATTACAGAACTCCGTTAAGAGGATTGTATCTATGCGGGAGTGGGGCCCATCCTGGTGGTGGTGTCATGGGTGCACCAGGACACAATGCGGCTCGTGTGGTTATAGATGACATTAAAGGCTGAAATGGGACCATCAAGATCATCATCATCATCACCCACATTTGAGGTTAAGAATTGTGTGTTGTAAGTGAATCAAGTCACTTCAGCAGGCTAACCATGGCTGATTATGGAACAGAATAAAGGGCATGATGGTTTTGAGGCTAGATAAAAGCCTCGCCTGATTTGTGTAATAGATTATTTAAGTGACGGTTCTAACAACACGAAGAATATTTATGTTTGTGACAGATTCTAGGACTGTTGTTGGAATTAGCGGTTATGGAAGTCGTTTATGAATAAATTCATCTTTGTTCTTTTAGAAAATTTTATGTACCATCAACCAGTATTGCTTGATACATGATATAACTGATCATGATGAGCCTTGCTAGGTAGGTTTTTAGGGTGGGCACAGTCTGGAGAGGCGCAAAATTTGGTTCGGGTCAAAATAAATCGGATTGAAAATAAGGTTTAAGCTTTTAGTTTTAAGTTACTGCAAAACAATCCCTCAAATCAATTAATAGACATCTACTAATATGAGCCGAACCCGAGCTTGAAAAAACAACTCAAGCGTCTAGCTCGAGCTTTAAAAAAAAAATCTCAAAACGAGCCAAGCTCGAGCCTTGTCAAGCTTGGACTTGACTCGGCTCGGCTCATTTACACCCATACTTTCTCATAACTTCTTGGGCACATCTTAAATTGGGATTTGGGGTTATATATAATACTGAAAAGTTGGGCTAGACGGTGGACAACACATGTCTACCCTCCTTCAGCCTTGCATCCGCCTTTGTGTGAATGTAAGCGATATGAAAAATGTTGAAAACTTCATTAAGTTACACTGTAATAGCGAGAAAATAATCTAACATGGTTATATATAACACTGAAAAGTTGGGCTAGACGGTGGACAGTGTATACACGCCCACCCTTCTTTAGTCTTGCATCCGCCTTTGTGTGAATAAGAGCAATATGTAAAAGATTGAAAACTTCATTAAGTAATAGCGAGAAAATAATTAACCTGTTTTTTTAATTAATTTTATAAAGAGTTAGTAACACATAATTATTGTTTTGTTATATATTTTTAATTAAAAGCATCACAAAGAACTTGAAACTCAATTAGTTAACTTTTCCAATCTTTTATAAAAGAATTTTGGGATGGAACAAGCGATAGAGCTATTTTAGGTGATGGAAAAACATGGGAAGGTCATTTCCCATCACACACTCTCGCAGAGTGACGACATGAAAGACATGATGTTGTGTTAAGAATGCATATCCTCTATTCGACAGGGCAAGGGTTTAAATCTTGTGTTGTGCATGCAGGGGCGGATCTATATAGTAAATGGATGGTTCCTCGGAACCACCCGAGTTTCGAAATAATAGTGTATTTATACATATGAAATATTAGAGGAACCACCTTACAAATTAGGAAAGAACCACTCTGTTTATGTTACAAAAGCCGGTTTAGCTGGTAAGAAATTGAATTTGTAAACTTAAGGTCACGGGTTCGATTCCGGTTGTTATGTGATTTTTTGAACTTTTTTTTCTTGTTCGTTTTATGCCCTTATATCACCTCTTCAAACTCACGCAAATATCTACCATACCACCACCGTTCACCGACCATCGCCGTTCTTCGACCACCGGCGTTGCCTGCTGCTTTTCCGGCCAACCACACACCTCTTGCCTTCCTCCAATCCTCCTGCCTTCTAATCTTCCTCGAAGCTCGAATCCTCCCACTTTTAAGTTAACATAAGTTTCAAATTATATATTTATCGAACTACTATCAAAGATAAAATAACACAAACCACCTGTAATTACTTCTTTGAAACTCTCTATGAAGAACACTATTAAGTACACATCTAATCCTAGAACTGTACTATAGTAGCAAAAGTTTATAAGGTAAGAATGATATAAAAACTTGAATCCATATATTTGTTTGTAAATATAGGATTAATTCACAAATTCAAATTCTAACATATTCCTACACAATACAAAATTAACCATAGTTTTTGGTGAAAAAAAAAGTATAATCGAACAAATAGTGTTATTCATTATTTTATTTAACAACTAGGTTAGAACCCGTGTAATACAGGGATTTGTAATAATATAAAATAGCAAAAAAGAATAGTATAAATATTTACAAAATGTGAAACATGAAAAATACTATTCACAAGTCACTTAACTTCTTTTTTTCTTCTTATTTGTTGCAATTAAATTTTTGGATGCTTTTTAACATTTGATTTAACCATTCTAAACTGAGTTAAAGACTTTTATCATCAAAATTTGGAAAGAACTCTTCTTGTTTTTCTTCCTTTTTGTTATAATTGAAATTTTGAATGCATTTTAACCCTTGATTTAACCACTCTAAACGTTTGTTAAGGCAAAGACTTTTTTATCATCTAAATTTGGAAAGTTCTTTGTTAACAATTTGCCTAATTCTAAATTTTGCTTTTTAACCAATCAATCTTGTGTCTTAATAAACTTCAACATTAGTACTAATTTTATAAAAATAAACATTAGTATTTTGTAATAGTTAACAAACGTTTTTACAATATTTTTTTTTAATCTGAAAACACCTACAAAAATCATGTAAAAAGGACCCAGTTCAACAAAATCATATAATAAAAAACCGAAATCAATAAAAGATCATATAAAAAAATGTCATATTTTAAGTTAATGGCCAAAATGTACATATTCTAAAAATTGTCTAAATGCTAATTGCTAGTTGAAATAATTAGAAAAAAATATTTAACAACTACAAAATAATTACTGTAGTGATCAAAATTGCATAAAACTCCTAAATGGTATCCTTTGTTAATAAAAGACATGATTATCAGCTCATATTCAGCATTCAAACATCCAGAAATCTAAAAAAAACATGAACAAAGAATTATGAAAAGAAAAGTAAGCATACTACCACTTTACACCTCAATATGATTAAGCAAAATAAAGGTCATAGCTCATATCACCACTCATGATGCAACCAAAATTAATAAGATACAACCAAAATATAATACACATGCCAAATTATAACTCATCGTTTATCATAAAGATGGTAGAAGATGTATAAGTTTTTTACATTTTCTGTTGCCTTGCAACAATCCAAGAAGCATGTCTGCACACAATAAACAACAAAAAATAATGACAAACGGAAAATACAATACGTATGCAAGAAAGCTTAAATCTTTAACTTATGTAGCCATAAATTCATATTCAAACATAATGGAAAGGATTTTAAAAATGGGAACCGAATTTTAAATCATTAACTGTTGTAACTATGTTATAGTAAATAAATATTCGAGCTTAATTTTGAAATACTGGTAATATGGGTATAATCAATGCACACGACATTGATTACGTTTGAATATATAAGACACCATAAATCTCGATATGTTACATAAATCGGGGAATTATGTACGTCATGTTATGTTTAGTGTTAAGTAAATATAATACCATGGAATATAATTAAAAAATATAAATATTAATAATCATCTTTAAGTTCCCAAAACAATTTTTTGTTTTGTAAACAAAACTTACCCAAAATGCCCTTTAGGTTTTTCTAAGAATGCTTGTTGAAAAGAATGAATGTTTTTGGTGAAATATAATTTTTTAAATACTAATGAAAAAAAAGTTAGAAAATGCCATGTGACAATTTGAAGAATTTTGGTGAAAACTAAATGGAGGATTTTGTGGAAACTCCACTCTTTTATATAGGTAGATTGCATTCATTTGTTAAATGTTAAATGTAAATTGTCCATGATGTTGTTCATTTGTTATGTTAGTTGTTAAATTTAATTTTAATTTTAATTTGTTGGTTTGTAATTGTTGATATTATAGGTATTATGAATCCTTGTAGGCCCAAGTGTGTAGCTAACCCAAGCAAGGGCTTGAGGCCTCATGTTTATAAAGTCCCCCAATTTTTTTTAAAAAAATAATTAATATATTACGTAGTCTAAGTACTATATCGATGCATATTAGATAATTAGGTTACATAATGCAGTTGAGTAACTGAAGCTAGCGTGAAGGCAACAAATTCGCCGATTCAATCAAAAAATTGACGTGGCACATTATTATACGGAATTAACTCCCATGTCTTTAATATTCCAGGCGTCAATTTTAGGGAGTGGCAATGGCTAATTCTTCATCTTTTTATACGACCAATTCACCTCGAGTTAATTTTGTGTTTCCCATTTGCGAGCTACTGTATTCTTGTACTCGTCTCTTGTGATTTGCGAACTCCCGACTCTGAATTTGGGTTTTCCAATCTGTGATTTGGATTTGCAGTTACATTGTTTGGATTTTGGAAATGCAATTGGTGTTTTGGTGTTGTTGTGAACCACGATTTGGATTTGTAGGTCATTCTTGTTTTTTGGATTTGCACTTCGTTTTGGATTTACGCTCCAATTTGAATTTGCACAATTTAGATATCACAGGATAGAATGATGAGGTCAATAATTACTTTTATTTAAAGTAGTAATTACTTATTAGTTTATCGCTTTATAATTATTTTATTAAACAAATTGCATCAAATTAAGCTATAAAAGTGAATTTTAGGTAAACTTATGGTTTTTTTTATAAACATAAGATATAAATTAAAAGATAAAATAAAACTAACCATGCCAACTATAAACCTTTTAGTCTATATTGTCGATCCCAAGCCTGAATAAGGATTTATATGAAAAAGTTTTTTAAAAAAGGCCCTAATATGATAATTAGCTTGAGGCCTCTAAAAACCTTAGGCCGCCACTTTATGAATATCAAAAGATATTTTCAAAGAGAACCATCAAACCTTGGATCATCATCTTCAAGTATTAAAGCATTAAAAATAAATTTGGATGATCTTCCATGCGATCATTTCGAAAGGCAGCCAATTTCATCTTATCACCCAAGTAAAAACAAAATGTGAAAAACATATTTGCGTAAGAGGATGGGTGATGAATACAAGAACGATTCTTGCATTTGTTTCATTGAAAGAGAATTCCTCAAACAAGTTTCGGTTGAAGAAGTAATGCAACGATTTCAAAAGATGAAGACTCGTAGGGAACAGCTATAAGTATTTTTTTTATTCGTAAAGACTATTGTATTTATATTATGTGTTTTTTAATTTCTAATGAGGGTGTCTTTTTTATTATTTTATCATATTTTTATTATGTAATGAACTTTGCCCGAACCATCGAACTGACCTGGAATTTTTTATACCCGACTCTATGAAATTGAAGCATATAAAAGTAGTGCACCACTTAAAAAAACAACCCGGATCCGCCATCGTGTGCATGTATAGGTGGTTATAATAATAATTATACGAGTAAGTTAATTTGCGGTTTAACTAAAGATAAAGTATTATGGCATAACTCCCTCCCCTCTATCATAGATGTTGATGGTTCAAATACCGCAAAGTGTGTGTATAGTAAGTTAATTTGCGGTTTAATTAAAAGAAAAGTATTATAACTCTCCTAGAGGTCGTAAAGTAGGGGTGTTCTTCGGGTTATTTATTCGGGTTGAGCTCAAAACAAGTTGACCCAAAAACCGACCCAAATAAGTTCGGTTTGTTCGGGTTTCGGGTTAACGGTTCGGGTAAATTCGGGTCGGTTTTCGGGTTTAACAAATTAAAAAAATTTATCCACCTTTATCAATAAAAAATAACCATATTCCAAGCCGTTATAAAACCGTAATATACAGCCATATTCAACAATAACTTATAATATTTATCATACAAGCATGCATTAGACAAGGTGAAGTGTTGTAGCATGTGGATCAATACTTGTGTAAATTGAAGAAACATGCTTAATACATATTGGTTTAAATACTTTACTATTTAAGTTTTTGAATTGAAGATACATTCTCAACATGCTTTATGGTAATTAATACATTGGTATCCAATGTGATAGATCCAATATTAATTGGAGTCTTGAGAAGAGCCGAACAAGAATACATATGGTCACTATGTTACTTTACCGCTAAACTACCCTATAAAATTTAGGGATATATACATCGATGTATCATACTTCGGGTTTTTCGGGTCAACCCGAATTTGGGTATTTCAACCCAAATAGCGACCCGAATATTTAATCTCGGGTTCGAGTTAGGAGTTTAATCGGTTCGGGTGAATTCGGATCGTGTTATTCGGGTCTCGGGCCGCTTCGGTTCGGGTTCCTTATTCGGATACGGTTAAAAAACACACCCCTATCGCAAAGTGTGTGTATAGATGGTTTATAGAGTATTTAAAAATAAGTTAATTTAATGTTAAGAATAAATTGAAGAGCCAAATTTCTCTACCAAGTTGGCTAGCTTCACATTGACAATTATACTTAATTTCTAATAGATTAACTTTGTAAACAAAAAAAAAAGGTTATTTGAAATGTGGGGAAGGTTCATGTACAAAATGATCTTAACATGAGAACGTAGGAAACAATACCAATCTATCAAAAATAAGAACGTAGGAAACAATATCAACTACAATATCAATCCATATAAGCAATGTTTTATAATTAAAAAGAAAAAACCATAATAATACAACAAAAGAATCAAAATTAACAACATAATAATAACAGCAAATACTTATAACAACATAAGAAAAAAACATATTGATAACAATAAAATGTAATCAATAAATATTTATATCGTCTCATAATCGAAAGTCAACAAATACGAAACAAAACTAACAACACACACTTATAAAAACAAACCTAATAATAACAGCAAATTGCTTCCTGCTATTCTCATGTTAAGAATGATTTGTATTTGATCATAATACTTTGAAATGTATCAAATACATAAATCATTTAAACTGATTTTTCAAAATTAAGTTTTATTATTGTTTGGAAAAACTGATTTGTTTTTGTGCAGTACTAAAACTGAACATGATCATGACTCATGAACCTAGAAAACATGAAAACCAGTCTGGTAATTAGTGAACTCGATTTTAATTTTCCCTTCATCCCTGCCATTTTATTTTTTTTTTAATTTGAACTTTGTCCTACCGTGAATAAGAAGCAGTACAAACTGATCCAAAATTAAAATAAAAATGGAATTAACATTATGTTTCGTGGATTCTACGTATGTGGTTGAAACTTGCATGGGTTTTATAAAAAAAACTCAAGTTAAAAAAATAAAAAGACAGTAAGATCTGCAGGCGCATTAAAAAAGGAATAGTGGTGGGCGGTGAAGATATAAACATCCGTGGGGATTAAGGGTACAGCAAATGCGACGATTAAAATCTCGGTTATCACAAAAACATTCGTGGGGATCAAAGAGAGCATCTTTTGAAAATCTCCAAAACTCACCAATCTCCAGGTAATCTTTCCAACTTGTTTTGTTTTAACTTTTAACTGTTCTACTTTTATTAAATAAACAAACACAACATTGTTAACTGAAAGATTAAAATAACAACAAAATTTAAATTAATTTTAACTAATTAACAAAAATCAAGTCGTTTGAACTTTCAATTAACAAAAATAAAGTTGTTTGAATCACCGTTTCGAGTTTAATTCTACATCAATCGATTCGTATTCTCCTTCCTATCAAAAGCCCTAAAATATTAGTTTGGAATTCGAGAAAAAGTATAACGTTATTAAGTCGTTTTTAACAGAGACCACCGGGACCGGCTTTTTGAAATTTGAGACCGCAAGTGGCAATAAAATAAATATGGATTATTATCGGTCAATATCAGTCAATATGAATTATTAAAATCCAATAAACTTTTATTTTTTAGCCTTGTACAAATAAATATCTTATATTATGTTTACATGATTAAATTATTAGAAAATATTTTAAATAACTATAAGAACATTTTAAATTGGGAAATTCGTTTTAGGTTTTATAATTAAGTTAATAAGCTTATATAAACTCCATATATCATATTTAAGTTTATTTACTTTTTGTTATAAAGGTAGCTAGAGCGTTCATCGGGTAAGCCCTTGAGTTTCTTTAATTTAGGAGCCGTTTATTTGAAAACTGTCGACAAAATAAATTCAAACTAAAAAAAGCGTCTAATAAAATGAAAACCGCTTCAAGATATAAATCTTTTGAAGCGATTTATTGGAATAACTCGAAAGATTGATTTTTTTAAGAGGTTTGTGTTCCTTAATTTATTACATAATATATTTATAAGATACTTTTTTGAAGTGGTTTTATAGGAACCTCTTTAAAAAGATTTATTTGCTTCTTTGGTCCCGTACTTTGCAGTCGGGGCACTTCTTTTTTGGGTGAAGGAGAATTTATATATATATATATATATATATATATATATACTAGCTTGGTGCCCGCGCGATGCGGCGAGGTAGACGCTCAAACATGGCATCGAACTTGTAATCGGTGACCTCATTATAATACGCACGTATCCTGACTATAGTATACATGTAATGCGGCATTAGATGTGTAACCATTCATCGGTGAACATGTAACTCAGTATGAAACATGACCCAAGCCCACCAGACTCGTTGCGACCCTAATTGCAAATTGCATGTCACGTAACATTTTGTTATTAAAATTTTAAAATTATAGTAATACTATACTCAAATTAAATAGAATAAAATGCTTGTTTTTATAGTGTAATTTTTTTAAAAAAATATTAACATGTAAAAAAGTTATGGTCATTAAAACTTCGTGCGGTTGTTGGTTTAGAATAAGGGAGTTAATATGTAACTATTTAGTAAATTAACAAAACTTACCCTTAAGTTTAAGGACCATAATTGTAAGTATGTTTCAAACTACATTGTTAAAACTTTTAACCATACATGATCATAATAAGCAAAGACTATACTACCCCTAGATTTTCAAAATTGATTGCATTAATGAGTGTACTTTAAGCAATAGTAATTGGACCTCTTAAAATTTAAGAGGTCCTTCACTCACTCTTTATATATAGTAGATATATATATATATAGGGAATGGTTATCCTAAAAACAATTAGTTTCCTAGGAAGACTAGAAATAAATCATAGTCATTGGATCATATCAATCAATGGTTGAGATTTAAAATTACAAATAACCGTCATAGTTTCTTACAATTACTTTTTCACCATTATAACCGACATAGTTTCCTATAATTGTTCTTTCACCATAGGTTTTAATGTCAAATGTCAAAATTCTGTTGGTTCTTACCATTCCTAGGAAACAACTTCTTTTTATTTGAACCCTTATATATATATATATATATATATATATATATATATATATATATATATATATATATATATATATATATATATATATATATATTATAGGAAACTATGTCGGTTATAATGGTGAAAGAGTAATTGTAGGAAACTATGACGGTTATTTGTAATTTTAAATCTCAAACCATTGATTGATATGATCCAATGGCTATGATTTATTCCTAGTCTTTCTAGGAAACTACTTGTTTTTAGGATAACCCTCCCCTATACACACACACACACACACACACACACACACACACACACACACACTAGATTTAGACCCCGTGTATTACACGGGACGGGTCAATCTTTAAATTACAACTTGATAATATGATGCAAATAAAAAACACAATTAAACGTAAGCAATACTCTCATGTAAACATATTAATAGATACATGTGTAAATGAAAACTGTATAAATTGTAAAGTCTGTAAGAATTTTGCCCACCATAGATAAACATACCCCATTGCCCAATCCGAAAACCTTTTTTTTGTCATATGTCGAACTTGAATTCAAGAGCTTATATTTTGAATGAAATATTTGACATATCAATATTTTAATTTTGATATGAAGAAAAGTATATATTTTAATATGATTATTGTTGATCAAAATCTTTACTAAAAATAACTCAATATAAAAAATGAAAAAACGTCAAAAAAATCCCCAAAAGTTACACACATAATTTTATGTAAGGCCCCGTCACCGGTGCCTTACGTTTGGGCGTTAGATTTACTCATAAACATAGTTCTAAAATCAGAGTTAATTAAAAACATACGCGGAACATAAAAACTTTCATAAACATTACATTAATCCATAACTTGTCTTAGAATAACCACCTTGTCTTTCAAAATAACATAATATTAAACATAACGTCTTCCAATGCCAGCCTCTTATTCGATGCCACGTGTTCCCCTCAAGCGAGCTATCTCATTCTACTCACCTGCGTGAATACTAAAAGTCAGCTATGCTGAGTGAGTTCTAGTTAATAACATATCATACATACATACATACATACATACATACATACATACATACATACATACATACTTTCATTTGTACTTTCATAATTCGATTCTATCTTACTCTATTCTATTCCGCCTCAGATATTATTAGGGTTCGGTCCCTTTTTCTGCCTTGGATATTATTAGGGTCCAGTCCCTTTTCTGCCTCGGAAGTTATCAGGGTCCGGTCCAATTTCTGCCTCGAGATTATTAAAGGGCTCGATCCCTTTTCTGCCTTGGATATTATTAGGGTCCAGTCCCTTTTCTACCTTTCCATCTCTTACATTCATTCATAACATACATACGTATCATTCATAGTTCATACATAACATTCATATCCATAATTATAACTTGGCAGTACGTGCAATATCCGAAAATCGTTCACGTACCGACAAACAATCATTCATACCGTTCACATATATCACATAAGACATACATTTATCACTTAGGATAAGTGTATTAACAATCATATCGAGTATGCACACAGCCCCGAAAACATAAGAAGGAAATGGGGCTAGAAACTCACCTGAATGCGGTTACGTTCACCGTTAATAGTAATCCCTTTCTTGAGCTGTAACAATTACACGTATCAATTAACTATTACTACTCGTATCATATTTCTATCTTTATATGACCCACAACGAACGGGGGTCCGGGGGCAGCGCCCCTGGCAACAGGGTTCTAGGGGCGGCAGCCCCTAGCGGAGTCCAAGGGGCAGAGCCCCTGGCTGGGGTTAAGCTGCCAGGTCAGCTTGGAAAAATTTTATTTTCATTAACTGTCTTAACACGTTTTCCCTTAGGTTTTTAAGTTATTATTTTATTCACCTACTCATTCGTTAGCCTGATTCGCGGTCTATTACTGGATTACTTTTACTTAACATTTTAAGCGAATTTAACGTTCAGCGAAGTTAACTTGGCGAACTTATCATCAGCGAAGTTAACAGTATGCGAACTTGGTAGCAGGCGAACTTGAATGAGGCAAACTTGTATGTACGCGAACTTAACATTCAGCGGGCTTAGTTTCTGGCGAACTTAGGGTCCGGCGAACTTAGCATGGCGAACATGCAGGGCGAACTTACTGGGGGGGCGAAGTTAACAGCAGCGAGCTTAGCTGTGGCGAAGTTGCCCAGCTGCAGCCGCTGTGTGACCTTAACCTCCCATAATCATCTCCGTTTTATCGCGAAACTCAGGGATGTGATACATCCTAAACCCGCGATCATTCCTACGGTCATTTTTAGATAAGATTTGGCTCGAAAACGAATAAAGTTTGGACCTTTAAGCTCAAAACGTTTAATAATAAGTTTAGGGTTCATTTTTGTAACACCCCGTAACCGCAGCGGAAACGTACACGGGATGCAACAGACACATCTGATATCAACAGCATTGTTTATAAAGAAAACACCACTACATTAATTTAAACGTATTACATTGTTCTGAGTTTCATAACCATCTAAGCGTTATCACATAAGTGTTACCGATAGTACATTAACATATTTAATGCAAAATATAGATCTCTAGACTTCCACAAAATAGCACACAACATCGAACACATATCACTCATTCCAATTTGAGTGTACCTAGAAAGCATATAAAGAAAACGGGTCAACTACGAATAGTTGGTGAGTTTCACTAATTTAAATAAACCATGACAAATCATTATAAAAATCATAAATAAGCGATGTAATTATACTGAGTTCACAAGTGAAAACTCTGTTAATCCCAAAACGTATCGATTAACCTCCGGGAACTCTGTTACCCCAGAACACATCCAATAACCTCTGGGAACTATGTTACCCCAGAAACACATTTAATAACCTCTGGGAACTCTGTTACCCCAGAAACACATTTAATAACCTCTGGGAACTCGGTTACCCCAGAACACATTTAATAACCCCTGGGAACTCGGTTACCCCAGAACACTGTTTCGGGCCTTACAATATTAGCAACTCAGTTAATTACCATCTTAATACATTACCGTACGATTTCCGTACAATAAACATTATATAAATACATTCGTTTCCATGCGATTAGCATGTACTTAAACACTTTGATAGAAACATGCTTTCCGCCCCGGGAAAATATTTAAAACAATTCAGTAAAAAGGGGCTCGTGAAAACTCACCTTCTTGTGAGCAAGATGTACTACGGTGCACGGCTACTGGTACAGATCTGTAATACGATCCCCAAATCGTTACTACACAATTTCTATCAATATAACTTAAATTCGTGTTAACCGGTACGTCTGGGGACACTGTTAACCCAGTACCGTACACGATCCGGGGACAATGTTAACCCCGAAATACTTTTCAGGACTTAGATTGTGATATCACCTAGAGTTCTTTAGTCAAAACTACCGTTAGTTTGTTTTCTCGTTTTGCGTGCCTAGCACGGTTATCCGTCTTTATGTTTACAAAAATAAGTTTGACCACACACGACCCGAAAATAGTTGTTATTGATATTTTCATTAAATTGGTGAAATTTGAGCTCGGTTAGACACCCCGTTTGGCCGCGGGGCCCGTTTCCGTCTTTAATACACCGAAAACGGTTAAATCGGGTAAAATTACCCAAATCATCCGAATTATTTTCGGATGATTTATTTTTACATGATTAACTTAGTTTCATGAAAATAGCCCATTTTTAAGGTTTTTATGCACCAGTCAGCTCGCTTAGGCGAACTTTGCCGGTTTACACGTTTTAAGCTTTAAAAGTTTGTTTTTAAGTTCCTTTTAGCACAAATAAATATCCGTTTAGTCTCGGACCTTGAAATTTTGTACAAACCATATTTTGACAGTAAGGAATTTTATAAAATTTTTTCAGAATTAATTTTTATATCTAAGATTTATTTAACCGTTTTTAATCGTCATTTAAACACCAAATATGTCGAACATACCAAACGACCTTCGAAAAATCCCAAATTTTTCTGGGATGACCCCTGTCACCCACATATTTCCCTGTAATTTTTCCAGAACCAAAAACTCACTTTCATGCCATTTTTACCAAAACCGAGCTAGAAATCCCTAGAACTCGTTTTACCGAAAAGCCTACTTAGACTTCTCCAATGAACCTGAAATTTTGTGTGTGACTTTTATATGTTATAAATAGCTTATCTTAAATTTTCCAGAATTTTTCATGATGTTTAGCTATTTTTCACCATTTTTAGCCAAAACCGAGCATTAAATTCACCAAATATTCATCCTTTATCCAAAATTACCAAAATTTCACAGATCTCATATTTTCATGTGTAGATCATCTCTGTGAAATTTCATGACCCAACTCTAAGCCTACCACAATCTGTCCAAATCACACAAATCATACGAAAACCGAACTACTTTGTGTTTTCTAGCGTTAGATCGCAAAGATCTTGGTTTCTAGCCTTTGCTAGCCACTAGATACAACACTTACAAGCACAACAACACCACACCAAGCAAGTTATACCCACAATCAAGCCATTTCTTTCATGGTTTCGATTAAAACATCAAAACAAAGATTTTGACCGTAAAAATTCGTTTTTGACTCTTTTAACTACTTTCTTGGACCAAGATCCTTTGTATAACTTGTATACATCACTTGATCCTCCAAGAATCGGTTTCATCTCGTGTTTTCACCCATTTTTCATTTGAAACCTCATTTTCTCAAGATTATGGAATCAAAACTAAGAATCAACCATTAAAATCATGTTTATACCTTGAGAATCTTGTTAGAAATCAAAGGTTTGGATGAATGTGCAAAGGGGTTGAGAGGATTTTGGGAGAAAGATTGGAGAAAAAAGAAAAATGAAGGTGTTAGTGTGTGTGCAAGGACCGATCGGTCCAAGTTAGGGTGTGGGGTGGGACCCACGTCTTCATTCTTGGCCACAAACTTGGATTGTGTAATCCGGATAATGTTGTGGATAATCTGGTTCAGTTCGTTTTTCGGTTAAACGCTTAATTCGGCTTAAAACGAGGCTAAAACGGTCGTTTTTCGGCTTAAAAATAAAATTTATATAAAACCGATTTAAAATCTTTAAAAACTTAAACCATGACGTTTATTGACTCAACACATCATATTGTCGGTAATTGTGCATCTTTTTCGGCTTGTTCGATCGTCTCTTGCTTGGTTTGATATTAAAGGTTTCGTTTATCGTACCGACGTACTAATAAATCGAAATCCTTTTTCTGTGCTATAATTCACTTATCCCGAAGCCTTAATACTTCGTAAACCTTACTAAACATCATATATTTCATCTATGACGTAATCCCCGATTCGTTCGGGTTTCAATAACCGTTCATCGGTTAATCGTAATTCTAATACGACTAACTGTTCATTCGAGTATAATTCGTACTGTGAATCTTATATACTCGTATAAACACATTATAATTCATATGTTCAGTATTGAATAACACGTAAATAGTATATTCCGGCTAGGGTATACCTGAATTTGCCGGAATCGTTACAATTTTAAACGTGTCATATGCAGCCGCGAGTTTGTTAAGTTTGTTTTTAACATCAAGCTCACAACTTTACGTTTTATTTACGCCCGATCTAATCTCGTTCTAAGTTTCAAGGCTAAACGCTTATAAAAACGTAAACTTTAAAGGGTCAAGAACATACCTTTAGTGCTCGTTTGGATCTCGTTTAGCTCGTTTATGAACTCTAGATCTTGTATATAGCTCGTGTAATAAAGATCCAATACAAGCTAACGTTCGTTTGGTCTCAAATCTCTCTCGTCTCCCTCTCGGCCGTATATGGTGTAGTGATATGTGTGTGTGTTTTTGAGTGTGTAGAGATTAGGATGGAAAGAAATGAGGATTTAGGGTTTTAGGGTGGTTTAAGAGGATATTTATATCCCTTAAAGCCCATGGACCTAAGGCCCATTCCCTTTAGTCCATCTTAATTAGTCAAAGTCCATGATCATTATTAATACTAATTAATTATTTAGGCCCAATAACTTAACGCGACTTTCTTTTATTAAATACGAAAATTTTAGGACGTTACATTTTACTAATAAATTTTTTGGGTTGTAAAAACAACTCAGATTATCAAACCTGTATTAATATATATTAAGTTTAATTTTTAGTCAAAATTTAATTCTAATGAATATAAATTTAAAAATCAAAACTAAACAAACAAAAAGAGCACATAGCACATTTATATTAATTAAACAAATGTTTAAGATGCTTGATCAAAACACATATTATATTTATTAATAAAAGTCTATGATATGTAAATACAGAAACTGTGTATTAACATACACATATATGGTTATTATTATTATTATTAATAATCATCATCATCAATGTCGATACTTTTGAAATTTAAATTTTAGTTATTATCTAGAAAATCTGTTTAAAATGAAATATATTTTCTCGGAAGGAAAGTAAATCGGTTTATAACCCAAATAACAAATTATTTTAACCCATGAATATATCTAGAATCAAGGAGATTAAAGATTAAGAATTTTGGAGGGAAAACATGATCAAGAATTAATATGAGACTGACATTTGTCGCAAGGATTTTCTTTTATTAGTAATGTAAGATATATATATATATACTAGTTTTTAACCCCCGTATTACGAGGGTTGTTTTATATTGTTTGTTCTAATATTTATTTATTTATTTTTTGAGTTTATATTTTTTTATTGTATGAAAGTTAATAATATACTTATGGTTTGATAATAAATTGTTTCAGAAATAAATGAAATGTTATAACCCGGTTTAAAAGCTATATGGTTTTTATGAGACCCAAGACCCGTTTATATTTTTTACTATAAAATTGTTTTTTAATTATAAATAATATCTATGAAAGTTAATAATATACGTATGGTTTGATGAGACCCAAGACCTGTTTATTTTTTTTACTATCAAATTGGTTTTTTAATTTAAATAATATATATATCTTTTTTAAAATAAATCATATATTAATTTTTGTTATATCCTATTTTATAGGATTTTTACATCAATAATTTGGTGAGAATAATTTTTAATTTAATGAGATGTTATAACCCGTTTAAGAAATATCTGGGTTTGGTTAGACCCATACCCATGAATTTGAGTCAAATGCATGAGAAGCCTCCATTTAAAAATCAAGCAAATCTGGTGACTCCAAAAAAAGGGGGGCGACCACATCACGACACGTAGGATTTTTATATCTTCGTTTATATATATATATATATTATATATATATAGGGTAAGGATCCTAAGAGAACCCTTTTCAAATTGAGAACTTTGAGAACCATTTTAGGCGACTAAAAACACCTTTAGAAAAATATTTAAAAAAATCATAAAACAAAAAATAACAAAAATTTTAAAAAAGTAAAAAAACCAAAATTCTTATATTTCATTCCGGTTTCATTAAAAAAACGTCGTACTATACACATATGTATAATTTTATTTAATCTTTAGTTACTTAATATACACATATGTACGGTATCATTTATCTTGAATTATACATATGTGTATAAAAAAACATGTAAATGTACATATATGTATATATTATACATATGTGTATATAATTTAGCTAAACCGAGTTTTTTTCATGAAACCGGGATGTTAAAGTAAGAATTTGGTTTTTTTACTTTTTTCATTTTTGTGTTTTTTTATTTTATGATTTTTTTTTATTATTGGGTTTTTTATGGTCTAAAATGGTTCTCATAGTTCTTAATTTCAAAAAAGTTCTCTCATATGATCCTATATAATATAGGATCATATGAGAGAACTTTTTTGAAATTAAGAACTATGAGAACCATTTTAGACCATAAAAAACCCAATAATAAAAAAAACACAAAAAACACTCTTCTTAACAAAAAAATAAAAAAACTTACAAAACAAAAAAAAAACTCGAAAATAAAAACTGTAAAAAAACAAAAAAAAATTATTTTTCATTCCGTTTTATAAAAAAAATAAAAAAAGTTGAAAAAAAATATCAGTTTAACAAAATTTTACACATATATATGATATTTATTTTTTAAATTTTATACACGTTTTTATACACATATGCACAATTTAGGGTAAATGATAATGTACATATGTGTACATTACATAACTAGAAATTAAATAAAATTATACACATGTGTATAAAGTGTTTTTTTAATGAAAGATGAATGAAAATATAAGAATTTTTGTTTTTTTACTTTCTAAAAATTTTTGTTTTATGATTTTTTTTAAAATATTTTTTTAGAGGTTTTTTTGTGGCTTAAAATGGTTCCAAAAAATTCTCAATTTCCAAAGGGTTCTTTTAGAATCCTTACCATATATATATATATATATATATATATATATATATATATATGTATATGTTTAAGTTCAAGAGAGAAATGATATTAGTGCAAGAAATACGAGAAATGAATATGAGTCACTAGTTTTAATTTAGGTTTTAAATATTTAAAAATAAATAAAAAATATGTAAATGTAACAATAAATGCATTATCCCTCTCTCTAATTAATATAACTAATATAACCATAATAAATCTCTCTAATTAATATATGTAACTAATTTAACTATAATAATTAAAAAGATAAAACCACTACTTTAGTTTTATTATTTACACATTCTTCATTTTATTCAACATAAATACAATTTATTCATATAATACTATTTCTTTATATTTAAAATTAATATCCACTCAATTTATTATCATATATCAACGTGTTTTTTAACACTAAATATCAAAACATAATATGGATTTTTTCAATTGGTATGCCTATAAAAATTATTGTCATAAATAATAATAAATAAATATCATACAAATGTGTCCATTAAATGTAAACAATAAATATACAACCTACACAAAGTTATATAATATACACTTGTTTTGAGCAATAAAAATGTACAACATACAAAAAGCATACAACTTATATATGTAATTCGACATCAACAATAATATAAACTACACAAAGATACACATATCCTACACATGCATAGGTTATATGTTTTTCATATGTAGGTTCTATGTTTTCTTATTCTTAGAACAAATGTAAGATATATGATTTTGTGTATGTTGTATATTTTTTATTGACATTTACTACAAACATGTGTAAGATAATTTTTTGTATTATTCATCACAATGTAACTACGTGTTGATAGATATTGATATGTTGAGTTTGAAGAAATTAGTGTTGAATAAAAAGAAGTTAATGTATGAATAAATTTTATTCGTGTAAGATAAAGCTTTCGTGTGCGTGTGTATTTTATTGATGATGAATTTTGTGTGTAGGTTATATGTTTTTCGTGTGTAGGTTATATGTTGTCTTATTCTTAGAACAAGTGTAGATTATACATTTTTGTGTAGGTTATATGTTTTTTTGTTGATATCTAATGCAAACACATGTAAAATAGTTTTTTTGGTATTATTCATTATAATATAAGTATGTGTTAATGGATATTAATACATTAAGTTGGAAGAAATTAGTTTTGGATATAAAGAAATTTTAATGTATGAATAAATTATACTTGTGTAGGATAAAAATCAAGACACGAAAAGTAAGTTATAAAAATAAATGAGTTCTTAATATTTTCCAATTATAATAATTTAATTAGTTATATTAATTAAGTAGATAAGTATTATGGTTTATTATTTATATTAATTGAAGAAAGAGAATGATTAATACTTTCTTTATTTAGCTTTTAGCATTTAAAACTTAAAACAAAACTAGTGGCCCATATCCATTTCTCAAATTTCTTGCAGTAATATCATTTCTTTCTTGAACCATCCCATATATATATATATATATATATTTATATCTATATTTATATGTATTTATAAAAATAATTCTTATGTATTATAAATGGATTTTGATCACTCTTAAAATTGGGTCCAAACAAATTTTTATACAAAATCCAGTGTTAAAATTTAGGTTATTAGGCCCAAACCATGATGACAAAATCAATAATAATTTTTTTAATAATAAGTTAAAAAAAAGAAACAAAAAAAATGTTAATCAAAATAAAGCATCTGGCGACGTTTTGTCGTTCTCACCCCTCCTTCCAAGTTCCAACCCTCCTTTAGTTTCTTGCCACCAGTGTAACACCCTGGCTATAACATAAACGATTGAATGTGACGCACATATTGCTCAAAACACACGTGACACTATTAAGTGACATTATTATCATTATTTCATTTAAATAACCAAAAACAAGTGTTCAAGTAAACAAATACAATGGAAAGAAATAAAACAAACATCAACTTTGTCTATTATTTAAATATCCTAGTTCTAGTGTCTTCACCAGTTCATTCTCTAATAAGTGTACCTGTAGCATACATATAAAATAAAGCCAATTAATTGAATAGTTTGTGAGTTCACATAAGTTTTATATAAATACATAATAATAATAATAAAATTTTATGAAACTTAGTGTAGTAATGGCACAATCTAGCAATGTCTTTTCCAATTGGTAACAACGAATGTACTCGGATTGAGGGTCCATAGTCTACTCATAACAACAAGGTTCTGAGTTCAAAGGAGGGCATATGATCATACTTATTGGGGAAACCATGAGCACGTAATCTTTGAGTAAGTAATCAAGTAAGCACACGAGTCCATGATAACGATTTGTAGTTTGAATATACGAAGCGAATTAAAACTAAGTATTTTGTTAGGATATGTATGCTATCCCAAAAAGTAAAAGCGTAAAAAGGGTGTGAGAAACTCACTTGATAACATTAAGCGAGCGAAAGACGAACTAAGTAAATAAGTGAGCTCAACCGAACGAGTTCGGTTCAAGGCGGGATTCTAGAAAATAATTTTAAGATCAAAATAATGTTCAATGAAAAATAAAAAGAATGAGTAAAAGTCATGGATTTGGTTCAAAGTTTGGAAGGCTTGAAAGAAAAATATATATATATATATTTCACTATAATTATTGTAGATTTCCGGTAGAAATGGTTATAAGTTACTCATTTTTAGTTATTGTTAAAAGTCTTAGTTACAATAGTTGTTAGTCATTTTAAACCGGTTTGACTCGTTTCAAGAAAATAAAACGGCCTAAAATAATTTAAACGAGTGGTTCGGTTTTGGTCGGACGCAAATTTGACAAAATATCAAATTTGTTTCCAACATGTTAATTTTATGATTTTAGAGTTATAAATATGGAATAAATATGTTATGAATATTAAAAGATTAAAAAAATCCAAACTTGTCCGAAACTACAACATAAGCGAACCGGGTTCGTTTTTGACGAGCTAACACCATTGTCAAATTATACATGGCATCATATGGTATCGCATAAAAACTAACTTGAACATTGTAAGGCCCCGATCCCGGTTCCCTACTTGGACGTTGTAGTTACTCATAAACACAGTTCTAAATATCAAAGTTAATTAAACTTTTCGCAGAATAGATAAATGTCAACCATTCATTACATAAGTCTCAAATTAATTATAATAAAAAACATGTCTTTTTAGTTCAAACATTAACAACTAAGTCTTCAGATGCCAGCTTCTTTAGATCTTGCTATGTGTCCCCCTCAAGCCAACTGTCTCAGTCTATTTACCTGAGTACATACTAAAAGTCAGCTATGCTGAGTGAGTTCTATTTAATCAGGTAAGATATAATATATTCTCTTACTTACATTTACGCATCCGAAGATGTATATTACATACTTTACCTGTTTACATTCCTTTCGTACATACATTTATTCATACATACATTAATCATGTACTTTACTTTTACTTAGTTTGCTCGAGCGACACATGGCTTTCTTGAACTGGCATTATCTTTCTTTCCTTACTTATGTCTAATTCTCTGTTTGAGTCTAAGCATGTAGGATGCTTAATTCTCTCTAACTTATGCTCTGATACCAACTTGTAAGGCCCCAATCCCGGTGCCCTACTTGGACGTTGGATTTACTCATAAACACAGTTCTAATATCAGAGTTAATTAAAAATTTTCCCGGAATAGATAAATGTCAACCATTCATTACATAAGTCTCAAATTAATAATAATATAAAACATGTCTTTTTAGTTCAAACATTAACAACTAAGTTTTCAGATGCCAGCTTCTTTAGATCCCGCCATGTGTCCCCCCCAAGCCAACTGTCTTAGTCTATTTACCAGCGTGTATACTAAAAGTCAGATACACTGAATGAGTTCTAATTAATCAGGCTATATACAATACATTCACTTACTTTCATATACGCATCCGAAGATGCATATTACGTACATTACCTGTTTACCTTCTTTTCATACATACATTTATTCATACGTACATTTTTTCACACTTTCATGCTACATACATAATTATCAGGGGCGGCTTGGGCATAGGGCAATGTAGGCGGCCAGCCGGGGCACTTAATTTTTGGGGCACAATTTTTTAATATATTTTAATGAAAACGAATTATATATATATATAATGTTTTACTCTAATTATACAATAACTAAGTTGGTCTAGTGGTAAATGGGTGTAAGTTCCAATCAAAAGGTTACAAGTTCTACTCTCACTTAAGACATTTTTTAAGTTTTTTTTATACAGGTAAGCCTATTTAAAAATTTAATTGTTTAAACTAAACAAAAAACCCATTTACATAAGGCCTAAATTTTTTTTTGCTTTTAATATTTCGTTACTCGTTAGAGTCTACGGGCCTTTTTATTCGGCTCGACCGAGGCATATAAATTCTCGAAGACGTCCCTAATAATTATCTTTACCATCTCAGACATTATTAGGGTCTGGTCCGTTCTATCTCAGATATTGTAGGGTCTGGTCCATTCTGTCTCAGATATTATTGGGGTATGGTCCCTTCTATCTCAGATATTGGTAGGGTCGGGTCCTTTCTTTCCATACAGCCATACATTCACTTCTTTACACATACATTTTATTATATACTTTCACACATACTCTTAATCATTCATGTATATTTCATGCATCTTATATAAAACTCACATTTCCTGACGATACGTGCAATATCCGAAGATCGTTCACATTCTCAATCACTATCACATAAATAATATAAGGCATACACTTACCAGTTAGGGTAAGTTTATTAACTAATCACATCGAGTATGCACACAGCCCCGAATACATAACAAGGAATTGGGGCTAGAACTCACCTGAACTCGGTTCCTCTCAGAGTTAATGGTAACTCCTTTATTTAACTGGGCATGGCTAACTGTATAACAATTACACGTATCAATTAACTATCACTACCATATCGAATTTCTAGTTTATTATAACCCTCAACGAACGAGGATCCGGGGGCAACGCCCTTGACAGCAGGTTTCTAGGGGCGGCAGCCCCTAGCGGGGTTCAAGGGGCAGAGCCCCTGGCTAGGATTAAGCTGCCAGGTCAGCTTGGAAAAATTTTATTTTCATTAACTGCCTTAGCGCAAATTTCATTAAAATTCTTAAATTATTATTTTAGTCGCTATCCCATTCGTTATAACGAATGGTCTTTGCTTAAGCCTCGATCGCTATCTCATTCGTTATGACGAATGACTTCATTCGTTATAACGAATGGTCTGATTCGTGCCTTAACGAAAATAACGAATGAGTAACGAATGAATAAGACCATTGGTGATATCCTTGAGACGAATAAAGGCTCGTTCGTTACGGAAGCACGCGAATGTATCTCTAATGAACGGGTTAATTCGCTGTCTGATCATAACGAATGAACTGATAACGAATGAGTAAGATCATTCATGACTCATTTAGGACGAATGGAAGGCTCATTCGTTACTATAATATACGAATGTATCTTATTCGTTATGGCTGTCTAGCGAATGATTAGCTATTCGTTCAACATGACGAATGCGCATTAGTTTTATCCAAAACTTTGACTCAGAGGTCAAAGTCAAAATAGCCATGAACACCAAAACAGTCAACATACACCAGATCTGCGATTAACCCTTAGATCTTGATGAAATAACACAAAGTTGGTATCAATATACTCGTATACATGTCGCCTACAAACCCCAATCAACTAAACCGTTAATCAGTTTGTTTTTAATGGTGCGATAAATCAATTTATATACCCGACTCTTTAGGCTAACAATTAATCTATCAAACATTCACGAATTTCGTTGAGAATCGTTGCGTTTGATTCGTCCATTTATGTACAGATCTAGTAACACTAAAGGAGTCGAACAAGTTTTTGTTAATAAATGTACCTTAAACGAGTCGGTTTTACGAACACGATCTAATCTTGATATCAGTTTTGGCTTGTTACAATGCTTAAACACTATCAAGCTCGGGTTCTCACCTTCGGATCTTGGTTCGGGATAAAGGAGGGTGTGTGTGTTTTTGAAGGTGTAGGCTATGATATAGAGATGAATAAAAATGGAAAGGATTAGGGTTTAAGGGGTATTTATACTCCCTTAAGCACATGGACCTAAGGCCCATTCCATCCCTTATTCCATCTTTTAAATATCCAAGCCCACCTTCTATTAGTTTATTTATCTAAGCAGATAAACGACACACTTTTAAATAAACGAAATTTATTTATTTATTTTTTTAAAAGTAGGATGTTACAAACATACCCGAGGAAAGGCCAAGAAAATAATAAGAAAAAGTATTGAACATTAATAGTTTGCTTTTGAAAGTCAAACGAGCAAGAAGATGCAATTTAAGAGAATAACACCAGTTTCTTATGATTTGTATCGGGACAAAGATGAATGCAAAAGAATAAATCACTATTTATAGGTGAATTCCTCAAGAAGATGTTTCAATATTATCAATTAGTCTAAGTAAACAAATGGGATTAAATAGCCATGAATATGATGAATTACTCATAATTAACAATTTGTAACATAAGAAGATAAATTATGATTATGACCATAATTATAATTTAAACAAAACATTAAGGAATTGAATGGTCTTGAATATGTTTGAATAAAAATGAATTGAATGCATAAACATGTGAAATGGAATTTGAGATAAAAGTCATAAAAGTTAAATTATCTTAAATTAAAATATTAATTAATAATAAATAATGATCAGAATTATATAAAATTTTCAAAACGGGTCGGATTTAAAAAAAACAGATTTGAAAATTAATGAATGTTACAACCAGTCACCATCATCTCCATCAATCCATTATGGTCGACGCCATGAAACTATACATCGACCACCGCCATACGAACCTAGTGACTCACAAGGTATTATTTAGCTTTTAACTATTTGATTATTTTATTTTATGGTTGTTACGATATTTGGTCGAACTATTGGATAAATGGATAATATTAACTGCGAAGTAATGATAAAAAAATTTGTTGTAAAAAATGCTAGGAGAGTTTCACGAATAATCGGTTAGCGATTAACTATGATTGTATTATTTTTTATTACTATTTTTTTTGTTATTTTTATTTTTTATAACGTGGATGTCGTTTTAAAAAATTAGCTTATATATTTCGTTTCTCGTTAGGGCTTACGAGCCTTTTTGTTTCAGCTCGACCGTGGTATTAAAATTCTCGGAGACGGCCCTGAAAGGAACTACCACTCTTCACGAGTCTTTGGGCAGCAACATGTTTTGGCCACCGATTGACGACAAAGGAGAGACAGACAACATATGACGGTGGCTATGTTTTGAAGCAGCAACAGCACCAACATATTCGAGCTACAACCATTCGAAAACCCTATTTGTTGACGAACGAGCCTTAGGTGACAACAAGAAAGCGTTAGTAATGGTGGTAATGTGTGTGTGCCTGCTGCACCCATGACGATCAAGAAGAATGGAAAATTTAGATTGAAGATAATGGGAATTATGATGGTAACATAGTATATATTTTCCTTTATAAATTAATTTATAAATTAAAGTGTACACTAATATTTGAAGTGGGGACAAGCGGTAGTGGTAGTGTTCCAACATAAATCAAACCAAAGATGACATTTCGAGATGACAGCTAGGGATCTAGCGAAACTGTCATAAAATAAGATCTATTTTATAAAGTGGCGTGTTTCATTTTTTTGGAGCGATATGAAAACCACTCCAAAAAAATAAACCGACTTTTTGAAGCTATATAATCAAAAGCGTCTAAAACCACTTCAAATGGCGTTTTTCACTGCTTGGTTTGTGAATAGTGGCACTGCGCGTCAAATAATCATCCGTAGACATCTTTTAACTTTCATTGCGAGTGTACTAAAAGGTTATGAAGGGTAAACTTGCTTTTTTATTTATGAAAAGCAAACTTACTATTGTTTAAAGTAGACTTGACAGAAAAGAATACATAAGTGAGGCTAGGACAAGTGGGCAAGGGTCGTACCTTGAAGAGCCAAGTATTGTGTTCTTCACGTGATGTACAAGGGTACGGGGATTAACTGAAACCGATTTGACCCCCTCTGCATGTCTCCTGCCATCTCCACCGATTAATTGTTTATTCCACATCTCATATTTCAAACCTTAATTAATTGTGTATGCTTGCACATTATGGGTGATTAAAAGATTCAATCTTTTAGATGTAAGATATTGTCAAATATTTTGTAGTTATTAACTTATTATATTGATTTATTCACCATAGACTTTTAGGGAATTAGTTTCCTTTGCATCATGTATTTATTCAAGTTTGTAAATAACTGAAAAACACTTTGGAATCTTTACCTTATTTCACATGGTATCTTACATTTACCCATCCAAATCTAACTTATGCAGTACAAAAAATTTGCTTGTTCATGCCCACCCCACACAATCCCCATTTACAATTCTTTTTTTGGTTTAAAATGAGTCTTAAGATACCTAAAAGGAAGCATCAATCACGCAATTACCATCGAAATCGTGTCAACCATTTTATTAATTCATATGCCGATTGGGTGGGTATTTTTTTTGCAATGTTTTCATAACCGGATTGGATAGTAAACCAAATGGGTAACCGATTCACCAGTTCAACTGTTCAAACCGGTCCGACCGGCCAAATAACTTCCGTCTAAAAAATGACGGTTATGGCTCAAAATATAAATTTTCTAATAACCATTTTTTAATGGTAAAACCGGTTCAACCGGTCCAGTTTTACGGCCTGACCGGTCTAACCAGTTGGTTCTATAGAAACCGAGCGAACTGCATAGAACCGAACCGGTTAATGACCCGAATCCCGGTTGGACATGTTCGACCATCATGTCTGGTCTTAACAACATTGATTTTTTGTGTGTCTGTGTGAGTGTGTGTGTGTGTGTGTGTAGGGGGGGGGGGGTTCTAAGTTGTGATAATCCACTTGGGGATAAAATAGTTTCATGGTCATCTAAACGACAGCTAACCATTTCTTGTTCGATTGTTGTTTTGGTCAAAAATCAGTTTTAAGGATTATGTAACCAAATTGGTTTTGTGAGGTAGAGTGCTTGTATAATAACAATGAATATGTAGCAAAACTGGATAAGAACACAGAGATTTGTTACGAGGAAAAGCCCTTGATCGATTAAGGATCTTCGGCATAAAAACCCGGGTGATGACAAATGTCTATCACCAATATATTAATAAAAAAACAAGGTTACAAGGTTGGAGATTATGATCAATGAATACAATGAATCTAAGTGTGTGTTAACTGTTGTAGTATGTTCTGTGTATTGTGTACGATGTGTGATGTGAAGACCTAGCTGATCATAACTCAATATAAATACAAAAATGAAGCTAATTAACATCCCTATAATCCGCCACTACTCCATAGATACGTTACGTCCACTTTGACGACGTGCTATTTCCATTGAGTTGTGAATTAGTGGGTAGACTTAGTCTCTTAGCCGTTATACCTGCTAAATACAACACCATTTAAAGAATACAACTGTTAGTGAACAATAAGTACTAAGGATCCTTGATCTGCGTAACCTGGAACACATATCTTAAGGATGACTGATCCCATAGTCAAATAAGGATAACATATCCCCAGCACAAAAATCCGTGCCCTAATAATTGCCCCCAAAATGGCGGTTGTGAGTAGATAACACTGTCATTTTGAATTACAAACTGCTTGCAAAAAGGAAGATTAGATGTGACATGGTAGATATAATTATCACCTATCCTAATTTACCATCTCCCGCCTATAAATGCGGTCACTTGTATTCATTTATAATAACATTTCGGCAGTCACCAGGTATCCTTTCCTCTCATTTATTTTCCTTTTCTTTTTATAATGTCAACAATTTATGTTCCGTCTTCCTCCGAGCAATCGGAATCAAGCGACCTCCAAGCTCAAGGTTTCCTTACCCATCCTTCATCGGCAATATGCAAGTTCAATGACCCAGAGATCGATGACCTTCACTCATTGTTTCCTGTCGGCGCAGTCGTTCGACTCCTCTGTCCGGAGCGACTCTTACTCCAAAACCTGGGTTTGTTTTCCAGCACAACCCTTTTTGATTGCTCATTCATACCCCTTTCAAGCATTTACCCAAAACATTTTTACCTTATCCGGCATTAGCTATATCCAAGCGATGCCGATTCTTTGGAGAGTGTTACATACCATAGAGAGAATCGATGAAGAAGAGGACATCGAGTTCGGTTTGTCAGAGTTAGCATATATCTACACCTTAGACACCCATGGATCTACCCATTTTGTCTTAAAGTTAAAGCCACATCAATCAACTCCCATCTTCAAAGCCACCCAAAATGGTGCTTTTTGTAAAAACCAGTTCTTTTTTATTAAAAAAGACATCATTCCTGGTGGGTTAGATTTAACCAAAAGATGGATTAGGCAGGGTAGGATCTTAGATCCTCTGACAACCCGGAGAGCATAGTTTACCCTTCTTCTAACATGCTTATTTCTACTTTTCAGTTAATAACTTTTCTTTGCTTACTGATCTTCCTGGAGTAGAGGAGAGGGTGAAGAAGTTCCTTGCATTGGATCCTGATATCAGGACATTCCATGAAAAAGCCACTAAAGACATTCAAGAATCAATTTCAGAATCATCAAGCGAGATGTCAAGTAAGAATTTAATAATACTTGATATTAATAATAAAAAATAAGGAAACTTATCTTTGATATTGTATTCTGTAGGTGCTCACAAGTCTAGCAAATCAGCATCCCAATTCTGTTTGGAAGACATTTATGGTCTCATTGTGAAGAGGGAAACTCCGAAGACCACTCCAGTCCATGACCCGCGTCCAGTTACTACTCCTGCCAAGTCCGGAGCTTCAAAGAGAAAGAAGACTGATGAGCCGGAAGATCCTTTCGAGGCTGGAAAGTATCTCATCACCACTGTAAGGATCCTTTATCCTTTTTGTCTGCTGTGGATCCCATATCCTCTTGAACTTATTATGTTGTTATATGTAGTCCATGGATTCTGCCAAAAGCTACTATGACAGGGTTGTCAAGGATTATGAAGAGACTTTATAAGGAATGAGAGCTATGGCCGCTGCTAAGGACAAGACCATCTCCAATTTGACAAAGGAGAAGAAACTGGCTGAGGAACACACATCCTCAATTGAAGCTCAACTGCAAGAAGAGGTGAGCCGTGCTACCAACGAATCTAAAATTTGGGCCGAAAAGTCTGTTCTTCTACCAAGGATCAAGATTGTGACTGAGGCTAATGATCCTTCCTTCGGCAAGTCGGCATGGGATTTGGAAAAATGGAAACAAGCTCTGGCAGCATTGGGCGGTGGTGAAGATAAGGCTGGTGTGAGCACGGAGACTGCAGCTGGTGGCTGAAGCAGGGAAGGATGCAGCAACAGAGGAGGAGGCTGCTTAAGTGGGCAATGAAGGATAAAAAAGACAAGGCCCGAGCCTATTTTTTTTAATTGTTTGTGTTTTGATGGATATTTGATGGTTTGTATTAAGACAATAGTTAACTAGGGTAAAGGATCTGTGATCCTTAAAACAATCATGAGGGGTAGCAAAGGTGGGGGGATCCTCTTTTTTCGGGGATTAAGCCTTTGATGCCCCTTTCCTTTATCTTTCCCGCACTTCTAAAACTTTAGTAACACCTGTTTAACCTGGGTGGATGGTCTATTTTCATATGGTGAAATCGGGTTAAAATTTTTGGTAAGTCCAGGTGACCTTTAATAATAACTTAAACCTTTTGACTACTTGCCTATTGGTTATTATTATGAAAGCATAGCTGTTATAGTTTAGATCCATAAAGAGTCTAAGAAAAGTTTTAAGGAAAGTTTTAAGAAAAGTTTCAAGGATAAAATATCTTGGTAAAAATAGATTAAGTATATTGGATCCTTGAATTTAGGAATTTATAAATATTTAATCTGAATAAATGTAAATTGATAAGTAAAGATTATACCATAAGGTCTTATTAGACCTAAGTTACCACAAATGTGAATGCTTCCATGATCCTTGTAGTTAGATTTAGGATACTTGCTGCAAATAGCTTATCATATTAACTGGGAGTAAACCCAACAAACCGGGGACAATCCCAAATAAACTGGGGACAAGCCCAACAAACTAGGGACAAGCCCAAATAAACTGGGTACTAGCCCAACAAACTAGGGACAAGCCCAAATAAACTAGGGACTAGCCCAACAAATTGGGGATAAACCCAAATAAACTAGAGACAAGCCCAACAAACTAGGGACAAACACAAATAAACTGGGGACAAACCCATATATACAGATGTTAAGCTGGGGACTCGCCCGAACCGGGATTTAGCCCAAACGTGAGTGACGTGAAAACGCCAAAACCTTGTGTATGGTACGTCTACCATTAATTCGTAGGATCCTCCATATAGCCGAAAGAAATGAAATTGTTCGCCACTAAGCATGTACTGGTCACATTGCCCCAAACTATACTTTGGATAGTGTGCGCTACAGGCGAGAGTGTAGAAACTCTAATTTGTGAGAAAGGTGAAAACCTTTAAACCTTAGAAGGTGTGATCATCGGGGATTACACCTAATCGTGGGATTAGACCAGAGAGATATTGTTGTACCTTAAGCGTGGGGGAGAGGTGGCCAACCTTCTAATCATTGAATCTCTTACTGACATCTGCATTGTCACTTAAATCTTGGAAAAGATAAATGTTAAGAATATATTTTCTTTAGTTAGTAGTATAAACCTGAAATGAATAAAAGATAAGTTAAGATTTTACTAACTTTAGGATCCTTGATCCTGATTAAACAAAGTATTTCTTAATATGGATAACATTCCATGCTTTTGGTAGTCGGTCACCTTCCATGGTAAGTAGATGATATGCCCCCTTTCCTGCTTCTGATTCATTCAAGTAGGGCCCTTCCAACTTAGGTGAAAGCTTTTCGTCTGCGGGATTAGTTGTATTTTGGAAAGCCTTCCTTAAGACCAAATCTCCTTCTTGAAATCTTTGAATTATGATGTTCTTGTAGTATGCTCCAGCTATGCTTCGTAGGTATGCTGCCATTCTGATCTTTGCTAGGTCTCTGAGCTCATCATGAGTATCTAGATCTTGGATAAGACTTTCATCATTGGCCTGAGGATCACAGATGCTTGTTCTAACAGTAGGAACTACCATTTCTGTAGGAATCATAGCTTCTGCTCCAGACACTAATGAAAAGGGTGTTTGACCTATTGCGTTCTTGGGTGTTTTTCTATCAGACCAAAGAACATAAGGAAGCTCCTCAGCCCACTTGCCTTTCTTGGATCCTAACTTCTTCTTCAAGTTATTGATGATAATCTTATTGCTTGACTCTGCTTGACCATTGGCTCGAGGATGAACTGGTGTAGAAGTGATCATCTTGATGCCCCAACTGGCACAAAAGTTAGTAGTTCTTTTCCCAATAAACTGGGTCCATTATCACAAATAATTTCAGACGGGATACCGAGTCTAGTTATAATATTTCTTTTAATGAAGGATATAACTTCCCTTTCATGGACTTGAACGAATGCTTCTGCTTAAATCCATTTTGAGAAATAGTCTGTCAAAGCAAGCATAAAGACTTTTCCACCTGGTGCCTTTGGTAGCTTGCCTACAATATCCATTCCCCATTTCATAAAAGACCATGAAGAGGATATAGGATACATAGGCTCTGCTGGCTAGTGAATAATGTTTCCATGCCTTTGGCAAGCATCACACTTTCTTGAGTATTCAATTACATCCTTCTTCATTGTTGGCCAGAAGTATCCAGTCCTAAGTATCCTGGAAAATAATGCTCTTCCCCCCTGTGTGGTTGCCGCAGTCACCTTCGTGGAAGTCCTGAAGCACCTCTTGTATTTTTGGATCCTCAATGCATCTCAAGTAGGGACATGCAAGAGATTTTCTGTATGCAGTATCTTGTAAAATAATGAATTGTGATACCTTTATTCTGAAAGCTCTAGGACTTTCCCCAATAGGGATTTCTCCATCTTGGAGGGACTTCCAGATTAGAAGGATCCAAGATCCTACGTTTGGAGAGGATAAAGGATCCTTTAGTTCTTCTGAACAATCCGTTGTTATCTCCATTGCTTCATGTTCTCTAATTTCTATGTGAATGATAGGTATCTTTATATCATCCGAGACCTTCAAGGATGATGCTTAAGTTTGCTAAGGTGCTTTCCCCAACATTTTCTTCTCTCGGTCCCTGAATAATACTAAATAATTCGAAGCATTTTGCTAATTCCTTCACAATTTCTAAATATTTAGTCATATTTTCACCTTTAACGGTGTAAGAACCGTTAAAGTGGTTAGTTATAAGTAAAGAATCTATATAAACTTGAAGATACCTGATCCTCGTTTGTTTGGCTAAAAGTAAACCTGCAATAAGTGCTTCGTATTCTGCCTCATTGTTGGTGGCTTGAAATTCACATGCTATGTACTGGGGCATTATGTCCCACTGTGGCGATTTCAATAGTATGCCCAAACTTGTCCCTCTTACATTGGATGCTTCATCTATGAAGATGATCCAATGATCCTTAGTTTCTTCTAGTTGCTGGACCTCTAGATCAGCTTCCTTTTGCATGTCACTACTGAAATCAGCCTCAAAGTCTGCAAGCGCTTGTGCTTAATGGTTGTTCTAGGCTCATACTAAAGATCATATGCGCTCAGCTTCACAGCCCACTTGGCCATCCTACCTGACATTTCTGGTTTTCTAAGCACCTTTTTAACAGGATAGTTAGTCCTTACAATAATAGTATATATTTCAAAATAATGTCTCAACTTGGTTGAGGACATAATTAAAGCAAGAACTAATTTCTCAAGGTGAGAATACCTGACCTCTGCATCTAAGAGGCTTTTACTTACGTAATATATCGGAATATGTTGACCTTCATGATCCTTGGCTAAGACAGCACTGACCGCATTACCTGAAACATCTAAGTATAGGGACAACAGTTCACCATCTATCGGTTTCATCAAGGCTGGTGCTGAGGATTGATAATCCTTAAGAGCCTTCAGCGCATCTTCATGCTTTTGAGTCTATTCAAATTTCTTATTCTTCCTCAAGATATCATAGAAGTATTTGCACTTCTAGAAGATCTAGAAATGAATCTGTTCAGGGCAGCTATCTTTCCCGTCAGTCTTTGGATGTCTTTAGCATTCACATGAGACTTTAAATTGATGATGGATTCAATATGCACCGGACTTGCTTCTATTCCTTTCTTAGTCACCATATATCCTAGGAACTTCCCAGCCTTGACACCAAAATGGCATTTTGATAGGTTAACTTCATATTGTACTGATCCAGGATGTTGAATGCTTCTTCAAGATCTTTGAGATGATCCTCAGCTTTCTTTGACTTCACTACCATGTCATCTATGTAGAATTCCATGGTTTTTCCTAACTGGTCCTTGAACATCATGTTGACCAATCTTTGGAATGTTGCCCCTGCATTTGTTAGTCTGAACGGCATAGCAATATAACAATATATGCCGGTAGGAGTCATGAATGTTGTATCCTCTTGATTAGATGGTTCCATCTAAATTTGTTGAAATCCAGAGGAAGCATCCATTTAGGTGAGCATTTCATGTCCTGTCGTGGCATCCAAATGGAGTCAATGTGTGGTAAGGGGAAAGGATCCTTGGGATCTGCCTTGTTTAAATCAGTAATTCGACACATACCCTCCACTTTCCATTTTTCTTAGAGACTACCACTACATTGGCTAATCATCTTGGATACTTTACCTCTCTTATCATACCTGCTTTGAGAAGTTCTTCGACTTCTTCTTGGATAATGATATTTCTTTCAGGCGCAAATTTCCTCCGTTTCTAGTGGATAGGCCTCCGTTTTGACTTCTTCTTGGATAATGATATTTCTTCAAGAGTGTTTGAAGGCAAATGTGGATTTCTTTGGTTGAGGAAGAATACTAGATCATGTTCAATGTTTTTGAGGATACTGGATCCTATATACACCTTTACACCTGGATCCTCGGGGTCCAAGGATACTTCTTTTAGATCTTTTTTCCCGGGCTTCCAGCACCTCTCTTGAATTGTGCTTTGATTGCTATGCGATGGTCTGCTTCGTAGCTGGCTTCATAGAAGAAGTATAATAGTTCCTCGCCTCCTCTTAGATACTGTCAATTTTCACTACTCCCCATGGGGTTGGAAGATTGATACATTAATGGTAGTTGGAGGCTACTGTTTTCATCTCATGTATTCAGGGCCCGCCAAGAATCACATTACAGCATGACAAGTTATCTATAACATAAAACTTCTGGAAAGAATTAACTCCCTCAATGTAAATAGGAAGCTTGATGTACCCCAATGTGTTTTTGGTCTTCCACTAAAACCAACGAGGACAGACGATCTTGGTGTGATTTCTTGAGTAAATGTGTTTTTGGTTTTCCACAAAAACCAACGAGGACAGACGTTCTTGGTGTGATTTCTGCTTCAGGGATGCTCGTTTTCTTGAGTACATCGTCCTGAATAATGTTCACTGAACTCCCAACATCTACGAGGATCCTGCGTACATAGTGGTTAGCAATAAATAAAGTGATAATCAAACCGTCATGGTGAAAATCCTGAAGGTGCATGCGATCCTCCTCGTCAAAGGTTATAACCCGTTGATCGGTTAACTTTGTCCTGATGGGTCTTTCACCATTCTCTAATTTGGTTTCTTTGGCGTGCCATTTTGCCGAGGAGAATGAGGTTCCATAGATGTCCGAACCCCCGGAGATAAAATTATTAATCTGTGCATTAGGTGGTGGTGGAGCTGCTTTTTGTGGGATTTCTTCAGGATCATGTATCCTTGATTTCTTTCTTCCCATCAGCTCCTTGAAGTGACCCTTGCTCATAAGATACCCAATTTCTCTTTTTAGACTAATACAATCATCGGTCAAGTGGCCGAACTCTTCGTGGAATGCACACCATTTGGACTTATCCTTGAAGGATGTTGACTTCTCATTTTTCCGAGGCCACCTTGCTTTTTCTCCAAGATCTCTCATGGTGCACATTAATCCATGAGTATCAACGAAAAAGCAATACTTGGATATTCTTGGATAATCCTTATCATCATCGTCGTCTTCTTCGACCGCAAATACATTTTGGATTGGGATTGTTGTTCATGTAGGAGGATCCTTGTTTCTTATCGGGTGATCCTGTTTTGTTGTAGTACCCAACCTTTCTTGGATCCTCTTATCATCCTCTAGTCCGATGAATCTCAGCGCCCTATTCCTGACTTCATCTAATGTCCTGCATGGGGTCATTACAAGATTATCATAAAATGGGGAGCCCTTTTGTAACCCCATCTTGAATGTCTCAACATCCGTAGCTATGTTAAGATTTGGGATTTTTAAGGTCTCCCTTCCAAACTTGGTGACAAAATCCCTTAAGGATTCATCACGAGGTTGGACAACACGATATAAATCACTAGTTAATTTCTCAAATTTTCTACTACAAGAAAATTGGCTATTGAACAAATTAACTAAGTGTGAAAATGAAGTAACAGAGTAGAGAGGAAGACTTAGCAGTCATTTGAGAGTGGATCCAGTTAATGTGGATCCAAAGCCTTTGCACAAGCAGGCTTCTTTAAGTCTTTGCAGAATGGGATTGATTTCCATTCTTTCTCAATATTAAGCCACATGCTCCTCTGGATCAGTTGAGCCATCGTAAACCTTCATATTGGGGGGTTGGAAGCGCTACGGGATTTCAGCATCACATACCGGTGGAGCAAACCTCGACAGCTTATGACTTCCTTCCGGAATTTCTGGAATGGGTCGAACCACTCCTGGAACACTGGATTTCATATCCTTCAGCATCTGTAGTTCCTTGGCCATGACTTGATTGATACCTGTATCATATGTAGAACCAAGGTTAGTGTCTAAAGATATATGATTATAAAGGTTACCTCTTTGTTGATTAAATGTTAGTATCCCAGAAGATTATCCACGATAAGAAGCATCAGCTATGATAGTTAGTCCACCGGGAGGCAATGGTTTGCATATGGATGAAGTCTCTCTCATGGACTTCATACGACCTTTGATGTTGAAGTCCCGATGATCCTTGATTCTGCATGAAGGATCCTTGATGCTGAAGTTGAATGATCCTTGATGAAACAATCCAGAGGATCCTGGATGAAGGATGGATGATCCTTGCTGAAAAAATCGAGGATCCTTGAGTGTGCTGACCCATGGACCCTGGTTGAAGGATAGATGATCCTTGCTGGAGGATTGAGGATCCTTGAGCGTGCTGACCCATTGATTCTGGGTGAAGGATAGATGATCCTTGCTGGAGGATCGAGGATCCTTGAGCGTGCTGACCCATGGATCCTGGTTGAAGGATAGAGGATCCTGGTTGGAAGATTGATGATCCTTGTTGAAGGATGGAGGATCCTTGAGCATGTTGAGCCACAGATTCTGGAGTGGTGAAATCCAGCATCCTAGGCATCAAGGGAGTCTGATCCTCCACTGGCCTCTTTTTCTTCTTGAGATCTTTAATTTCGTGTAGGATCTTCTGGTTAGTCCTGTTCTGCTGCTCTATGTACGCCTTAACCCGTGAAATCATAGCAGAAACATCATTGTTAGAAGTTACCACAGAAGTGGCAACAGAGGACTTGGAGCCTTGGAAGACTGGGTTTGCATCTTGCTCCCAGCAGCGTTGGTCCTCTGTACTCCTGTGGGTGGAGGAGGCATTGACAATGAAGCTTTTGATGAGAGAGAAAGTGATGAAGGCATGGTGGTTGAAGCAGAGATTTGTTGAGAAGCCATTGGTAATTATATAGGTTGAAAAGGTTGAAAATTGATGAGAAATATTCTGGATTAAAGCACCACTTGCCCCACGGTGGGCGGCAAATTGTTTTGGTCAAAATCGGTTTTAAGGATTATGTAACCAAATCGGTTTTGTGAGGTAGAGTGCTTGTATAATAACAATGAATAAGTAGCAAAAATGGATAAGAACACATAGATTTTTTACAAGGAAAAGCCCTTGATCGATTAAGGATCACCGGCATAAAAACCCCGGGTGATGACAAATGTCTATCACCAATATATTAATAAAAAACAAGGTTACAAGGTTGGAAATTATGATCAGTGAATACAATGAATCTAAATGTGTGTTAACTGCTGTAGTATGCTCTGTGTATTGTGTACGATGTGTGATGTGTAGAACTAGCTAATCATAACTCAATATAAATACAAAAATGAAGATAACTAACATCCCTATAAATCCGCCACTACTCCATAGAAACATTGCATCAACTTTGACCACGTGTTATTTCCATTGAGCTGCGAATTAGTGGGTAGACTTGGTCTCTTAGCCATTACACCTGCTACATACAACACCATTTAAAGAATACAACTGTTAGTAAACAATAAGTACTAAGGATCCTTGATCCTGCGTAACCTGGAACACATATCTTAAGGATAACGCATCCCAAAGTCACATAAGGATAACATATCCTCAGTACAAAAATCTGTGCACTAACAATTGTGAAGGCTGAATATAGGAGCGTCGCAAATGCAGTTCCCGATACGAGTTTGTCACACCCATTATTGGAATTATATGTTCCTAGTCGAAACACAACTATCGATTATTGAGATAGTGTATTAAAATTATACTTATCTGAAATCTAGTGCACCACTAAAGAACGAAACATGTAGAACTCGATATTCATTTTGTATAGGAAAAAGTGTATATTAGGGATGTTCAGGTTTTATACATTCCAGCTGATCATTGAAGAAGAGGTGGTCTAAGGACAAGTCGTCAACTCATCATTAATTGAAAAAAGTCCAATGTAAAAACTTTCGTCGTAGGTGTGTTCTAAAGCACCGGGGGTAAATGCGTACACTTAAAGCAGCGAAACTTGTGTGTAAGCAAGTAAAGCCCGATCTTAGCATTTTGATTCACGAAAGCTTGATCTTGTTAAACTCTTTTTCCAAAGCTTGAGCTCGACTCTTGATTTACTCTGTACAAGCTCGAGATCTGCTCGGGATTCGTTTGTCATTTATTAATTAATGTACTATGTTTTGAGAAGAACCTAAGCTCGGCTGCGTAGTGTTAAATTTATACATAGAAATGCAAAAGATTAATGGTTGTACAAATTCTGTAGACAAATAACCATTTTTGAAAGCTAACTTATGTAATGATAAGAGTAAGTTTTGACGAGTGATATATATACATATAAATATATACTATAGAGATATTGGGAAAAAATAAGTTATTTATTATATATGTAGACTGTCGTCGTAGAAGATAATTAAACTTAATATTAAATTTGATATTTTGAGAGAGATTGAGTGTGTCTTGTGATCGGCGAAGAGCAAATCCCTGGAGACTATTCCCTTGGTCACTTGGTCTCTTTTGACCATTCTAATCGTCAGTATCGTTTTAAACATCATTCATATTTTTCTTAAACCTAATCATAAGAAACTAAAAATGTTTTGGATTACAAAAAGTTATATCTAATTTTAATAAAAATATGCATAGATCTTATACAAATATAGTAGAATGTCACAAAAGATGTTTATCGGTTAGAACATAAAAAATAAGCTCGTCAACTACAATGATCAATGGTAAAACAACAGAAAACATTTCTTGATGTGACGTATACAGTACCAAGTCATGAAGTCAGTTTAGTGTCACTAGCATGCAAGATCTAGAACAAAGATCATCTGAGCACGCGCATCGCTGCTATGACCTTTAACCAACAGACATTTGTCTCTTACACCAAAAAGGAAGAGTCATACCTACAATAGAGAAATGAGAGAAAATGTATATGTGATTAAGCTAATTAAGTAGCCACCAAGCTCAGCTTATGCAGAACTTTCAATATAAAAGGATTACTTAGGCATCCCAGGCATTTATTTTGACTTAATCCTTCACTCACATTGCACTCACTCACTATGTATCAAACACTACTCTCTTCATCTTCGTTTATCACCCCCCCCCCAATAACTAACGTATTCACATGCCGAAGATTGATCATCAAAAGACCCCATCTTTGATTGTCAAAAAAAGGCCCCATCTTGCGGTGAGCTAAGGGGTGTTTTCTTGTTAGAATGACCATTCAAGCTATCAAGCCCAAGAGTCGTGGATACTCTTCCATGGGCATTATTTGTTTTAGCAACAACTGGTGTAGGCGATATTTATTGGGGGGGGGGGGGGGGGCTCGAATACTTTTAGATGAAACCCGAGCTGACTCCGAATTGGCTCGAACTGGCACATGGAAATCCCGAACTTGGATCACATAATTTCAAAACCGAGGAGATAATCCTTGTTGATATTTAGTTAGACATAAACAATCGATGTTCCATGTAAGGCCCATTATTTGTTGGTCTTTCGTATTTTATTGTAAAGTATCGTTTATGTACGTTAGCTAGTTGGACTTTGTTTGTTTGTATGTTTGGGCCCTACGACCATGTATGTTAGAGCCCAATGGGCCGTAAATAATGAATGAAATATACATGAGTACACATACTATAAATAGTGTGTGCATCTCATGCAAACTAATCTTTTGTCAATTTTCTTATCCTTATCCTAATTACAAAGCTCTCTTTCCTCACGGAAATAAACTTAACCAAACAAGGTCCGAGATCTCGGTCCTTACCAGTGATTTCCGCTAGCTATTGTAGAGGTTGATCCAAGTAGACTAGTTTTTGTGTTGTTAGATCCGTCCAAGGGACCTACAAGGGGTATCAGAGCTTTCGGCTCAACTTTTGTGGTTTTCGAATCAAACTTTTTGGGTTTTGATCTTAGTTTTTGGTATATTTGAGGTTGTTCTTTGTGTTACCCACTACTTTTGCTTTACATCCAAGAAATACCCGAATATCTTCAAATCTAAGGCTTTGGTGTTTTTTTTTCGTTTCCGAGTTCAGATCTAGTTTTAAAACTCAGATCTAGGCCGATATAGTGATTTACAGACTAAAGTTCATTAGACTTTATTGTTATTTTGGTTGTTATATTTACAAAAAAAGTAATCGAATGTGTGAAAGTAATCGAATGAAATATTTTTATTATTATTTTATTCAATCTATAATTAAAAAAAAGAAAAAAATAAATGTGTGAAAGTAATCAAATGAAATATTTTATTATTATTTTATTCAATCTATATTTAAAAAAAATAGGGTTATAGACTAATGTAATCGAATAGGATTATTATATTATTTTATTTTAATATTATTTTTATTCAATCAATTTTAAAAATATAATATAATATAATATAATATAATATAATATAATCGAGTCAAAGTAATTCGAGTTGACTCGTTGACTTTGACCTAAAAAAAAGTCTTACAACTATAAGCTTGAAGGAAGTCTAAATACGAGGGAAGACCAAAATGACACTTTAAAAGGATAATTCAACATGTTTAAACATGTTCAAGGATAATCGATTGCCTCTCTTATCAACATATATGAGTCACTCGTCGCTGAAATGAGAAGTGCCAGTATTATCCATGAGTTGTCTGAGATCAACATGACGTTGTTGGATTCACAGCCTTACGTGTAACAACTCGGGTTTTCCAACTAATATTTTGTATCCAACCCGCTTATATTCGGGTAATTTTAAACGATAAAATATCATGTCTATCGATTAAATTAACTATTATTATATTTAATTAATTTTAAAATATATATTTATAACTTTCATATTTTGGCAAAAAAAATACCCAAACTAATTGCCCAACTTTGTTTCCACCTTTCATCTCCAGGGACTAATGTGCAATTTATATATAAATATTATTTTATTATTGTATCATATCAAATTCAAATAACCCATTTTTGTAACCCAAACCTATAATCCGAAACCCGTATAACTGTTTCCTTTCTTGGCCCTTAATCCTCGGATTAAAATTGAAATTGATTCGCAAGATCACCAATATATTCATATGCGAGCTGCACTGTCTATGTATTTTAGGGAATAGGATCAAATTGATCTCGTTGATATTAAATTACTAACCGTCATAGGGGGTTCGTGCTATATGGGTTAGAGGTAATCAAAACTCAATTGCACGCTCCAGCAGTACCCTCACAACGTTGCGACCAATAATTTTAACCCAATTTCACTGAATGACGCTGTCTATCTCCCTAATAAGTTCAGTTCGGGCCGCAAGGAAGCCGTCGGCAGTTCATAACTACATCATGATCTTTTCTGGTAATTAAGTTGTGATCTTGAATCGTTTTTGTTTATCAAACGTTAACCCCAACACAATTGGTTCAAAACATTAAGCAGGTTACGAAACTCGATTCTAGGGTTTTGAGTTTGAATTAGGGTTGATCCAGTTCTGGTGATTATATTTAATTGTTTTCAGTTATTATTCAATTATCATGATGGAGTAGTTGGTTGGGGCTGTGTGTTGTGATCCTAGTGGTCGCGGGTTCGACCCCGGCCACCCGGATTGTTAGGATTTTAATTTTTATTAGTTTTTGTTAATTAATATAGTTAATTTTAATAAATGATAACTTAATAATTAGATATAAATAAACACCTTACGAAAACCAACATTCATTAAGTTACCTCTTTTGCCAAACTTTCGTTAAAAGCTTTTGTTACGTATATATATACACACACACACACGTATTTATATATATGTATATATATTTGTATTTATAAATATTATAAGTATATTTTAATAATAGTGGACCTTATTCTTTTTATTTAAAACCCGACATTTTAATTCACGTTTCTCGTCGTTGAACGTCTTTATAAAGTTGCTCATATTTATATCATTATACATATATATTATATTTAATAAACTTATTAAATATATTTTTATTAGAAGACTCAAACAAATTTTATTCACATTTTACTACATATTATATCTAAATATATACCTATTATCATGACTAGCAAAAGTGCCCGCGCGTTGCTGCGGGGTCGCGCAAATTATCCACTCGTATTGGTCTGCAGTGTTTGGTGTGCTGCGTAAAAGGTTATCAGTGAGAACGTGTTGCCGTATGTGCATATGGTTTGTTGGATTTTTTTATGTTGGGGTGCACACTAAAATTTTGAGCTATGCATATATATTGGATGTATCGTGTTTTGTGAAATATTTGTTAAGGAAATAGGTTTACGTGTTTAGTGATTATTAAGCAACATAAAGGATTGAATGCATCTTAACGTTTTGGTGATGGCTGCAATCTCATGTAGTGTTGGCGTGAAATTTATCAAATCATGTTAAAAAATGTTAGAACTAATGTGAGGTTGAAAAGCCGTCCAAAGCGATATACATGAGGTGAGAAGTCCAATGATAGAAAAATAATATATAACGTGCAAATAATGCAACATAACTAATCTCAGTTTTCAATCTTAACATAAACCACACGGCGTACATTAAACATGGGAAGAAAGAGACATCATATAGCCGGTGCAATAACGGTTTCCAAGTACACGGAACCTACACCACCATTTAGTGAGTTGACGCTGTGAAAATATTGCAGGGGTCTTATATCAGTATCGATTTCATAAAGTGTTCGTGAGTTACTCATGACAAACCACTTCCCATTTGTCATGTAGTGTGTGATTGAGCACCATAAATGCTCTGGTATAGGGGGGATGGGAGGAGGGGTGAAGAGATTGATCCAATGGTCTTGTCTTAGGATCCATAGCTGGAGCGTCTGATTCTGTAGGCCATTTGTAACAGTCATGTAAAGATCATCTTGAATAGTAAGCATGTTGGTTTCGAGAACCCCGGTTGTTTGGACTGGTGGGAACTGTAGCTCTTTCACATGCCTAGAGAAGGCATCGAATGCAATGACGACATTTTCACCTTCTATCATGGGTTGGGTAATTGTGTAGTAGATGGTCGTACCACATTGAGTCCCGATGGACCAACAAAATTTGCGGTCTAGGTAGTCTAATTTTGCTGTGAATGGTATTTCCGTCCAATATGCTAGTAAACGGGAGTATATATGAGCTTCGAAGGCATTTGATTTTCGGATCACGTGCATGACTTTGTAGTCGTTAAAATGGTCCTTGAACAAAGCAACTGTATCTGTGGAGTCTACAAATATGCCTCGGCCAGTAGAGTTTTATTATCTCTTGTAGGCAGTAGTGGTTGGATTCCACAAGAACAATTCATGTGTATCATGTACCCAAGCACATAAGAGACCATCCATGTGTGAGAGGATGGAGATGCATGTATTATCCGAGTAGAAAGGGCATGTGATAGGTTTACCTGGGCCGTATTCACCGGTTGTGAAGTCAATTGGATGAACAGTTCCGATGAGGCGATGGATCACAAGTGTTTTATGGTTACTCAGAAGAAGTGATCGATACGAATGGAGCTTTTTATATTTTAATAATAGTGGACCTTATTCTTTTTATTTAAAACCCGACATTTTAATTCACGTTTCTCGTCGTTGAACATCTTTATAAAGTTGCTCATATTTATATTATTATACATATATATTATATTTAATAAACTTATTAAATATATTTTTATTAGAAGACTCAAACAAATTTTATTCACATTTTACTACATATTATATCTAAATATATACCCATTATTATGATTATGATTATTTATATAGTTGCATTTTATTTATTCGAATAATTATAAGTATATTTTACATTAAATTGAGCTATCTAAATTATTTGTGTATAAAGTTGATTATATATTTTTCATATAAAGTAAACAACGATAATTCTATAAATGTTAAAAATAATGACTTTAATGAATATGTGACACCATATTTATCCTTGCAATAATAATCTATATAGAAAATAAATCGTTCAATCAATGATATTCTAATCACAACCATAACTCAAATCACATCGAAACATTTAAATTCATTATACATGTTATATCATTATTAATTATTTCTTAATATTATATAATTTTAACTAGGAATCCTTGACGGTATATCCTGAAGGATTTATCTTTCTCACATGATCCTCATTTGTACTTCGTTCATCCGATTAGGCGAGTAATCACTCCACTGTTTACTTATTTTTAAACCTTTTTGGGGACATATGCATATCATATCTATTATCTAGTATTCAAAATCGCAACTGTGTAATCCTTGTGTGTATACCAGTTTATGCCTAATTTGCTATTTGCTTACTTGCTTTATTTGAACCGCATTCGGAGAGGTCCAACATATTCTCAGTCTAGTATGATCATACGACTGTCGTAGTGGCCGGCGTCCGACGCGTTGACAATGGTTTCACCGACACCTTATTTTTGGCAACCAATGCCCATTCGCATGGCAACAGTTTAGCCCTTTCTTTATGGTTGATTGTTTGTGTATGTGCTATGATTTAACTGCTTATATCACAGGAACAGTTTGCATCATTCTTTATTTACTATATATTATTACTGTTGTGTCTCAAACTGGTGTTTTACTCACTCAACATGTGTTGTTGACAAAAATATATTTATACGCATTTGTAGGTTATCAGCTTGGTTGTTTAGCAAGATGAAGATCACGTAAAGATGCCTTTTAGGATACAAACTTAATTAATCATTATTGTAGTTTCTTTATACTTGATGTACTTAATTGTAATTGTTTCATTTAAATAAATTAAATAGATATTATCATTTAAATAATGTTGCATGATAGTAACCTTTGAAAAGCTGTGAGCAATCAGTTCGCCCCGGCATTTTCGCCGTAGGTTGGGGTGTGACATTACGCATGGAACATCAGTGTGGTTACTATCAAGAGAACCATAGATCTGAATACCATAACACTCTCAGAGTTGACTTCTACCATCAAGTCTTTTGAATTAGTGGATGACAACCTTCGAATAAACAATCAGTCAAATGAATATAAAGTTAGGAGAAGTGTTGCAGGTGGAAGCAGTCAAGCAAGTCTTATCCTTCCCAAGGTACACACACACTTGTGCCCTCAAACTTGTATAAATAAAATTGAGAACTATTTTACACATAATGTTGCCCCAATAGATGGAAATCTTAGCCTTAAATGTCAGAACGATGATTGCAAGAAGGCTGAAAAAATATTCACCACTAGAAATAAAACTCACAATAATGATTTGGCTAACTCAATGAAAAACTTTTCCAATATGATAAACTAGCTGAACATCATGAAAGATGTGTTGTTGAATTATATGCTAAAATTGAGAAGCTAGAATTAGATTTGGCTCAAAGAAAGATAGCTGTTGAAAGATTTGAGTTAGCTTCTGATAAGCTTAATGGAATCATTGTCGCACAGATCGCGGTGAGACAAACGAAAGGTATAGGCTACGATAACACAGCTGTTCCTCCTCCATTCAATGAGAATTATACTAGCCTGCCTCACTTTAGTTTCAATACCCCACCCGAGGACGAAATGGTCTATGGTATTGGTCATGTGCTAAAACCAAAGACATTTGTTCCTCCTGTCTCCAAAACAATTGATCCCATTCCTTCATCTGTTCGTTCTAGTAGTGATTTATCTTGTTCAGCAGTTTGTGTGGAAGAAAGTGGGTCGGTGGAAAGGCCTGTTGAGGTGAACATATCAAGTTGTTCATCATCAAGTTGTAAGACTGAGGATAATTCAAGTAAAATCAAAGTGTTTGTAAATTATAATCAAGCGAGTACTTCATGTAAATAGGTGCCACCAAATTAAAGATCATATTCTTAAACAACTAATCGATCACAAAATCCTCAGTCATACAACTGTTTTGATAGCAACTACTCTGGTCATTATCAACAAAATTTTGTTGATCCATATTATACTAATGTTTTTGATGATCGGGGTCACACATCAAATGCGCTTTACAATCATGTTCCTTTCCATGGGTCACCTTTCCTACCGCACCAACAATATTATAGTTCACATGAGTTTGGTGGCTCTCCTAGGAGAAAGTTTTGTTTTGTTTATGGTCATTCTTCTCACCTTCCAAGACACTGCAAGCACTGGTTCAAGCAACAACTTGATATTCAAAGGCGGCTTAGTCAGTTCCCAAAAGGTGCTTTTAGTAGCCCAGATTCAAGGACTGATCAAGCTGATAGTGAAGCCAACGAAGTGGATGTGAGATCCAAATTCAATAAAGTAAAACGCAAAAAGAAACCGTTTTGGAAAACTAAGAAGAATAAAATAAAAAAGGATCCTAAGAGTGAAAAGTCTGAGAATTCACCAAAAGCAGTTTTAAAATATAGAAATCAGAAGTCCAAAATTGCCAATACCAAGGAACAAGTTTGTGCTTGTATTCCTAAGGACGATTTCATCAAGTGAGGCTTCACCAAGAAATAAATGGTTTTCAGGAAATAAAATCAAGTCTGGTCGATTTGCGGTTGACCTTCCCGAGACAAAAACACATCGGGAACCCATGTCCATTTAAACGCTTAGTGCATGTAGGGTCAATCAATGAGGACTATCAAGAGTATCCGGTACTTAGGTAGTGGTTGCACCCGACACATGACGGGAGATGAATCCTTTCTATTTGATGCTAAACCATTCGATGGCGGATTCGAGTCTTTCATAAGCGACATGGGAGAACTTCAAGGAATGGGAAATGTTTCATATATTGTGCTTCAACAACACTAAACTTGTTCAAATTGCTCAACCACAACTTGTCGAGCATTTCTCAAACTCATCTCGTTCAATTAATTCTTTCAAGTGATGAATCCAGTATCAACTACTAGGTTTCGGTTTGAATTTTTTCAACTTTGTGATACAATGTGATAATGCATGCTTAAGATAGTCCATCTGACAACAGTTTTTTTGACCTTTTCATTTAAGCCATCGATAAAATTTTGATTAAAACGACATATTATATCTTTTTGTATATAAAATTGTAAATATTTTTCAAATATGTCACAATTTTAGACGAAGAAAAGGAGTTACTTAACTCACCAAAAAGATTTTTGTAATTTTATTTCATTAAGAAAAACAAAAATGAGTCACTTGACTCGTAAAAAATAATTTATATTATATTTTGTTAAGAAAACCAGAAAAAGCTTCAAAAAGATATTCTCTCGTTTAGAGGGAGCTCCTGCTTAGAGGGAGTCGGATAATTAAAAAATCTAAAATTTTGAGAAATTGATCCGATCTTTGGAAAATGATAATAAATTATCTCTAATGATCCTAGCATATGAAAAGAGTAGATCAAAAGCCAATAATCTCATTGCTTGATGTGTAAATAGGCTTGACAAATGAGTAAGTGCCATAGTGATATAAACTTAAATACCCGCATATGCTAGTGGTTACACTCACATGAAGCAGTTTCCGACTCCAATACAAGTCATATCGATGAAGGCAAAAATGTTATTAGTCAGTCATACACGAACCCATTAGTAATTGATCACCATAAAAAAAATCTCGCTTTAGATACAAATATTGAAAATCAAAATTATTAAAGCAGAAAAACTTCAAAATGCTCAAAGGGATTTAAAATCAACAACAAAAATGTTGATATATTATAAAAAAAGGGGTATATTAGAATCGCGTAACGTGTGGCAAACAAATAAGTCCTAAACACTTTATGAAGGCATGTAAGTCCGTATGGCAAGTAAGTCCATGGTTCAACCTTTAAAAATTGTTTGAAAGAAAGTTTGCAAAGATATTTAAATAAGCTTAAAATGTTTTGATCAATCATTAGGGGGCGGAGTCAATTCGGGTTGATACTGATAAACACACACTATGCCCGTGGAATGATGGAGTTTGTAATATGTCGGATTAACAGGGGGACCACATAAGGTAAGTGCCTAATTCATACCTTAACATATCACATTGACATCAAAATACTTGTTAATTTTAAAGTGGACAAAATATATCTACAATCGACTTTGGGTTCTTGGCATAATAACATCTAAATAGAAGTGTGATCTAGGACGTTATAGATAATATGATTCCATGTCAAGATCGTTCTCACCAAAAATACGCTTTTCTTGTAATATGTAAATTATCTGTTATTAAAATTAATGTAATTAATATAATATTAATTTCATCTTTACTTCAAATTAGTTTTAATTTTAGTTTTTTTTGTTTTATTTACATCTTAAAAATATTTTTAAGTATGTATTAACTTTTAATTTTATTTTCTCTACTTTATTTTTTCTTTATATTTTTAATTTTATGTTTAAATCTTAATTTTAATTTTGGTAACTTATTTTATCTTTTAATTAGTGTGTCTTTTGAAAAAGTTAATGTTTTTGAAAACAAGGTCCTTATTGCAAAGTCTGTGAAGTATTGGCCCGACAAAAATATGTCTTGTATATATTTAAAGTGTTAGGACTCGGTGGTAAATATTTTACGGCTTTAAATTTGTAAATATTTTCAGAGTTCGGGGGTTGAGGATGTGTGATTATTTAAAACTAGAGATGTTTTGACCCTATCGCGAGATATGCTGGCCCTATAAATAGGGTCAAACCAAAATATCTTTCATTTCAACACTCAAACTTATCCACTTCACTTTTTCTCTCTACCTTTTCTCTCTTCCACCGCCTTCCGCCGCCATATTCTAAACCCTATATCTACATTAACAAACACAACATCTGCTCTCATAATCACACTTAAATCATCACACAAGATGAATCCCGCTCCTGTGGTATACGTTACCTCATATTATTCAATTTCTCTTGTTTCTGGACTCATGAACAGTCTCCGACGGGACTGTTCATGTCCTATTCGGATATCATTTGTTGTTTTCTGTTTAGATTGATGTTATAATATGCTTAGCGATATCTTTAGGAGTATGTATGTCGATTTAACTGAGTTTTTGTTAGGTTTTGCATAGTTTTTATGTTTTAGGGCTTTTCGGACCAATTTTGGTCAATAAACCCAGAACGATTTGTTTGGATATGGTTTATGTTTGCCCAGAAACTTAAATCGAGTGTTCACGAACCCAGCATTATGTATAAAAGTTTGAATACATGTTGGTTGGACTTCTATGAGTCTTTAATCGAATCTGTGTTCGATTAAACCTTTCTGGGAAGAAAAAATGTTTAAGTGTGTTGTAATCGAATGTCTGGATAATTGAATAAGGATTAGATATGAAAAAGTGTTGGATGAAAATTGATTAAAAGAAGTAATCGAATGACCGTTCGATTAAAATTGTTGAAGTAATCGAATCACCATTCGATAAGAAACAACCATGTATGAAAACTATGCAAGGGAAAAGTAATCGAATTCTCATTCGATTAGAAATGTATATGGAAATTTTAATCGAATTGAGATTCGATTAGGAATCAAGGACAAAGTGATCGAATGACCATTCGATCAAAATGCAATCGATTGCCTATTCGATTAGGAAACAACTGAGTATGAGAATTGTTCACATATGCCATGTAATTGAATGGCAATTCGATTAGAAGAGAACTACAGAAAAACATGTTAAGGACAAGAGTAATCGAATCACCATTCGATTAAAGAATCATGAGGCTGAACAACTGACAAAGAAACTCTAATTGAATAAAAGTTATAATTGAATCGAATAATATATCTAATCTAATCTAATCTAGTGACCATTCGATTAGATCATTCGATTAGATTAAAACTTGCATTCGATTAGACTAAATGACGCTTGTAAAATTAAACCAATTGAACTTTAATCTAATCTAATATAATCAAATCTATAAATCATCCTAATCGAATGCATATTCGATTAGATTAACTTACTAGATCATATCACATAAAAACTTGATTAAATTAATTTTTATTTGTAAAATTTTTAAGTATCTCAAACCTAAACTCATTCGATTCGATCACTTGAGACTTGAACTTTTTGTTGAAATTATGTCATTCGATTAGATCACTCAACACTTAGACAGTTTTCATAACTCAACTTCAAACAAGTTTATCTAAGTTTTGTAAAGTTTTTAATTTTTTTTTTATTTTTTTTAAATTGTATCTTTCTTATCTTTTGTTTCTTGTTTAAATTTGATTAGCTTACATTTAATACTCAATTATCAACACTTTCTTTTGTGTCTTGTAGAATCATAATAACTCATGTCCCTTAGATATCCCAAAGAAAAGGAAATACAAGGTGTTTATATCAATGATCAAGGGACTATGAGATTGCCCATTGTCTTATGCAATAACCGCTGATCCTGAAGTTCATAGCTCTTGGATTGAGCGTTTTTAGACCAAAGCCAAGACTGAAAAGAAGAGTAAGGAGATTACTTCAAATGTGGACGGACAGGATATTGTTGTGAACAAGGAAGTGATCCGTAGAGCATTGAAGATCAAGGACAATGCTGACGACCCATTTACTACATTCTCAAAAGAAGATATAGCGGGGAATCTTGAAGAAATTGGCTATGATGTAAAACGGAGCACTTGTGAAAAGAAGCATCTTCCCATTTACCGGAAGCTTCTCTTCCACATTGTTGCCAACTGCTTATCATCATAGAAAAGAAGCTTTGATAAGTTGAATGCTGACTGGGTGGGGGTAATGCTATGCTTGACACATAACAGGAAGTACAACTGCTCAAGGTTGTTCTTCAAGTACATGCAACTAAATGTACTTGACAAGAACAGACGGATGATGTATCCAAGATTTGTACAATTAATTTCGGATGATCTACTTCCCAACACTCCCAAGCCAGTATACATAGATGAAGTTGATGATGAGGAAACTATTGTTGAACCATTCGAGCCTAATCATGTGAAGATGGTTCGGCAATCTGCTTTAAAGGCTATCCTTGAGCCTACTGGGAGGAGTTTGTACAAGTATAAGGGTACTAAGCCAGGAGTCAAGATTGGTCAGTTCCCGAAAACTGAGACTGACAGTGATGAAACTGAGGTTGAGAAAGAAGAAGATAGTGGTGAAGATGGTCATGACATGATGATGGTGGAGATAATGAAGAGGAACAGGATGAGCCTTTTGACGAGCCCAAGCCTGAGGCTGAACCCGAAACAGATGTGGAGGGTGAATACCGGTCAAAGCACAAGCATGACAATGGTGAAAGGAAAGTTGGAGAATCTTCAAAGAAGCATGTTGATGCTAGTGATGAAGAGAAGGAAGAGTTGGAGCGTCCGTTGAAGCGCTCAAAGAAGACGTTTGACTCCAAGAAGTCTCCATCTGCCAAACTGCCTACTCTCAAGGTACGTTTTCCTTCAACTGCTGCTATGATTAGCGAATCCCTAGCTTCCACACCTTTAACCACACAAACCACCACCATAGCTGACCCACACATAGCCAAAACCATAGAAGCCCTAAAAGCCAAACAAATCAAATTTACCAAAGCCCAAACCACAACCTCACCTAAAACTCAACCCAAAAACAAATCAAATCCCAACCTAGAATCATTCTCAAAACCAAAACCAAACCCAAATCAAAGACCCCATCACTTAAAGATGAACCCACTACACCTCTATAAACCTCACCAACCAGATTAGACGAACCCTTAAGATCAATCTTTGAAAACCTTCCCTATCACCACCTAGGACCACCTTACCCGTTATGTCATCCACATATCAATTCACTTCATCGATAAGACAAACAATATTTTGGACCTCTACTTTCACATCATCCATACAATCCCAAACCACCACATCAACCTTAGAAACCACAACCGAGCCAGTTAGCCTACCCCAAGCCTTAACAACATCCTTCCCAAGACTAACCTTAACCATGCCTATTCCAACCACACCACAATCAACCATATCAACCACACGACCTGCAACCCTTAAGAGCCCAATCATAGCTGCCACTCCCATCTCAAGTGGCAAGTCGAAGAAGTCATAGGTGTACCGAGATCCTATCCTCGAGAGGATTAGAGCACTGCAAGAAGCAAATGAGAACAGAGCTAAATGTGAGCTCTTGTTGATCAAGTTTGTTAAAGATCAACAAGCTATAAATGAAGAAGTAACAAGACAAAGTGACGCTCTGGCTAATCGAGTGGCTGAACTACAAGAGATGAGAGATTTTAATCATGCTTTGATTGTGAGTCAGCGGGAATGGATTGAGACTTTACAACACAGAGCTAACAGTCAACAATAGTTAATCATTCAAAACTCTTTGAAGAATGCTGAACAGCATGACGAGATGGAAATTCTTCAGTCAAGGATGTCCAGGTTAGAAGCTAATCTTCCCTCCTCCTCAAACTTTGCAAATAACTTTAGGAGGGTATTGGATTCTACATTTGATCGTGTTTAGATTGACTATGAGCGTTTGGGCTCAAGAGTCGGGTTGTTGAAAAGTGAGTCCAGTTCTTCTATGGACGTGGACAGGCTAATGGGGGAAAACATAAGGTTGCGAAACATGATCGAGAAGCTAGAAGGAGAGATTGAAGATCAATGTCATACCCTAACTTAGGGCCTAGAAGTGTGACCAATTGTTGGTACCTGTTTTGTAAATATATTAGAGTTTATGGTTTAATTTTTAGCGGAAGACTTAAAGTTGATTAAAATATTAATTTACATTGAGAATTTACTTGGAAATTAAATACCCAAGTATTTGTTTACAAAATACATGTTTATATTACAAGTATGTTAATATCAAAAATTTGAGCCATCACGTAACACGCTTCTAACTCCACGACGACTCTAATCCTTGATACTTCTTATAAGTACTTAATTACCTGCATTAGGTTGGAAAAATACGTCAGCTATATGTTGGTTAACACGTATGACTCCAAAAATAATTATATAACAGTTACATTACAAATATAGTTTTCTGTACAAGCTCAACAGAAGTATTTCTACTTCTGGAATTTTTACCACTACCCTACACACACAAGAGTGTTCCCCGAGCTACATAGCCCTTAATGAAGAACTAGTTATGATTGTTAGCCCGCGACCACATAGCCTTTGACCTTTTAGGCCGAACAATTATGTTTGGATCCAGACACATGAGTAATCGGTCTGAGTTGCTTATATTTTCAATTCTGTTTTATAACGTTTTAGAGATCACGTAATATCATGTAAACGTTGACTGACTTTTTAAGATAAACAACCCATTTATCTTATCGAGTATAAATATCTTTTAACTGTTTGTAAAGGTTTAACGTATTCACCTGTACCGTCGGTGTGCATTTGAAAACCTTGATTGGGTGAATGAGAATGATATTAACCTATACATAAATAGGTTTGTATAAATATTTAAATGATGTTTCTTGATTAAGCTATTGCCCTTAAGCTTAACCTTGATAAAGTTTATAACTTTATTTGTGAATGAAAACACTTTGTTTTATGTGACGTTTGATATAGCATGCTTTGGATTAATAGGTTCTAACACGTTGGTGAGTTTCTCCAGGGAAGTAAACGGGTCCCGTGGTTGATTGAAATTTATACGAATTACTTTTCCTTAGGCAAGAAACTCACTACTAGTGATATCCCCCTTACAGTTTACTACATGCCCGTCAAAATATATCTTTTTGTTAACATTACTTCATTAAGAAGGAAAGTATATGAAAACTCATTGAATGTTTATAAAATACTTTCAAGGTTAAAGGCCATAGCCTCGATTAAAGTCTATGTTATAACTCAAATAACTTAAACATAGCTCATACATTCGTATGAAGACTCGAAATGATAATAATAAGAAAAGAGTGATGACTTGACGGGTAGGATCTTAATTTAAACTTGCGTAAGTGATTAATAACTCGACTAGAACTTCGTTACTTGCACGTACTTCGTCGTAGCAATCGGGCACGCTTCTCTAGACTATGTGTGTGTCATATGAAGGTGATTTTGGGATGAAGGAGGCTCAATCCCGTAACCTCCTATTTATAGGCAGATTCTGCACCCCATCGCGATACATGATGAAGTGAATTGCTGGCCATCGCGTATAACGACGCCGCAATTTTAACAGAATGCCACGTGGTGACACGTGGTTGGACACGTGTACCCGGTTGCTTAACCTGGGCATCGCGTATCGAGATGGTCCTATGAGTTTGGCCATTGCGTATCGCTATGCCACCCAAATGTTGATTTATGTGCAAGGCCATAGCGTATAACGATGGTTAAAAAATTTTAAGAACTTTTTTTTTTAATTATAAGTCCCTAGTCTTTACGATTTGGCATTTTAAGCTAAGTTTTATAATGGGTATCTACGTGGTGTTACAATCAACATGACTTCAACAAAAACCAGAATCAAGTGAACGAGTCATTGGTCAACCACTACCTTGCAGTTATGGAAGTAATGCGTTTGACTCGCGAAGACGTGAACACTCTAAGGACTCAATTGATAGAGACTTTTTATGGCTTCCTGCGTGTAAACGACCCAAGGACAGAGCAGAGCAATAAACGAAGAATAGCTCTTGCCAATTTAGTCACTGACACAAAAAGGGTCAGAGCTCAAGGAAAACTTCATGGTTTCCTTTACAGCGGTGAGACTAGGAAAAATGCTGGTGAAGGAGGTTCTGGTGTAAACGCAAGTGAAGCTGAGCCTCCTAAGGTTGTTAGAACCATAGTAAGAACTGAACTTGTGGTCACTACTGCCACCGCAACTGGCAGGTCAGTTCCGCAAGTTCCCCAGTTGTTATACCCACTACGAGTGAGCAACTTGGTGCTTCTGTTACATCTTCTATGGTTCCCATTATTCAACAACAACCTGTGGCTCAAGGTGATGGTGGAGGTGATGGTAATGGTGACGATGAGGATGAGACTGATGAGGATGACGATGATGGTAATATTGCTGAGAATGAGGATGATGATGACAACGACCACGAGTATGATAACTTTGATGAATCTCGTGGTGGTGATGGAGGAAATGGTGATTACAGCGGTGATGGTGATGCAACTGATGGAAATAAGGCGGAAGAAGAGGAGCCGCCAAGCGAGGCCAAGAAAACTCATGAGACTGACGCTGCAATCGAGGTCGAAATTGCCTCTATTTTTAACGTTTGTTTTGCTACAGGTACCAACTCACTAGTTCAAGAAGTCATGGAAAACAATGATGACAGCGATGCCGGAATAAACTACTCCCCTAGCCTGGATACTCCAGGTGACTGTAGAGACTGCTGATCAAGAGCCCGTTATAGCTCACGGTGCCAAGCCTGCTCAAAGAAAGCAAAGAAGTGCATCAAGTACTACAATGTGAGCTGCATTGCAAGTCTGAGATGGAGGTTGAGCCGTACCATGATGATTCTCCAATCCTTTATGCACGTTGGCATATGGATAGCCGAAGATGGGCTATTCGACGTGCTAATGGAGATCTGACATATCTCTCCTATGAAGATATGTACACCCTTCCATCCTTGACATGAATTAATTTAGAATGACAGTGGGTGGAGGAGAAGTGGAGGGCACGTTGGAGGTGTTAGGGCATAGAATTTATGCTGAGGATCCTCTATCCTTGAATAATTTATGGATCACTTATCCTTATGATATGTTCCAAATTGTAGAGGATCAAGGATTCTTGGTATTATCTGTTTACTAATTGTGAAAGCCTCAGATCTTGGATCTAAAGCTTAATTAACAATTAACTGATCTAGTTCATGGTAACTCTTAAAAATAATCTGTTATATATATTAGTATTAGTATTAGTTGTATTAGGTGTGTATATATTATTAGTAATAGATTAAGGATGAAGTTTTGATCGAGAGTAAACTTGGACAGCAATTCAATACATTAAATCCAAAAATTAAATTAATTTGAGGATAACACCTCTATATATAGAAGACAGGTCTAGTTCGTTACACATTCCATAACGAACTAGACTCCTGCTTCATTACATTACATTAAATAATAAACAATAACGAACCGCCTCCTGATTCGTTAAACATCCTTAACGACTTACACACGAATTAAAGCTAATTCGTTATTGTTTTTCTTTCTTTTTTTTAATGAATCACCTCTCAATTCGTTATATTAATAACTCCAATTTGTTATAAATATCCACCATTCGTCAATCAGTCATTCATTCGTTACACAGTTAACGAATCTACTCAATTCGTTATAAATTACCATCTTAATTCGGTATCCTCATTCGTTATAACAGTTACACGAATGGCCTTCATATCATTAAGATTTCCACTTCGTCATACACATAACGAATTACCTTAATTTGTTACCATTAACTTAACGAATTACTTTAACAAATTAACTTAATTCGTTATCTTTAACTTAACGAATTACCTTGACGAATTAACTTAATTTGTTATCATTTAACTTAACGAATTAGCTTCACGAATTACCTTAATTTGTTACATTTTCCTTAGAGAATTACCTTAACGAATTAACTTAATTCGTTAAATTCCCATAACGAATTAGCTACAGTAGATTCGTTAAAATCCATTAACGAATTAGCTACAGTAACATAACGAATCAGGTTGTTGGATCTGAACTGTTCGCCGGAAAAACGCATTTCGCCGAAAAAATTGGTTATCTTGCCGGAAAATAATAGATCTGGCCTTAATCTTCATTTTCAAGTTTCATCCATGGTAGATTCATCAAAACACCATACTTAACCACGAAAATCACATTGAACACTCGGATTTTCATCACGACTCCGAATCCCTAATCAGTTTAACTTAACAATCATCGATTCAACATCAGTTAACTCAACTCGTAACCATGCTCTTCCATGGTGAAATCTTCAATTCACCATAATTAACCACCAAATCCACAGGAACATGCGGATTTCAATTATAAACACGAATCCATCATCCAATTAACTTAACAAACACTAAATCATCATAAACTGAATCAAAAAATAACATACTCTTTAATGGTGAATTCCTCAATACACCATAACTTAACACCAAATTACACAGGAAGTTTCCTCTTCCACCAATAAACACAAATTCACCAACAAATCCACCAATAACACTAATTTGAACCAAATTTGACCAAAATCCGATGAACACGAAGAACACGAATAAAATCAGATTCATACCTTAATCGAAGCACCGAGAGCAACCGTCTGCTCTGATACCAACTGAGAGAACCTACCATGGATCTACCACCTCGATACATCAATTATACAATACGAACACGAGATCGATCAATACGTTAAATACATACTTTATTGATAAATATGGATGAATACATTATGGTGTGTGGAATAACTTTTGGAGAGAAAAAACTTAAACTATGTACATATAAATTATGAGCATGAGCAGCCTATTTGTAGGCCACCTGCTCTAGTTCGTTAAGTTAGTCTAATTCGTTATACCTTCATAACGAATTAGACTCCATTCGTTATGATTCCATAACGAATGGTAATACCTTAACGAACTAGCCCTCATTCGTTATGCTTCCATAACGAATGTGCTTATACCTTAACAAACTAGTATAGTTAACAAACGAATGGGCCTCATTCGCTATACAATTCATAGCGAATGGGCCATTTTACATTAAATATACATTCTAGACTATCGATAACTTATTCAATTGCTACAGACACCAAAACCGTGCACTAACACTAATGATTGTGTTTGAATGGTGTTGTGTTTGATAGATATAACGACTAGAAGACTAAGTCATCCTATTCTTGAGCTACTGGACGACTCCCGCACGTGGTCAAGAGACGGCTAGTGGGAATAGTGGCGTAAATGTAGGAATTCTAGTTAGTTGTTATTTTTTCTTTTCTTTATAATTGAGATAAACGATCAGTTAGAGGGGACACTTGTAATCACACACTTCTGAGCATTCTCTCTAACACCGATAAATATCTCCATCCATTGTAACCCGATTTTGATATTAATAAAGTGGTGATAGACGATTTTTCATCACCCGGGGTATTTTTCCTTTGATCTAATCAAGATCAAGGGGTTTTTCCTCGCAACAAATCTCGGTGTTCATCCTTATTTCGTTTACACAATCATAATTGTTACCTTAGCAATAAACCTCACAAAACTAATTGGGTTACAATATCCTTAGCCGATTTTTGACCAAAACAATTTGGCCCAATGGCCTCTCAACAATCTTCTGCTTCATCAACCATGCCATCATCCATTTTTCACTCATCAAGGACCTTGCCACCGATTCCTCCCCCGCTATCGGCAGCTCCAAGGACAACTGCGGCTGGAAACAAGACCCAACTACCAGTCTTCCAGAGCTCGAAAACCTCTGCTACCACTTCGTTGGTCAATACTAACAATGATGTTTCTGCTATGTTTTCACAGGTCAAAGCATACATGGAGCAGCAAAACAAGACTAACCTAAGGATCCTTCGAGAGATTGAAGACTTGAAGAAGACTAAGAGGTCGACGGAGGATCAAACTCCTCTAATTCCCAGGATGCTAGATTTTACCACTCCAGTGCCCTTGGCTCAACCTACTCAAGGATCATCTATCTTAACCCGGGGTCCATGGGTCAACAGGTTCAAGGATACTCAACTTTTCAACAAGGATCATCTATCCTCCAATCAGGATCAATGGGTCAACAGACTCAAGGATCCTCGATCTTTCATTAAGAATCATCAGTACTTCAACCAGGATCCTCTGGGGTATGCTACCAAGGATCCTACAACTTTCAACCTAAAGGATCCTTCCTCCAGAATCAAGGATCCTCCGGAATTCATCATAATAGATCTTCGGACTTCCATGAAGGAGATATTATCCCCATGAAGACTATCGCATCTGGTGGACCAACTCCTGTAGCAAATACTTCTTACCTCAGCCACTCTTCTGGAATGCCGACGTTCACGCAGCAAAGAGGTAACATGTATGATCATATATCCTTAGATGCTAATCGTGGTTCCATGAAAGATGCAGGTATTAACCAAGCTATGGATAAGGAACTTCAAAAGCTTAAGGATATGATATCCAACATACCAGGGGAGGTCCGGTCGATCCCTGAAATACCTGAAGGGAGTCACAAGTTATCCAGATTCGCTCCACCTATCTGTGATGCTGAAATCCCAAAGAGATTTCAGACCCCCAATATGAAGACTTATTATGGGACCACTGATCCTGAGGAGCATGGCGCACAATACAGGGAAATGATGGAAATCAATCCAATTCTTGAGAGGCTTAAGGAGGCTTGTCTGTGCAAGGGTTTTGGATCCACACTAACAGGATTTGCACTCAAATGGCTGCTAAGTCCCCCTCCATACTCTGTTACTTCATTTTCTCATTTAGTTAACTTGTTAAACAGTCAATTTTCTTGTAGTAGGAAATTTGAGAAGTTAACTAGTATTTGTACCGAGTTATCCAACCTTATGATGAATCCCTTAGGGATTTTGTTACAAGGTTTGGTAGAAGCCCTGGAAATCCCCAATCTTGATATGGCTACTGCTGTTGAAGCATTCAAGATGGGACTTCAGAGGTGCTCCCCCTTTTATGATGTCACACCCTCAAAATCCACTAACGGAGTTTTACCGTCAGAGGGTGTGAACTAACAGGATCGGAATCATCAGTTATAATCAAACCATAAAACAAAGTTTCAAAACCATGAAAACGTTTACGAGTAACTTAATGCGGAAGCGTAAAAACCTTAGAAAACAATGTTACGTCACGCAGGACGATTTAAAACCCAATGATAACAGTTAAAAGTAAGTTTGCATAGTTAAAAGTTTTGCAAGAAATGCATGTTCCTAAACCGCGCGCCTGCCTCGGCTACCTGAGAATAACATACTAAAAGTGTCAACACAAGGTTGGTGAGTTCACAAGTTTATATAAAAATAAATGTTTAGCATTTGCGTTCAGCGTTTTGCGTTAAGCGTTGTGCGTTACAGCGTTTTGTGTTACAGTGTTTTGCGTTACAGCGTTTTGCGTTACAACGTTTTGCGTTACCAGATAGTGTTATGTCAATTATATATCTATAGGTAGCTAGCCTATAAAACAAGTATCACTAAGTGTTCGACACCGAAGCTGACTGTTTATCAATTTGCCTTGCCACCAGGTCATCCAGACCATGGTATGTGTTTAGCCAAGATTACACCCGCTCGACATCCAGTCGAGTTTAGCGTTGGGTGGGGTTTGTCAAACCCAGTAGTACTACTCAACAGTGACTCGCTATTATCCAAATATTAACCGGTTCGATGTTATGAAGGACTTTAGTTTACGCGTTTGCCACTTAGTCTTTACAAGTGATATATAATCTATATTAACAAAATCTTAAATGCGTTTTGGAGTATGTTATCTCCCCCAAGTGAAAAGCGTTTAAAAAGTTTAAAAGGGGAAAGTGAAACTCACTGTTTGTGAAGAAATTCCCAAATTAAATCACCAAGATGCGCGTCACAGAAAAACTCTCTCTAGCGTTCTAAAACAACAAAGAGATTTTTCTAAGTGTCGGAATATTATCGAGTCTCTAGACCCGGCACATATTACCTATGCACATAACATGTTTTGTGTTTCGTTTGTGAATCGTGTGTGACTTTAACAAATGTATTTGTGATACATTACATGTGTAAGCAATCATATACGTGTCATGTATTCATAAAGCACATCACTAGCAATTACTCCCCGTAAGGGCATTTTGGTCAAATCATGACAATTAACTAGCCATTATTCCCCATAAGAGCAATTTGGTCAAATTATGACAATCAATTAGCAATTATTCCCCGCAAGGGTAATTTGGTCAAAACATAATAATTATATAACAAGTATCATGTTTCATGCGTTTTCACAAAACTCAGCAGCTAGTTTCACCGAGACAGAAATTCTACTTGAAAGATTGTACTATCTCACTGATCATAGCATCTCAATTAACTTACCAAAAATCATCACAGAAGCATATATGTCTTAGGTTTCCAGAACATATTTTATTATATTTTTATTCCACATAGTTTTCTCACAATCATCAAATCATTACAGCAAACTCATAACAGTCAAATTCATGCGCAACAGAATGTTATTTGCAATTCCCGTTAAACGAAAAATCCAATAAATGCAAGACCACTTGGGTTAGGTTCCTAACTCAATTAGTCAACTTCCAGAAGTGGAACCAACCCCATTGGTCTCGTATTTCATGAGATATAACATTTACAAAACAACCTAACAGCAGGTCTAACAGCTCAGCTTTTCACAACGTTTTTGTAAAATCATAAAAGTTAACCTTTACTTATCCAAAAATTACAAATTTATACTCTATAGAAACTAGACTCAACCTAGTTTACTGTAGTACCAATAATCTCAACCAATTTTCATGTTTACACTTCGTTACAGTCACTTAAACATCAAATACACATTCTGTCCAGAAACTGTTTGCATCCAAACTCAACATATTAACTATCTATGAACCATCATGCATTCATATAACACTCTAGACTCCATAAACACCATCCATGCACATCAATTACACATTACATACATGATTAGGGTTCTTGTTTGAACTCAAATCAAAGACACAACAATTAACGTGTAACAATATCAATACTAGTTATCATATCATTACTCAATCAACAACAATCATATTGGTTACATGCACACATGAAAACGGCAGCTAGGGTTTGTAGTTAACCCAACAAACATCAAAATCAAGTATAAAGGATGCATAGGATAACCAATTATACCTTCCTAGCACCTAATTCTTCAATCAAACACTTGATTTCTTGATTGTATGTGTGTGTGTAAGTCGACGGCAGCCAAGGAGAAGCCAAGGGAGTTCCGATCGGGATTTAGGGAGAAAGAAAAATAATGGTTAGGGTTTATTATAACATAGTATTTATAATAATCTATGTTACACTTTGGCCCCTCCACTTCTAAGTATTACTTTTCCTAGCCTAAACTAACTTGTTTACATCTTGAGTTAACGTTTATAACCATGTTATCACATAACACATAAGTCTAACATATAATTATCACGTAATTACTGTTTTGACGTTTTTCGTTTATTCATCAATCGTTTGCGTCAACTCGTTTGCGTTTCGGTGCAACTCCCGAAAGACTACACATGTAGTAAGTGTTAAGCGTCATTTAAACCCTAGTTTAAATGTAATGAAGTGTGCGTTATAGATTCAGTGATCTTAAGTTTGAATTGACGGAGTTGAGTTAACGGAGTTAACCTGAAATTGACGATTGTCACATATGATGATCTTGTGATGAATCTTTGTAGGTCTTTAGATGAAGTAAGGAATAGAGCACTGAGGTTCATATTGCTAAAAGATGACAAAAGGATCCAAGAACGGTTGGGGGATCAAACGAAGCAAGAATCTCCTGACAAGAAACAAGGATTCTCATTCAGAAACAATAACTCGAAGTCGTACTCCAAATTCAACAATCAAAATGTCCGAGCAGTTGAAGAAGGAGATGATGATGAAGATTATCCCAACATCTCAGAATAATGCTTCTCTGTGGATACTCATGGCTTAATTTGTGCCATGAATGATCTAGGAGAGAAGGCAAGGTGGCCCCGAAAGAACAAGAAGTCAATGGGCTTCAGAGACAAATCCAAATGGTGTGCCTTCCATGAGGATTTTGGCCATACAACGGATGATTGCATCGGTTTGAAGAGGGAAATTGGTTACCTCCTAAGAAAGGGCCATTTTAAAGAACTGTTGGGAAGAAAAAAGTCAAGGATCCAGGATCCTGAAGAGGTTCCTCAAAAATCAACTCTGCCCCCTACCAGATGCTCAAGTGATCAACTTCATTTCCGGTGGCTCAGACATATGTGGAACTTCCTTCTCCGCAGCTAAGAGGCTAGCCAAGGAGACCAACCTGGATAACGGGGAACGACCAGTTTTATCCACCACTTTGATGACAGACAAAAGGATCTTCTTCAATGAAGAAGATAAATCAAACATAAAGTATCCACATTATGACAGTTTGATTGTTACTTTGTTTATTGCTAATCATTATGTACGTAGGATCCTAGTCGATGGTGGAAGCTAGGTCAATATCATCCAACACGATGTGCTTCAGAAGATGAATATAGCATATTCGAAGATCATCCCAAGGATATCGGTGCTAGTTGGTTTCAGTGGCGAAACCAAGAAAACATTGGGGGACATTAATCTCCCGATATACATCGAAGGGTTGAATTCTTACCAAAAATTCTGTGTTATTGATAACCTGTCTTGTTGCAATGTACTTTAGGCAGGCCTTGGCTACATGGGATGAAGGTGGTAGCCACTACTTACCATCAATACATCAAACTACCGACCCCTTGGGGAGTTGTAAGAATAGACGGTGATCAGGTGGAAGCCAAGAACTATTGTTCTTCATCTATGAAGTCGATAGCCAAACAAACGATAGCATAGCAACCACAACAACATCCTAGGGACGTGCTGGAAGCTCAGGAGAAAGACATAAAGGAGGTGTCCTTGGATCCCGAGGATCCAGATGTGAAAGTGTTCCTAGGATCCAGTATCCCTAGTGAGATCGAGGAGGATATAATATCCTTCCTAAAGCGAAGAAAGTCCACGTTTACCTTCAAACATTCAGACATGACAGGTATTTCTAATGAGGTAATTACTCACAAGCTAGGCCTTGATTTATCTGTTAAACCTGTCCATCAGAAGCGAAGGAAATTTTCTCCTGAGAGGAACGCGATCATACAATAAGAAGTTGAAAAACTTTTTAAGGCCGGTATGATCAGAGAGGTTAAGTATCTGATGTGTAGTAAAACACACTTACTTTCCTTATGATTTTATCATGGTTTTTATGCTTAATTGTTTATTTTATGAAAGTATTGGGGGTTAAGTGCAATAATTTACAAAGTTTAAATGTTAATTGTAGGTTTATGAAAGATGGTGAAAAAAGAGTTAAGTTGGAAGACTTTAGGGGCCTTTTTGGTCAAGTTTCAAAGCTACAACTCAAGGCCTGACCCAAGCCCAAAAGTTAGAAGCCTTACATGATATTATATTAAGTTAATTAACTTAGTTTTCAGCCATTATCCAGCCCTAAATCCCGAAATCAAAAAATAAAACCCTAACTCCTACAAGGTTGCGATCGGCAGCAGCAAAGGAAGAGAAAAAAAGAACTTGTGGCGGCTGTGGTGGCTGTTGTGACGGCTGCAGAGGAAGAAGAACACCAAGGAGAGTCTTGTGCAGCTGCTAGGCATCAAATACATCCATAAACTCACCTCAATAACCCTAAAGTAATTATTCATAAACTTTACTTTTTGTTCAAGAACCCTAACTAGTTGAATTGATCTTTTTCTTTGGATTGTTTTGCAAGTAATTGATTGTTTGACTTTGATTTAGTTATTCTTTGATCTTGAGTTTGATTATGTTTATGTTGATGTTTATGATGTTTTACTTGAATGTTAATAGCTGTCCAAACTTAATGAGTAGCTAATCTTGTTTGTTCTACCTAGGTTTGATGAATATTGTTAGGTTTTGACTAGTAATATGGATTGTTAATGGTCATGGCTTAAATTGTTAATGTAAAGTTTGATTTAACAGTAACTTAGATTGTGTTTAGTGGCTGTTTTTTGTTTGATTATACCTAATAACCTCGTGCTTTAATTAATTGAATCGGTTTTGATTAGTTGTTGCATGTTTAAGGCTCTTTACTTTGTGTTTAGGGTTTATTTGCGGGAAGTACAACCGTAGGGATAAGTGGGTAAATTAATTAGATAAAATCAGTTGTGAAACACCTTCTTAGAGACCGAGAGGTGATAAGAAGTAAACTCGTCTCATTACTTTTACTTGTTAGAATTAAGATCGCGCGGGAGCGGGTTTTGTTCTTGTCGGGTTTGGGTGCTTGAGCGATTAGTTGGTCTAGTTTAAGTTAAGTTGAATTGCTCCTCTATCCTTGGTTGCGTAGCATTCGTTTCCATTAGGCTAGTGTGTCGGTGAGACCGAGAGGTGAGTCGGCATTAGAACACGTTAATAATTTGTTTTCCCGGTTTGTTCTTAAAATCAACTAAAATAAGTTAGAGTTTGTTAGTGAGACCGAGAGGTGATCTGACTTTCTTGAGCGAACCTTAGTTGTGTCATCCTTTAGGACCGGTGTCGTTAGAGTTTTCAATCCATTGTCTTGTCATCTCCTTCAATATGATTCTTACCTAGGTAGATGTTTTTATCATTGCAGTCAAAATTTCCGAAGTTTTGTCAAAAGTTTTCACTTAGTTAAGTTAGGTAGTTAAATCAAATAAAAAAAATCAATTAAATATTTTGGTGAGTCTTGGTTAGAGTTTAGTGATTATAAACGTTTTCACGTGTCTTCGAGTTCGATATCCGGTCTTTCCTCATCTGTGCTATACGTGACCGGTACACTTGCCGTTTGTGTGAACTAGGATAGGTTGTTTGGTTTTTAAAGCTTAGTTGCGACTTGTGTTTTATTTATATATATATTTTCGCACATCAAGTTTTTGACCCGTCGTTTTGCACTCATAAAATCCTCACGGAGGAAAATTTCAAAACTGTCGTCCAGCCGCAACGGCGGCTTAATCCGAAAATGCAAGAGGTCGTAAAGAAGGAGATCATTTAACTCCTTGATGCGGGGATCATTTTCCCCATTTCTGATAGTGCTTGGGTGAGTCCAGTCCAAGTGGTTCCTAAAAAGGGTGGCATGACTGTTGTTACCAACGAGAGGAACGAGCTTATTCCCACGAGGACTGTGAAGGGATGGCGAGTCTGCATCGACTATCGCCGACTGAATGATGCCACCAGGAAAGACCACTTTCCTCTCCCATTCATTGATCAGATGTTAGAGCGTTTAGCAGGTCAGCAGTACTACTGCTTCCTAGATGGTTTCTCCGGGTACTTCCAGGTTCCAATAGCTCCCGACGACCAAGAGAAAACCACTTTCACCTGCCCTTACGGAACGTTTGCTTACAAACGTATGCCGTTCGGACTTTGTAACGCTCCGGCCACATTCCAGAGGTGTATGGTGGCCATTTCAATGATATGATCGAGGACTCCATGGAGGTGTTCATGGACGATTTTTCCGTATTTGGGAGTTCCTTCGATCATTGTTTATCAAATCTCGAGAGGATGATGTCCCGCTGCGTTGACACTAACCTAGTCCTTAACTGGGAAAAATGTCATTTCATGGTTTGCGAGGGCATTGTTCTAGGTCATCGAATCTCAAATGCGGGGATAGAGGTTGACCGGCAAAGGTCGAGACCATTTCTAATCTTCCCCCGCCAACTTCTGTGAGATCAATTCGTAGCTTTCTAGGTCATGCCGGGTTTTACCGCCGGTTCATCAAAGATTTTTCTAAAATCGCGAGACCCATGACCAAATTTTTGGAGAAGGATGTTCTATTTGTTTTTTCTGAGCAGTGTATCGAGGCGTTTGATCTTCTAAAAGACAAACTCGTTAACGCCCCAATCATGTTTGCTCCCGACGGGTCGTTACCATTCGAGTTGATGTGTGACGCGAGCGACTTCGCAGTCGGAGCGGTTCTTGGACAACGGAAGGATAAACATTTCCATCCGATCTACTATGCGAGTCGGACCTTAAATGGCGCACAGGAAAGCTATACCACCACCGAAAAAGAGCTTTTAGCTGTGGTGTTCGCTTTCGACAAATTTAGGTCCTATCTAGTTTTGTCCAAAACAATTGTTTATACGGATCACGCCGCTATTAGATATCTTTTCAGCAAGCAGGATGCTAAGCCTCGTCTTATCCGATGGATCCTGTTGCTTCAAGAGTTCGATATAAAGATCCGTGATAAAAAGGGGGCCTAGAATGTGGCGGCCGATCATCTTTGACGTCTAGAGGGAGTTGATTTAGGAGATTCGGGAGTTAGGATCGACGATCGTTTTCCGACGGAGAGTCTGATGTTTGTTACTGCACAAGAGGAAGGTGTTCCATGGTTTGCTGATTTCGCAAACTATCTCGCTGACGGATACCTCCCAAAGATGCCTTACCAGCAAAAGAAGAAATTCTTTGCTGACATCAAATTTTACCTTTGGGATGATCCATATCTTTTCAGCATTGGTGTTGATCAGCTTATTAGAAGGTGTGTAGATGTCAAGGATGGCAAATTTTGAGCCATTGTCATGTGGGACCGACTGGAGGTCACCACGGTGTGAGTTCTATGGCAAAGAAAGTCTTTGATTCTGGTTTTTACTGGCCGTCTATCTTTAAGGATGCTCATCTGTTCGTTAAGAGTTGTGATCGTTGCCAGCGTGTCGGCAACATTTCTTCGCGAAACGAAATGCCCCAGAATGCCATTCAAGTTTGTGAGGTTTTTGATATTTGGGGTATTGATTTCATGGGACCGTTTCCATCTTCGCGTGGAAACAAATACATACGCGTGGCCGTCGATTACGTGTCTAAGTGGGTTGAGACCAAAGCTCTACCCACCAATGATGCCCGAGTGGTAGTCCGTTTTCTAAAAAGTCTATTTGCTCGTTTTGGAGTCTCGAAAGCCTTGATCAGTGATCGAGGTACTCACTTTTGCAACTCGCAGATGGATAAGGCGTTGAAGCGTTATGGGGTCACCCATCGGCTTGCGACCGCCTACCACCCACAGACTAGTGGGCAAGTAGAAGTGAGTAATCGGGGAATCAAACGTATTCTCGAGAAAACGGTTGGTTCAAATCGTCGGGATTGGTCCGACAAATTAGATGACGCTCTGTAGGCCTTCCGTACATCCTACAAGACTCCGACTGGTTCCACACCATTTCGGATATTTATGGGAAGGCCTGTCATCTTCCTGTTGAATTGGAAAACCGCGCTTCATGGGCCCTTCAAAGGGTTAATCTTTATTTACCCGCCGCAGAGGGTAATTGTTTCCATCAATTACACGAATTAGAGGAGCTCCGGGATCACACATATGCACAATCATTTCGGTATAAGGAGCATACGAAGGAACTGCATGACAGGAAATTGAAGGGTAATAAGCAGTTCAAGTGTGGGGATAAGGTTTTACTGTATAACACACGGTTGAGGTTATTCCCGGGAAAGTTGAAATCCTGATGGTCGGGACCGTTCACGGTCACTGAGGTTTTCCCGTATGGCACGATTGAGATACAAGATCGAAGCGGGAAGTTTAAGGTGAATGGCCATAGATTGAAGCACTACATAGGAGAGCCGATAACTGATCAGACAGTCGAGGTGTTCTACCTTGACTCATTCACCGAGGAATAGTCGTGATGGATGCATCAGTATCCTCGATGGTTAGCTAATGTGGTTGTTGTTTCTAAAAATTATGGAAAGTGGAGGGTGTTTGTCTATTTTATTGATTTAAACAAGGCATGCCCCAAGGATCCTTTCCCATTACAACATATAGACTCCATGGTGGATGCAATGGCAGGACATGAGATGCTCACCTTTATGGATGCCTCCTTTGGATTTCAACAAATCCAGATGGAACCATCTGATCAAGAGGATACAGTATTCATGACTCCTACCAGCATATACTGTTATATTGCTATGCCATTCGGACTAAGAAATGCAGGGGCAACTGTTGGGAGCAGATTTTTTATCCTCAGGATTGAACTTGATTCAAGGATTTCGACCTATCCTGTCGATGCAAATATTCTGAGGATTATATTTGACTAATTCAATTGTCCTTTATTATTTTTGTTTGTTTTGCAGATAAGATCACGTGTTTAATGTGATTATAATAATGTGGGTTTGTAACGGCTTCGTCAACTCGAACGTGGGAAGCAACGGATAATATAGGACCTAGTCTAGGGTTTATTTTGGATTTCTCGGAATTTCAGTTGTGTACTTTTGACTATTTAAACGAGCTGATATGATCGATTAGAACACACACTTCACTTACTTAGCTATCAACACTCATTGTAACACTTAGTATACGATCTACTATTAGTTCCACCACTTGTAATCACCCTTTTTGTTATTAATAAAAGAGACGGTGATAGTTTTCACCGTCCGGGGGTTTTTTGTGCCGGAGATCCTAACGATCAAGGGCTTTTTCCCTCGAAATCAAATCGTTGTGTTCATCCTATTTTTGATCAAGCACTCTACCTCACATACGAATTTGATCACAAAATTACTTTGTTAATTTTTTACCGAAACAATTTGGCGCCCACTGTGGGGCGAACGGTGCTTTGATCATTATTAATCCTCAAACTAAACCCCACTTTCAACATCCACAACATGTCTTCCCAACCGAAGAATGTTTCCTCTTCTGCCGCAACTTCAAATTCCTCTGTGAGGCCTTCTATGCCTCCTCCTCCTCCTGATGGTATCTCGAAGAAACCTGAAAACACTCAGAAGAAACCTGCTACTCTAGTGTTTTCAGGATCAAGACCGTCTCTCCAGGATCCCATCATGGTATCAAACAACGACCTTCTGTCTATATATAGACGGTTACAGGAACAGATGGATCGCTAGAACAAGACAAACCAGATGCTCGTGAAGGAACTAAAAGATATCAGGAAAGCCAAGAAGCCGGTGGAAGAATTCACACCACTGATCCCGAGATCTCCGGATATCACTCTTTCAGGATCTTCAGGATTGGTGTGTCCGGAGTCGACCATGGCGTACAACCCTGGATCCTCATCTTGCCAGCACTCAGGGTCTACAGGATTGCACTCATCTGGATCTCAAGAATACTTGCATGCATCCACTGTTGGTCCTTTACAACAAGCAGGATCCTCAGGATTGTTTCAACAGTCCGGGTCCTCAGGATTATTCCATCAGGTGGGATCCTCAGGTCCTTATCAGTAGGCGGTATCCTCAGGATATCAGCAACAAGCAGGATCCTCAGGAGTATCCTTATCATGATTCTCTAATCCTCAGCAACCATTTGCTCAGACTCAGCAGTTCGCAGGATCCTCTGATGTGCACCGGGGAGACATTATCCCGATGCAGGCTAACCCTTCAACCACTCCATTTGCTACTCCGGGAAATACTATGTTTGGGAATGCAAACTACAACACCCAGACTGTTCCTCAAAATATTAATCAGGGTAACACTTTCAATACGATTCCCTTTAATGCTAATCAAGGATTTTTGAAGGATGCAGGCATAAGTTCAAGTTTAGCCCAGGAATTACAGAAGCTTAAGGACATGATCTCAAATGTTCCTGGCGTAATCCGTCCCATAGCTGAAGTCCCCATTGACAGTCACAGAATATCCTGATTTGTACCATTAATTGGTGACGTACAGATCCCAAAACGGTTTCAAACCTCAAATATGAAGTCCCCACTGACAGTCCCCACTGACAGTCACAGAATATCCTGATTTGTACCATCAATTGGTGACGTACAGATCCCAAAACGGTTTCAAACCTCAAATATGAAACTATATGATGGTTCAACAGATCTTGAGGAACACGTTGCGCAGTGTAGAGAGCGTATGGAGATAAACCCAATCCGTATGGAAATCAAGGAAGCATGTATCTGCAAAGGATTTGGGTCTACTTTGACTGGATCAGCCATGAAATGGCTACTGAGTATCCCTCCTAACACCATCACCTACTTTTCTCATTTAGTTAACTTGTTTAATAACCAGTTTTCTTGCAGTAGAACGTTTGAGAAGATGACAGGTGATCTTTATAAGGATACCCAAAATCCTGGGGAATCCTTAAGATATTTTATTACCAGGTTTAGCAAGGAGTCATTGGAGATTCCTAATCTAATCCTGCTTCGGCAGTGGAAACTCTTAAGTTGGGGTTAGAGAAAGACTCCTCTTTCTATGATGATCTTGTTATGACTCCGTGCAAGTCGTTAGTTGAAGCAAGAAGTAGAGCTCTGAGGTTTATCAGGCTAGAAGACGATAAGAAAAACTTTAAAAATATCCCCGGGAAAATCCGAATCCCCGGGAAAATCATATCGATCAAAACCTTACAATAAGCCTGATAACCCCAGGATTAATGCAATAGATGATGAAGATGATGAAGAATATCCTAAAATCTCTTAATATTGTTTTTCTGTTGATATTGGTGGATAAATGTGTGCCATGCAGGACTTAGGTGAAAAAGCCAGGTGGCCAAAGAAAACAGAGAAACAAGGAACCTGGAAAGACAAGTCAAAATGGTGTGCCTTCCATGAGGATTTCGGACACCTGACTGAGGATTGCATTGCACTCAGAAGGGAGATTAGTTATCTTCTCAGCAAGGGAGATTAGCTATCTTCCCACATGGAATGAAGATAATAAGGGCCTTGTCGCCAATTTCTTCGGGCCTCGCCTTCAGTTGAGGTATTATTCGATGCCTTCTAAGGTTTAAGGGATTTTCACCTCTTCTTAAGATCGCCTGTAGAGCATGTTTATTCAGTCGTAGTTCGAGAGGCGAGGCCAACACATGAAATATAGTGACTTGTTACCTTGCTATCCTCAGCTATTGGTTTGAATCTCAAGTTAATGGTAGACGAACCTTTCCTCAGGTTTAAGGGGTTTTCACCTCTCATAAGGGCCTTGTCGCCAGTTTATGCTTAAGGTTTAAGGGGTTTTCACCTCTTCTAAGGGCCTTGTCGCCAGTTAATGTGGGCCTGGTCGCCAGAATTTCTGAATTTATTATCAGGATAATGTTAACATTGCAGGTCTATCGGTATATCCCTAAAATCGAAGGAACATCCTGAAAAACGATCTTATTACAAGGATGAAGTGGTCTAGACATTATCAGAATTAGTTGCTATATGATTCTGGTATGATTTCCTATTTGTGAATATTCTATATTACTTATCTTGTTTATAAGATGGATTTTATGACTTGGTGTTGGTTTGTTAAATTAAACCTAAGCTGTTATTAAAGAATTTTATTCTTAATAAACTCAGTTTTTCTCTAAAGGTTTAATAATAGAAACAGGGATAAAACACCAACATAAATCATAAAAAGTTGTTATACTAATATTTAAGTGCGGGATAAGATGATTCAGGTTTCACTCAAATCAAGAGCCCATCCACCTGAACCATATAATTGTTCAAAAACATGAAATAAAAGTTAGTTTAGGCTTCGTCCTGAACCAGGATCCCTCCACCCAAACCATTATCCTAGGCATATTATATTGTTCATACATAACCGAAACAGAAATTGTTCAAACAAACCACCACCGGAAACACATCAACTAACCTGAAAACCAGGCTCAAACCTTGCCACCATCACCCTGATCACCCTCATTCTTCTCTGCTTCCGCCACCTCACTAGCACCTGCCTCCTTCATCACCTCAGAAGTACCTGCAACCTCAGCTTCTTCAAACTTCTCTCCCCTCAACATCTTTAGCTTCTTTCCCCAAGCTGCGGAATTCCAAGAATCCATCACATAGCCCTTCGCCTGCACCTCCTCTGACATCTTGAGCATTAACTCCAAGATACTTGTAGCCGCAGACCTCTTGGCCTCTTCAATAAACTCAGCTATCTCCAACTCGAATGAAGTCTTAAGATCAACAATCTCTTTCTCCTTCTTTTTGTGAAGCTTGATCCTTATGTCTGCTGCATGTTGAAGATCGACAATCTTGCCCTCAGCCTCTCTCAGAGCCAATTCAGCATCTTGGAGTCTTTGGTGGTAATTTTCGGTTCTCTGTTATCCTAAGATTAACATAAGTATTCTGCAGATTATTATTCTCGGGATAAATAAGGATACATACTGTTCCAAGAAAACTGGCAAGAGCTTGTAATTTCTCTCCGGCTTCAGCATTGCTTGTCAGACCCCAACCTACCACGGAAATGTTGGGGCGCGAACTGATTGTCACAGCTCTCAAGGTTACTATCATGCATTAATAAAAGTGTCGATATCTATTAAATTAATTTTCAAATAACAATTATCCACACAAAATTCAAATACACAAGTACATATATCAATCAATAACAATATATCTCATTAAGTTTTCTTCTAGCATAAATCCTTAAATGATCTTGTACTTCATATCATACGATACCTGCATAGGCGTTGAAAATAAAGAAGTTTTGTCAACACAAGGTTGAGTGAGCAACACACCAGTTTGAAGGTTCATATAGAAAAATAAGTATTTGCAACAAGTCATATGAGTATAACAAATTAACCAAATGAGCAAGTATAACTGAGATGTCGAGAAGCACAAAGCTATAACGACTGGCGTATGATCATACTAGACTGAGATTATGTTGGACCTCTCCGAATGCGAAAGCATACAAAGAAAATAAGCACATAAACAAGTAAGGTATAAGTTGTTAACACATAAGACAAAGTTGCAGTTTTTAGTATAAGTATGTACAAGAAATATTATTTACGCATATGTCCCCAAAACATTGAAAGCGGTAAAATAGGGGAATGTGGTACTCACCTTGATAGACGAACAAAGGAATTAGATAACAATAAGTATGACGAAAGCGGATCACGCGTGCTGACGATAAAGCCTAATAAGGATAATAGAATTCGAAAATACTAAGTTAATGAACTAGATCGATTAAGAAGCTCGCTAAATATAATTATTATTAAGTCATATTATATTCTCTTTAATTAAATAATATTTTATCTTATAAAATATTATATGAAAAATCTCTAGTTTGTTAAATTATAAACAAAGTACATTATAACACTTTATTAAAGATTATACAAGTAAAATCCATCTTTAATAATATTATTGATTCATTAAATCCGTTTAAAAGTGTATTTTAATATTTTATTATATAAAAATATTGGTATAAAAGTAAGACTCTTATTTTATAACTAATTAATTTGCCAAATATGTAATTATAGATCAAACACATCTATTATTATTAGTTTTATAAATATATATAAAATTAGTTTACTTAATTTTATATATATTAAAACATATTTAATTTATAATATACTTTATATATATATATATGTGTGTGTGTGTGTTAATACGTATATACATGAACGAAAACGAGAGTTAAACAGGTATCATTAAGTCGGTTTTTAATAAAATGGTATTAATTAAATACTATTATTAATATTATACAGTTATTTAATGTTTAAAAAGAAAATAAACAATAAATCTAAAAATACGGGGTGGCAGGGGGTCGAACCCGAGACCTGCCCCCCATAACCAAGTGTTTTAACCAGCAGACCACCAATGGACACACGTAATGGCATCAGTTCGTTAAATTATAACATATGCAGGTTCAGATCTTATATGATTCAAGAACCTTAGAAAAATAAATTGATTCAATCGTTAACAATTAATCAAAACCAGTTTAGGGCTTTCGATCTGCTTCAAATCTCGATCATAAACATGTAAACAATTACCTTGTTCAACAATCGGAGGTAGGTTAACGAGGAACAGCAAGTGACGGCCAGAAAGTAATCACGAACGGCTATGTACTGTGCTTGTAAATGAAATTAGAGTTAGGGGTTCGAGTATCGACGGCGAGATGATGCAGTTGCTGAGATTAATTGAGCTATAACATCCAGATTATATAGATTTGGGAATTAGGGAACATTACGTGAATAATAAGTCAAGGCCCATGTTCTGGATCATTCTAAATATAATTAAATGAGGGATTAGGGTCGGCTAGATGCGAATTAAGGTATAGGAACGCTTAATTAGACTTTGGTTGATGGATTTGGGCTCAAGAACAAACTAGGGTTTGTATTAAACGTTTTGGGTTTGGTTTTAGTTTGGATCCAAATTCAAAAACGGATTAAATAACGATACTTACAATTTAATCCTTGATGTTTAAAGATGGTCACAAGAATTTGGGCTAAAAGTGTATAAACGATAAAGATTTAATTATATTAATAAAATAGTCAGTTTTGCTCGATAAACGCCAATTATATTATTTAATAAAAATAACCCGAGCATTGAACCGAGTCGGGTAAAAGTATAAGTTTGAAAACCCGAGTTGTTACAGTCTCCCCTACTTTAGGGAATTTCATCCCGAAATTAAGGAATATTATAACAACACCATTAGATAAAAATACATAATACAGAACTTTAGATAGTTGAAGTAACGCTCCAAATGAAAATCCGATAAGGGCACTTATATATAGGATGTACCAGCGGCGTATCCACCATGTCCTTATCATTTTTATATATGTACCGTTATCTCAACTACTTACGGTTCTATGTTATGATACACAATTATTCGGATCATGATTTCCATGCGAGGACTTTGGTAATTACGTATGCATCCATAATTACCTAGATCGTCGGATGGTCCACATGACTCGTCCCATTGTGTGGGTTACAAAACGTTTAAGTAAAACTTGATTTTTGAATAAGGCAAAAGTTTAAGGAGTTTTAGTCAGAAAATAAATGTATAAAACGATTCCAAAAGTTGCGATGGAATTTTAGTAAAACATCGCAAAAATATAAGTATTTGAAGAAGGCATCACTTATGAAGGTAAATAAGATAAAAGTAAACTTTAACCATCTATGTAAACAAAAGGAACTTTATTCATAAGATAGCTTATAAAAGATAAATCATTCAAATGCTAGATAATCCAAGGCCATAAAGAGGCGTTACAATAATTAAGAAAAGATAAATTAATCAAGATAGACAAGGGAAACGGAAAAAGTCTTCATGGTCGTTGAGTAGCTTGATTGACTTGGCTTGAAGAACCATGAGGAGTTGCATGAGTAGGAGCGGTTGAGGTAGATTGGCTTGGAATAGCTTGAATAGGTTGAGTTTGCATAGTAGGGGCTTGAGCAAAGTAGGCTTGGTAAGCTTGAGCTTGCGGATGCGGAGCTTGATAGATTTGGGTTAAGTAAGGTTGACTTGGATTGATGGAAGGGGTTTGCAGGATATGAGGTGGTTGAGTTTGAACTTGGTGAACATGGGTCAAGTAGTAGGGTGTAGTCACGCCTTGGGCTTGATGGGCATGAATAATTTGAGGGCACACATTACGAAGGTGGTTTGGGTCTCCACAATGATAGCAAGCACGAGTATTAGGAGCACCGGGTTGAGCATGTGAGGTGGCTTGTGCATTTGGCGGGATACGGCAAGTGTTAGCAAGGTGGCCATAAAGGTTGAATTTTGGTACATAATCGGCAAGGGGTTTGGGGAGAGTGATGAAAGCTACACTTGGCACATAAGGGATGAGGACCAAGGTAAGTCTTCTTTTTTGGGGTAGTTTGGTTTTGGTTATGAGGAGTTTGGTTATTGGGTTGGTTAATGGCATAGGCTTTACGCTTGTTGTTGTTGTTGTTGCGGTGATTGTTGTTGTAGGAAGGCTTAGTCTCAGCTTCAGCATCAGTAGAGGAGTCGGTCTTAGTCTTGTCGGGAGTAGGCTTGGAATCCTTGCGAGACAAGGTTCCATCCCTAACATGATTATCGGTGAAAGAGGCAGCTAAGTCCATCGCCTCACCAATGGTTAACGGGTTACGACTCATCATGGCACCACGAAAAAGAATCGGAAGACCACGAATGTACTTCTAAATACCGCGAGTCTCGGGGGTTACCAAATGGGGCACAATACGGCTAAGCTCGCGAAACCGGTTGGAGTAGGTAGAGTTGTCTCCACTATCTTGCTTGACTTCCCAAAACTCGGCTTCAAGTCTCTGCAGCTCATGTTCCGGGCAAAACACTTTCTTCATCGCTTCCTTAAGTTCCTCCCAAGGTATGGATACGACTAAGCCAGACCCTTGGTCATTCCTCAGGGCATTTCACCAGATGACAGATCGACCCTCGAACTTGCTCGAGGAGAACTTAGTCCGTTTGGCGTCCGGACATGCACAGTGGATGAAAATATTTTCCATCTCTTCAAACCATTGCAGCAATTTGGTGGCGTTTTCCTCACCAAGAAAGGATGGGGGTTTAGTGCTCAGAAAGTTGCGGAAATCAGAATTGTTCGGTGCGGCCGAAGTAGCAGATCCATTAGAGTTGAGGCTTTGGATTTGAGTGATGATTGTGGGCATTGCAGTAGCAAATTCCTTTGTGATCCTAGCAGCCAAGCGGCGATCGCGTGAACCGGATGAACGTTGGTGACGACGGTGATTTCTTAGAGACGACATACTAGAGGGATCAAAAATGAGGATTTATAAGATGAAGAATAAATTGAGGAAATCATAATAATAGGAAAATGTTTAATTATGTGGAAATATTAATGTTGTCTTAAGAAGTAAGGGAATTTGCACCACAAAGATTAAATGTAAAAGATTATAAGATGAGGGGGTACATTGCGTAAATAGTTTTTAAATGATGTAGTAAATAAGTTTAATGTGTGATGACTACACGAGGAGTTAAGTCATTTTAAAAATTTTGATTATTAAGTTTATAATAAACCAACGAAATATAAATTGTGAATGTTGGCCTCCCATGAGCTTTCCATGGCAATTTGAATGGCCCAACGAACTAACGAAAAACAACTGAGTTGGACAGCCCATGAGCGTTAAATGGTAATTCGATTGTCTCAACTAATTAACGAATTAACAAAATGAAGTTTGTCGGCCCAATGAGCGTTACACGGCGTTTTAACCGACCAAACTAAATAACGAACTATCGAAATAAATATGGGTAGTCGGAGAATCTTGTGAATCATCACGTTGATTACTCCAACAAAAATATGAAATCAAGTTAAGAAATGAATAGTAGGAGTGCCCATGGGTTCCATGGATTTTTCACCCAACTAACCATTTAAAATAACGGAACACAATAATCGGGAAAACCGAGTTTAGCCACGAATCACCGTGAATTCGGTTAAAATTAACCTAAGGTGTCGGTCATATGGAATTTATGGGTCTCGCTTGGGTCCATGGGGTTGAGTACTGTGGTCAGGTTATCACCTAGGTAAGGAATAACGTCTTACCTTTAGTTCTTGGAAATGTTTTGCCAGTGCCCAACTCACAGTTTCTCTTTTCATTTATCATAGGGACATGCCACACAACCTAGCCTTAAGGTTTACGAGTGAAAACAACAGGTGGGAATTCTTAAGGAATTTCCTAAAAATAAAAGCAATCTGAATTTTGAAAAGTTTTATTTGAATGTTGAGGCATAGCCTTGGAGTTTGTGTGTGTGCGCATAACAATAAATAATAGGTAATGGTCTAAGAAAGTTGTAAACAATTTAAAACTGAACACATAAAGGTGAACAGATAGGCACGTATAAGGTTCCTAAACATGTGTCTAAGGAAATTTCTAACGACCTATCTTAAACCTTCGGCTCTGATACCAATCTGTCACACCCCAACCTACGGCGGAAATGCTGGGGCGCGAACTGATTGTCACAGCTCTCAAGGTTATTATCATGCATTAATAAAAGTGTCGATATCTATTAAATTAATTTTCAAATAACAATTATCCACACAAAATTCAAATACACAAGTACATATATCAATCAATAACAATATATCTCATTAAGTTTTCTTCTAGCATAAATCCTTAAATGATCTTGTACTTCACATCATATGATACCTGCATAGGCGTTGAAAATAAAGAAGTTTTGTCAACACAAGGTTGAGTGAGCAACACACCAGTTTGAAGGTTCATATAGAAAAATAAGTATTTGCAACAAGTCATATGAGTATAACAAATTAACCAAATGAGCAAGTATAACTGAGATGTCAAGAAGCACAAAGCTATAACGACTGGCGTATGATCATACTAGACTGAGATTATGTTGGACCTCTCCGAATGCGAAAGAATACAAAGAAAATAAGCACATAAACAAGTAAGGTATAGGTTGTTAACACATAAGACAAAGTTGCAGTTTTTTAGTATAAGTATGTACAAGAAATATTATTTACGCATATGTCCCCAAAACATTGAAAGCAGTAAAATAGGGGAATGTGGTACTGACCTTGATAGATGAACAAAGGAATTAGATAACAATAAGTATGACGAAAGCGGATCACGCGTGCTGACGATAAAGCCTAATAAGGATAATAGAATTCGAAAATACTAAGTTAATGAACTAGATCGATTAAGAAGCTCGCTAAATATAATTATTATTAAGTCATATTATATTCTCTTTAATTAAATAATATTTTATCTTATAAAATATTATATGAAAAATCTCTAGTTTGTTAAATTATAAACAAAGTACATTATAATACTTTATTAAAGATTATACAAGTAAAATCCATCTTTAATAATATTATTGATTCATTAAATCCGTTTAAAAGTGTATTTTAATATTTTATTATATAAAAATATTGGTATAAAAGTAAGACTCTTATTTTATAACTAATTAATTTGCCAAATATGTAAGTATAGATCAAACACATCTATTATTATTAGTTTTATAAATATATATAAAATTAGTTTATTTAATTTTTATATATATTAAAACATTAGTATTTAATTTATAATATACTTTATAAGTATATATATATATATATATATGTTAATACGTATATACATGAACGAAAACGAGAGTTAATCAAGTATCATTAAGTCGGTTTTTAATAAAATGGTTTTAATTAAATACTATTATTAATATTATATAGTTATTTAATGTTTAAAAAGAAAATAAACAATAAATCTAAAAATACGGGGTGGCAGGGGGTCGAACCCGCGACCTGCCCCACCCCCCCCCCCCATAACCAAGTGTTTTAACCAGCAAACCACCAATGGACACACGTAATGGCATCAGTTCGTTAAATTATAACATATGTAGGTTCAGATCTTATATGATTCTAGAACCCTAGAAAAATAAATTGATTCAATCGTTAACAATTAATCAAAACCAGTTTAGGGATTTCGATCTGCTTCAAATCTCGATCCTAAACATGTAAACAATTACCTTGTTCAACAATCGGAGGTAGGTTAACGAGGAACAACAAGTGACGGCCAGAAAGTAATCACGAACGGCTATGTACAGTGCTTGTAAATGCAATTAGGGTTAGGGGTTTGAGTATCGATGGCGAGATGATGCAGTTGATGAGTTTAATTGAGCTATAACATCCAGATTATATAGATTTGGGAATTAGGGCACATTACATGAATAATAAGTCAAGGCCCATGTTCTTGATCCTTCTAAACGTAATTAAACGAGGGATTAGGGTCAGCTAGATGCGAATTAAGGTTTAGGAGCGCTTAATTAGACTTTGGTTGATGGATTGGGGCTCAAGAACAAACTAGGGTTTGTATTAAACGTTTTGGGTTTGGTTTTGGTTTGGATCCAAATTCAAAAACGGGTTAAATAACGATACTTACAATTTAATTCTTGATGTCTAAAGATGGACACAAGAATTTGGGCTAAAAGTGTATAAACGATAAAGATATAATTATATTAATAAAATAATCAGTTTTGCTCGATGAACGCCAATTATATTTATTTAATAAAAATAACCCGAGCATTAAACCGAGTCGGGTAAAAGTATAAGTTCGAAAACCCGAGTTGTTACATTGTTCATGTCAGCAAAGTGTTCAGTCTCGGCTGAGGTGGTGGCCTTCCTTTTCTTCTGGGCAGCACTCTTTTGGCGAGTAGATGGAATCATCAGCTTTGGGAAGAGAGTCTTGGAATGATCCTGTTTTACCACGGTTTTGACCTCGATGAAGTCGTCCATGTCGATCAAGCTGAAGGAAGATTTTGGTTTTGGCATTTTTGTGCAATAATTTATCAAGTTATTCTCGAGAAAGTGAAATCCTAAGGATTCTATGAAATACCCAAGATACTTACCAGAAGACATACTTTCAGAAGACCTCGCGGCAGTCGTGCTGGTTTCGCCGACTTCTCCTTCAAACCGAAATTCACTTTCTTGTGCCAGAATTTTGAACAAAGACTTAAGCCTTCGATTCGTATCTTTCCTATACCTTACCAAATCCTCAAAAACAACTGCAAAAGAGAAGATATGTTAACACAAACTATTGTAAAAAGGAATTCTATCTTAAGGATTTCCTACCCTTATGAACCCATTCAACAGGCAAGTTCACTCCGTCGGGGATCGAGTCACGGCGTACAAAGAAGAATTTCTTCTTCCAATCGTGGTCGTTAGCAGACACTTTGGGGACCATGTAGAGGCGGCTGGTTTTGGATTGGAGGGAATAACGGTGAGACCCGTGTGTACAAAGGTTGTAGGTCGAGGCTATCTCAGGAATACCTATGTACAGTTCATGGGTTCTATTCAAGCGATCTATTGTAGATAAGACTCTCCGCACCATTGGCATAACTTGGGAGTTGGAGAAGCCAGTGATATCAAAAATCTCCTTAATGAGCGGGGAAAATGGATATGAAAGGCCGATTGAATGAGAGTAATAGAAAAAACAAACCCAAGTTTCGGACAATAAGTCAGCTTTGGCTTTGGGTTCGTATGGTCTGATGATGGCCTTAGCGGGTAACAAGCCGGAATTTTTGAGAAATCTAATATCGAGATCGTTGAAGAGACATTGATCCTCGTCAGTAGCAGGGATGTGACCCTGATCGATGAAATCCTCAGAAGTTGCGAAAGAGTAAGGGTTGAGTGATCGAGGGGTTCTTTTTCTCATTATTGTTCGAATTAAACAAGAAGTTTCAGAAAATTAAGAATATGAGGGAGAGAGAAACTGACCTGGATATCAAGCAAAGAAGAGAGTATTGTGATTTAGAAATTTGGGTTTGGGTTAATTATAACCTAGAAGGACGGTTATAGGTTTTCCTCAATTCGCGTGCCGCCCTTTCAAATCGCAGAATATATTTTCAGTTTTGAAATTTAAAATTTTTACAGCATGTCACGCGCTAACTGTAAAAATTGGGTGCAATGTTGGGAGCAGATTTTTTATCCTCGGGATTGAACTTGATTCAAGGATTTCGACCTATCCTGTCGATGCAAATATTCTGAGGATTGTATTTGACTAATTCAATTGTCCTTTATTATTTTTGTTTATTTTGCAGATAAGATCACGTGTTTAATGTGATTATAAGAACATGGGTTTGTAACGGCTTCGCCAACTCGAACATGGGAAGCAACAGATAATATAGGACCTAGTCTAGGGCTTATTTCGGATTTCTCGAAATTCAGTTGTGTACTTTTGACTATTTAAATGAGCTAATATGATCGCTTAGAACACACACTTCACTTACTTAGCTATCAACACTCATTGTAACACTTAGTATACGATCTACTATCAGCTCCACCACTTGTAATCACCCTTTTTGTTATTAATAAAAGAGACGGTGATTGTTTTCACCGTCCGGGGGTTTTTTGTGCTGGATATCCTCACGATCAAGGGCTTTTTCCCTAGAAATCAAATCGTTGTGTTCATCCTATTTTTGATCAAGCACTCTACCTCACATACGAATTTGATCACAAAATTACTTTGTTAATTTTTGACCGAAACAACAACATATCAAAGATTAGTCAACATGATGTTCAAGGATCAGTTAGGCAAGACTATGGAGGTATACATAGATGACATGGTGGTGAAATCAATAAGGGCAGAGGATCACCTCAGAGATCTAGAAGAAGCTTTCAACATCCTGGATCAGTACAATATGAAATTGAATCCATCAAAATGCAATTTTGGTGTCAAAGCTGGGAAGTTCCTAGGATACATGGTGACCAAAAGAGGAATAGAAGCGAGCCCCGAACAGATAGAAGCCATCATCAATCTAAAATCCCCTGTGAATGCTAAGGATGTCCAGAGGCTGACGGGAAGAATAGCTGCGATCAATAGATTCATTTCCAGATCCTCCGAGAAGTACAAGGATTTCTACGACATCCTTAGGAAAAACAAGAAGTTCGAGTGGACGGAGAAGCATGAAGTTGCGCTAAAAGCCTTAAAGGATTACTTATCCTCAGCACCAGCTTTGTGAAGCCTGTGGATGGAGAATCCTTATATCTGTACCTAACTGTTTCAGGAAATGCAGTAAGTGTCGTCCGAGTGAAGGATCACGAATGTGAACAACATCTCGTTTATTATGTAAGTAAAAGTCTTTTAGATGCGGAAGCCAGGTATTCACATTTAGAAAATTAATTCTTTCACTTATTATGGCTTCTACTAAATTGAGACATTACTTTGAAACACATACTATTATTTTGAGAAATAATTATCCTGGATTAAATGTGCTTAGAAAACCAGAATTGTCAGGAATGATGGCCAAATAGGCTGTGAAGCTGAGTGCATAAGATATTCAGTATGAGCCCAGAACAGCCATTAAATCGCAAGCACTAGTAGACTTTGTGGCTGATTTCAGCAGTGACATGCAAAAGGAAGCTGATTTAGAAGTCCAGCAACTAGAAGAAACCAAGCATCCTTGGATCCTTTTCACAGATGGAGCATCCAATGTAAGAGGAACAGGATTAGGTATCCTACTGAAATCCCACAGGGGGACATATTACCCCAGTCTATAGCCTGTGAGTTCCAAGCGACAAATAATGAGGCAGAATATGAAGCTCTGATCGCAGGTTTTCAATTAGCTAAACGCATGAGGATCAGGTATCTTCAAGTATATAAAGATTCATTGTTGATAGCTAACCACTTTAATGGCTCATATGTTATTAAAGGTGAAAAACTAATCAAATATCTAGATGTTGTGAAGGAATTAGCAAAATCCTTCAAATTGTTTAGTATGATCAGGTACCAAGGGAAGAGAACGCCGGGCAGATGCTTTAGCAAATTTAGCCTCATCTTTGAAGATTTCAGAAGACACGAAGATCCCAATCATCCATATACTCTCACTAGCAATAGGAGAACAAGAAGTTGGGGAGATAACAACTGATAAAACAAATTGTACTTTGGGATCCATTATCCTCAAATAATCAAGGATCCTGGATCCTCCCAATCAAAAAATACATCCAAGATGAAGAAATTCCAGCCACAGAGAATCTAAAGTCCTTCGAACTCAAGGTATCACAATATATTTTATTACATGATATTCTGTATAGGAAAGATGTTGCAGGTCAATACTTGAGGTGTATCGAGGATCCTGAAATTCGAGAGGTGCTCAAATACTTTCATGGAGGAGATTGTGGTAATCACACTAGAGGTAGAGCTCTGTTTTCTAGGAATCAAAGAACATGATACTTCTGGCCAACCATGAAGAGAGACGCCATGGAGTATTCTAAGAAGTGTGATGCTTGTCAAAGGCATGCAAACATCCTTCATCAACCAGAAGAACCAATGTATCATATATCCTCTTCATGGCCTTTCATGAAATGGGGAATGGATATTGTTGGCAAGATACCAAACGCACCAGGTGGAAAAGTATTCATGCTTGCAATGACTGACTACTTTTCAAAATGGATAGAAGCAGAATCTTTTGTTCAAGTCCGTGAAAATGAGGTGATATCTTTCATTAAAAGAAATATTATTACTAGATTTGGTATACCTTCAGAAATTGTTTGTGATAATGGTTCCCAGTTTATCGGGAAAATAACCACTAACTTTCGTGACAGTTGAGGCATCAAGATGATTACCTCTACTCCAGTGCATCCTCAAGCTAATGACCAGGCGGAATCAAGTAACAAGATAATCATCAACAATTTGAAAAAAAAAACTAGGATCCAAGAAAGGCAAGTGGGCCAAAGAGCCACCTTATGTTCTTTGGGTTGACAGGACAACACCCAAGAATGCAACAGGCCAAACACCCTTCTCATTGGTGTTTGGATCAGAAGCAGTAATCCCTACAGAGATGGTGGTTCCTACATCCAGAACAAGCATCCGTGATCCTGAGGCTAATAAATAAATCCTTCTCGAAGACTTGGATACTGTGGAATAACTCAGAGACCTAGCCAAGATCAGAATGGTGGCATATCAACAAAGGGTAGCTGGGGCATACAAAAAAAGTATAAGGATCAGAATATTTCAAGAAGGAGATTTGGTCTTGAGGAAATCCTTCCAGAATACAACCAATCCGGCTGACGGAAAGCTAGCACCCAAGTGGGAAGGCCCTTATCTGAGCGAGTCGGAAGCAAGAAAGGGGGTATATCATTTGCTCACTAAGGAAGGCAAAAGGTTACCAAGAGCATGGAATGCTATCCACCTCAAGAAGAACTTTTTATGATCAGGATCAAGTATCCTCTAAGGATCAAGTATCCTTAAAGGGTCAAGGATCCTAAAATTGTTTTAAGTAACAATGCAGGATACTAAAAAGATATTCAATGATCAAGAGGCTGGCCACCTCTCCTTCACCTTTAAGGTACTTTACTAATTCCCTTGGCATAGCCCACGATTAAGGTATGACCCCCGATGGTCATATCTTCCAAGGTTTAAAGGTTTTCACCTTTCTTATAAGTTAGAGTTTTTACACTCTCGCCTGGAGCGCACGCTATCCAACGTATAGTCTGGGGCAGCGGGACCAGTACACGCTTATTAGTTGACAATTTCATTGTCTTCGACTATATGGAGGATCCTACGATTTATGGTAGACGTACCATACCACTGGTTTATAACATTTTCATTTTATCTTACGTTTGGGCTAAATCCTGGGTTGGGCGAGTCCCATTTAACATCCGTATCTTGGGCCAGTCCCTAGTTTGGTCTTGTCCCCAGTTTTTGGGCTTGCCCCTAGTTTGGGCTTGTCCCCAGTTGCATGGGCTTGTCCCCAGTTTGGGCTTGTCCCCAGTTGCACAGGCTTGTCCCCAGTTTATTTTATGGGTTTGTCCCCAGTTTGATGGGTCAAATCCCAATTGATCTTATAAGTTATTTACAACAAATGTCCTAAGTTCAACTACGAGTATCAACACTTATGGATTCAAAAAACTTTAGTTTATCTATACAGGGACCACGGAAGGATCATTATTTATGATAACTTAGGTCTAATCCGACCTCATGGTAAGATTTCTGCCTATCAGTTTATATTTATTTGGTTAAAATCTTTGTAAATTCTGTTATTTAAGGATATAAAATTCTTTGTTTATTTTTACAAGGATATTCTATCCTAAAAAATTTTACTCAAAGACATTTCCTAAAATTCTCAATAAAGCTAAAACTATATTAAACTTAATTTGAGAATAACAGATGATAACACATAAATAGTCAAAATATATTATTTATTAAAAACTTACCTAATATTACCAAAAGTTAACCCGGACTTCACCATTTAAAACATGAACCATCCATCCAGGTTAAAGTAAGTAGTTACTAACAGTTTAACCGAGTGCAGGAAAATAAAAGTCAGGGGCATCAAAGGCTTCATCCCACAAACAGAGGATCCATCCACCTTTGCTACTTCTTGAAATTGTCTTAAGGATCACTGATCCTTCCCCTAATTACTATTGTCTGTTTCACACCATTATCCATTATAAACATAATCAAAGAAAAATAAAAGAACGGGCTCTGGCCTTGTCTTTGATATCCTTCATTGCCCGTTCAAGCAGCCTCCTCACCTTCTGTTGCATCCTTTCCTTCCTCGGTCCTGACCACCTCCTTGGATCCGCTAGTTCCAGCTTCATTCCCATCCGTCATCTCCACATCCTCTTCACCACCAAGAGCCACCAAAGCCACCTTCCACTTCTTCACATCCCAAGCAGCCTTGTCAAAGGCAGGATCACTGGATTTTGTCACCATCTTGATCCTGGCCTACAGCACCGACCTTGCAACCCACATATTTGCTTCCTCAGTGGCCTGCTTTACCTCCTCTTGGCGTTGGGCTTCTGTGGTGGATAACAGATCCTCCAACCGCTTCTTGTCTTTGTTGAGCTGGGCTATGGCTTTGTCTTTGGTGACCGCTGCACTTCCCATTCCTGTGAGGCTGTCACTCATTTGGCTCACAATCTTGTCGTAGTGATCTTTGCAAGCATTCACAGCCTGTGACCAGCAATTATGTAAAAGTTAGAAGAATACAGGATCCTCAAATTCAAGACATCAGGATAGAGGATACTTACAGTGAGGATCATATCAAAGTGGGTCTCGGGCTCTGAAGATCTTTTTCTCTTGGAAGCTGCCGACTTGGCTGTCACACCCCGACTTGGGGCCTAGGCGTGTGACCACAAGTTGGTACTTGTTTTGTAAATAAATCAGAGTTGCAGTTTTTATTTCAGCGGAAGTCTTTAGTAAAATATTATTATATTGAAAACTTATAAAATCTCGGGTTTGAATACCCGTTTGATATTTCAAATACATTTCTTTAGAAAACATAACTCTTTGTAATATTTTGAAATAAAATATTTGAGCCATCAGATAGCATCTAATGACTATAACTCCAATCTTCTATTCCTTCTTGCTTGTATGTTCTAACCTTTCTTGTTTCCCTGTAACATGGGTGGGAAAATATGTCAGCACAAAGCTGGTGAATAACGTTGACTCTAAAAATATCTTTTCAATGCCTTTGTGAAACCAACAATAATACCTTTGTGAAACCAACAATAATACCTTTGTGACTACTCATTAGGCACCCAACTATATTGGGATCAATTTACCCTAAGTACCATGTACAATTAATTATATACACAATATCATTTCTCTGAACAGTCCCGTAGACCTTCAGAGGCATGTTGATGATATGCATGGCCTCGGGGAAATGTCGAGTCACCATGTATGTTTGGATCCAGACACATGTATACTCTTAATCAGAGTATACCCTAACTATATTGGGATCAAATTACCCTAAGTACCATGTACAATTAATTATATACACAATATTATTTCTCTGAACAGTCCCGTAGACCTTCAGAGGCGTGTTGATGATACGCATGGCCTCGGAAAAATGCCGAGTCACCATGTATGTTTGGATCCAGACACATGTATACTCTTAATCAGAGTGTCCGTTTCTTATTATTGTACACAAAGTTTTTAAGGATTCGTAAATCCTATGCAAACATTCAAACTCAATGTAAAAGGTTTGGGACGTATTCACCTTGTATGTTTATAATCAGTTTCTTTTACTTATTCCTGTTTTCTGATTCTTCTTCTTGTTTTGTTACCTCGGACCTATAGTACGAGAATAACATTTGATTAAATAACTAGATCATCGATCTAGCTTTAGACCTGTAGTCCATTTTGGTATAGCTTTAACCTTGATAAAAGAATTTGTTTATTGGACCTTTAGTCCCTTTGTTTGTTTATCATTTACATGCTACGTTTCTTCTTCAGGAAGAAACATCTATTCTGAGTTTCTTCTTCAAGAAGAAACATTAATTATAATCTTTTGTATTATATTTCTTAGTCATAAAGAAATACTATTTTGACTATAACCTTTGCTTAAGAAAAGTTATTTTATTCTTAACCGTAATCAAGGTTCGGCTATAACTTCGACTATGGTCTGAAGCCATTTATAATAATATAATAATAACTTAGGCAGAACCCCTTACCTCGCACGGGTATTCGGAGTTAGATTTCCTAAGTTTATACGGGCAGCACTTCTACTCTATCTGCACGTTTCTCGAGGCGTTCTTGATCCACCTTCCTTGGCACGTAAATCGAGGTAATGTTCGGTCGCCGGGTCGTGCACGTACTTCGAGACGGAATGTCGGGTTACTTTCGAGTGGCACGAACTTCGAGGAAAACGCCAGGTTTATGGTACGGATTATGATGTGTTATCTGTTGGGTCAGTGACACGCAAAACGATGTTCGTTACGCAAACCGAGGTAGAGAGAGTAAAAATCTAGAGAGAGTGTGGAAATGTGTGTGTGGGAAATGCCGTGAGCCTCCCTATTTATAGCCAATATTGGATCCCATCGCGATACGCGATGGGCTCCTTTCTTCCTTCATCGCGTATCGCGATGCCTAGCTTTCTGAGGTTATGCCACGTGGTCTGACACGTTCTGCCACGTGTCATGGTGTGTTGCCACGTGTCGCCGGAGTGCGACACGTGTTGATGACTCATCACGGCCCATCGCGTATCGCGGTAGCCGTCTCCTTTGACTCATCGCGTAGCGCGATGGGTCTCTGGAAATTATTTTTCATTTTCAGTCCATGTACTTTAGTAACTTGTCACTTCTGGTCTAATTCTCATTGTCCAAAAATACTAAGGTGGTTCTTGGCGATGCGAGCGTGCGAAGTGCAAAGTGCGCCATCAAAGCGCCACATTGCGCCCAACGCCCTTCGCCGTCGCCGTCGCCATCGTCCTCGCCCGAGCCCAAGCGCGAACGCGTGCGCGTCGGGTGCTACGCACCCTCCGCTAGGACCACTTGGTGCTTGATATTCATAAAAGAATATAACTATGGAAAATCTCTTCCTTATAAAGAGCTTCCATTTCTTTACCACTTTTCATGTGGGATGGATTCCATTTTCCTTATTTATACCTTGGTGGAATGCTTCTATTTCTTACATCTTCCAATGTGGGATGGAGTTTTCTCTTTACTTATTTCCTCCATGTAAGAATACTTAGCTTTAGGAAATATTTTTATTTCCTTGTTTTTCTTATAATTCCTTATTTAATATTTTCCCATTCTTTATCTTGAGATTATTTTTTATCCCTCAACTTTCCTAAGTTGTCAAATTTGGATCGAAATTTTGGGGATGTTACATCCTCCCCACCTTAGAATGAATCTCGTCCTCGAGATTCGTTGTGTTAAGTGTAAATGGATCTTACCTTCAGTTGTTGATTAGATTCTATCTAATCCGGTTGTTGTTTGTTACAATCTCTATGCAGAATTACTAAGGTTTTTGTTTTGTTGTTAACTTACATCCTTGAATGATGTAACCAGTCAATAATTCAGAATTTCATTAGTAAATATAAGTTGCTAAACACATTGATCAGTTGTGTTTAACTATTTACCTTATCGTTTTGTATTCTAAACATTTACTGATGTTAACTACATTGTTGTTTTGATTCAATCTGTTGAATCTATTCCACTAAGTTGTTATTTAGATTCAGTCTATCGAATCCATTCTATCCTTGATCTTGATTAATGATATTCTTTGTATTCTAACAGTACCCCTGTACTTTGATTTTAATCACATTTTCTATACTTAGCAATTGTATTTCTTGAATATTTTCGAGCTCTCTTTCTTTGACTTTTTGATCAACTTTTCTAGGTAGTATAATATTCCATCAGCCGTATTTATTTGAACGAATTCTTTTCGATAATGTCCTTGCATATTTAAATATTTTCTAACGTTTGGTATATCATCTTCCTAGATGATAAATTTTTCTCAACGTCTTCCTTGTTCTAAGTTTCGCATGAACTTTTCAATAATTGAACCTCTTGATTGTTCTTTAGAGGTAACGAATATAAGCATTCTTGTGTATTAACACGATCTATATGCTAATATTTCATTTATAACTTTGGGACTTAAATACCCTTCTTTGATTACAAAACTTCTCGTTTAAGAACGAGTTACAAACATACAAAAGTTAGCTAATCTATCTTGACATTTCTTTGATATGATCTTGTCATTCATTAATATTGATTAGCTTTTCTTTTCGGGCATTCAGTCTTAAAGTGACCCGTTTCTCCACACGTAAAACATACTCCTGGCTTCTTACGACATTCATCTATTGTGTGTCCAGCTCTCTTGCAGTATGCACAATTGTTTGAATTTTCTAGTCGACACTTCCCAGTATGTTTTCTTCCACAAGTCTTACAAGTTGTCTTGGGAGTACTTTCTTCTTTTCCTATCTCTTCGGAATCTTTGACTTTCTTGGTTTCTTTGTCTTTCTCCTTTTCTTCTTCTTGATTCCTTATCATGCTGTTGATTAAGTATCCGGCCACTTCCATAGCCGAATCTATTGTTTCTGGCATATGGGATCTTACCATGTCTCTTATTTCTCTTGGTAACCCATATATGTAACGAGTTACTTTGTTATATTCCGGAGTTACTAGATGTGGAACCAGTCGGCAGTATTCTAGGAATTTAGTGTTATATTCCCTAATATTTGTGCCAACAACCTTGTGATTCCATAACTTAGTTTGAATCCGATCCATTTCATGAGTTGGGCAAAATTTCTGTAATATTAAACCTTTGAATGTTTGCCAACTTAAGTTATACATCACTTCTCTCCCTTTGCTCATCAACAGAGCATTCCACCACTCATGCGCCTCTCCTTTAAACATTAAGGCGGAATACTGAATCTTCTCTTCATCAGTACACTTACTTGTTATCACTATTGTTTCCATCTCCTCAAACCACCTCACGGTTGTGATGGCTCATTTATCTTCGTGAAACTCCTTTGGTCCATAATACTTGAAGTCTTTGAACGAACATCCACTGATTTTGAGTTTCTTTCGTTTCTTATTCTTTAATTGATTATCAGACATAGAGCTATCATAATCTTCCTCCTTTCTTGAAGGAACAGATTTACTTTGATTTCTCTTGTTAGGTTGAATTTGACTTGTAGAAATGTCTTTGATAGCTTCCTTAATCATCTTTTGAATTTCTTCTTTATATTGGGCGGGAATTTCATTATCTTTATTATTAATGCTTTCTTCGTTTCCCGATTTCTTGGGAGGATTGTTGTGAGAATAAAATGAATCCGAATCTTCCTCCATTGTTGTTTGGTATGAACTTTCATCACTAGATATAGGAATTGGGAGAAAAGACGTTCCCATAAATCCTTCCCTTTACCAGATCGAAGCTTAACAGATACTTCGCTAGATTGCGGATCGGACATCTGCGCGAGGTTTAAATTTTAGGGATAGGTAGACGCTCCTATCTTATTTGTTATATCTTATCCGTATTTAGTTTTGAATGATTTCTAGAAACTTTTTAACTAAGTATCTTGTTTGCTTGAATCAATATTCATATAATAAGTTTTCAAAACTTATCCTTAATCAAAGCCTAGGTATAATTAAATACCTAATTCGCTAAGATTGATGGCTCTGATACCAACCTGTCACACCCCGACTTAGGGCCTAGGCGTGTGACCACAAGTTGGTACCTGTTTTGTAAATAAATCAGAGTTGCGGGTTTTATTTCAGCGGAAGTCTTTAGTAAAATATTATTATATAGAAAACTTATTAAAATCTCGGGTTTGAATACCCGTTTGATATTTCAAATACATTCTTTAGAAAACATAACTCTTTGTAATATTTTGAAATAAAATATCTGAGCCATCAGATAGCATCTAATGACTATAACTCCAATCTTCTATTCCTTCTTGCTTGTATGTTCTAACCTTTCTTGTTTCCCTGTAACATGGGTGGGAAAATACGTCAGCACAAAGCTGGTGAATAACGTTGACTCTAAAAATATCTTTTCAATGCCTTTGTGAAACCAACAATAATACCTTTGTGAAACCAACAATAATACCTTTGTGACTACTCATTAGGCACCCAACTATATTGGGATCAAATTACCCTAAGTACCATGTACAATTAATTATATACACAATATCATTTCTCTGAACAGTCCCGTAAACCTTCAGAGGCATGTTGATGATATGCATGGCCTCGGGGAAATGCCAAGTCACCATGTATGTTTGGATCCAGACACGTGTATACTCTTAATCAAAGTATACCCTAACTATATTGGGATCAAATTACCCTAAGTACCATGTACAATTAATTATATATACAATATCATTTCTCGGAACAGTCCCGTAGACCTTTAGAGGCATGTTGATGATATGCATGGCCTCGGGGAAATGCCGAGTCACCATGTATGTTTGGATCCAGACACATGTGTACTCTTAATCAGAGTGTCCGTTTCTTATTATTGTACACAAAGTTTTTAAGGATTCGTAAATCCAATGCAAACATTCAGACTCAATGTAAAAGGTTTGGGGCGTATTCACCTTGTCTGTTTATAATCAGTTTCTTTTACTGATTCCTGTTTTCTGATTCTTCTTCTTGTTTTGTTACCTCGGACCTATAGTACGAGAATAACATTTGTGTAAATAACTAGATCATCGATCTAGCTTTAGACCTTTAGTCCATTTTGGTATAGCTTTAACCTTGATAAAAGTATTTGTTTATTCAAAACATTTGGTCCTTTAGTCCCTTTGTTTGTTTATCATTTACATGCTACGTTTCTTCTTCAGGAAGAAACGTCTATTCTGAGTTTCTTCTTCAAGAAGAAACATTAATTATAATCTTTTGTATTATATTTCTTAGTCATAAAGAAATACTATTTTGACTATAACCTTTGCTTAAGAAAAGTTATTTTATTCTTAATCGTAATCAAGGTTCGGCTATAATTTCGACTATGGTCTTAAGCCATTTTTAATAATATAATAGTAACTTAGGCAGAACCCCTTACCACGCACGGGTATTCGGAGTTAGATTTCCTAAGTTTATACGGGCAGCACTTCTACTCTATCTGCACGTTTCTCGAGGCGTTCTTGATCCACCTTCCTTAGCACGCAAATCGAGGCAATGTTCAGTCGCCGGATCGTGCACGTACTTCGAGACGAAATGTCGGGTTACTTTCGAGTGGCACGAACTTCGAGGAAAACGCCAGGTTTATGGTACGGATTACGATGTGTTATTTGTCGGGTCAGTGACACGCAAAACGATGTTCGTTACGCAAACCGAGGTAGAGAGAGTAAAAATCTAGAGAGAGTGTGGAAATGTGTGTGTGGGAAATGCCGTGAGCCTCCCTATTTATAGCCAATATTGGATCCCATCGCGATACGCGATGGGCTCCTTTCTTCCTTCATCGCGTATCGCGATGCCTAGCTTTCTAAGGTTATGCCACGTGTTGCCACGTGGCCTGACACGTCTGCCACGTGGTCTGACACGTTCTGCCACGTGTCATGGTGTATTGCCACCTGTCGCCGGAGTGCGACACGTGTTGATGACTCATCACGGCCCATCGCGTATCGCGGTGGCCGTCTCCTTGGACTCATCGCGTAGCGCGATGGGTCTCTGGAAATTATTTTTCATTTTCAGTCCATGTACTTTAGTAACTTGTCACATCTGGTCTAATTCTCATTGTCCAAAAATACAAAGGTGGCTCTTGGCGATGCGAGCGTGCGAAATGCAAAGTGCGCCATCAAAGCGCCACATTGCGCCCAACGCCCTTCGCCGTCGCCATCGCCATCGTCCTCGTCCTTGCCCGATCCCAAGCGCGAACGCGTGCGCGTCGGGTGCTACGCACCCTCCGCTAGGACCACTTAGTGCTTGATATTCATAAAAGAATATATGGAAAATCTCTTCCTTATAAAGAGCTTCCATTTCTTTACCACTTTTTATGTGGGATGGATTCCATTTTCCTTATTTATACCTTGGTGGAATGCTTCCACTTTCTTACATCTTCCAATGTGGGATGGAGTTTTCTCTTTACTTATTTCCTCCATGTAAGAATACTTAGCTTTAGGAAATATTTTTATTTCTTTATTTTTCTTATAATTCCTTATTTAATATTTTCCCATTACTTATCTTGAGATTATTTTTGATCCCTCAACTTTCCTAAGTTGTCAAATTTGGATCGAAATTTTAGGGATGTTACATTGGCCCTGGTAGTCGTGGTCCTTGGCTCGGAAGTGGTAGCTGCCTTCAAAGATTCCTTCTTGACAGTTTGAGGAGTGATCATACTATCAATGTCCTCCAAGGAAAACTTGCTGGCGGGTTTTTGAGATTTCTGAGCACCTGCAGAAACCAAGTAACAGATAAGTATTCCATTTTATTTTATTCAATATAAAAATATAAACCTTACTTGACATGTCGGAATCTGAAGAGATTTCACAAAAAGCCTCCACAAATCTGGCTTGGAAGGTCCTGACATCGGGATCCCGAGCAAGAAATCTTTTTGCTTTTTCTTCTGTTCAAGGTAGCTTGGCCAAGGAAGCAAAGTTCTCAACTGCAAACAAGGAAAAAGATTGAGGGTTAGATCAGTTGTCATGGATTGTCTTTCTATTAAGGATCTAGGATCCTACCCTTTTTAACCCAAGTTAGAGGTAAATCAGCGCCACCAGGTATGGAGTTTAGATTCACAAAGAAGAACTGATTCCTCCATAAGGAATCGTTCAAGGTTACTTTTGAAATCGGATTGGGTTGTCGAGGTTTGGACTTCAGCAAGAATCCATGGGTATTTAAGGTATAAATACGCGACAACTCTTGGATGCCGAAATCGATCTTCTCTTCCTCAATGATTCTTTCGATGGTACCTAAAACCCTCCAAATCATGGGCATGGCCTGAATATAAGACATGCCGGTGGATTCGAAGAAATTCTGGGTAAAAGAAGGAAACGAATATGTATAACCAATGAGAAAAGGGCAGGCCGGAAAACAGACCCAACTCTGTGAATAAACATCACATCGGATCGTAGAATCGTATGGTCAGAAAACGGTTTCTGGTGGGAACAGTGTCCGAAATTCGTCGATTCCAGGGTCGGTGAACTTGCAGATCACCATGGACGGATTGGCAATGAGGTTTTGAGGTTGCATCTCTGACAACTTGGAGTCATCAGACTGGTCGGAATGTTTAGAGGGAGAAGAAGAAGAAGCGACAGACATTTTTAAGAATATTATAATAAGGAAATAAGAGGAAGAAGGATACCTGAATAGTTGCCAAGATATGTGGTTATATAGAATTGAAGGAATCACATATATAGGCGGCGATGGTTAATATTCAGGGTTTTAGATGATAATTATTGCTGACACACGTCTAATCGATTTATCTTTTGCAGGATTCAAATTTCAAAATGACAGCTATATTGCATAAACACCCTCCATTTTAGGGGCAATTGTTAGGGCATAGAATTTATGCTGAAGATCCTCTATCCTTGAATGATTTATGGATCACTTATCCTTATGATATGTTCCAAATTGTAGAGGATCAAGGATTCTTGGTATTATCTGTTTACTAATGATTGTGTTTGAATGGTGTTGTGTTTGATAGATATAACGACTAGAAGACTAAGTCATCCACTTCTTGTGCTATTGGAAGATTCCCGCACGTGGTCAAGAGAGAAGAAACGGCTAGTGGGAATAGTGGCATAAATGTAGGAATTCTAGTTTGTTGTTATTTTTTCTTTTCTTTATAATTGAGATAAACGATTAGTTAGAGGGGACACTTGTAATCACACACTGCTGAGCATTCTCTCTATATTAGCTCATACACTTAGCTTTCAATGTAACACTGATCAATATCTCCATCTATTGTAACCCGATTTTGATATTAATAAAGTGGTGATAGACGATTTGTCATCACCCGGGGTTTTTTTTCCTTTGATCTAATCAAGATCAAGAGGTTTTTCCTCACAAAAAATCTCTGTGTTCATCCTTATTTCGTTTACACAAACATAATTGTTACCTTAGCACTAAACCTCACAAAACTAATTTGGTTACAATATCCTTAGCCGATTTTTGACCAAAATAGGAGGGATGGTTCAAGCGCTTCTTAAAGCATGAACGGAGAAAAGACTACCTGAACTTCCCATTAAATCCGGAGAGATCATTCAAGACTAAAGAAGTGAATCCCATTACAGGCAAGAAGAAAAAGGGATGGTGATACAAGATGCCAGAAGAACATGGAGAACCAATCATGCATGGCACGTGTTAAGGCACGGAAATTTGACATTGTGGATATGTTATCTTGGCATATGTTTTAGATCAGTAATCCTTAGCATGTGTTCAGATCCTGTCAGGATCAAGGATTCTCAGTACTTATTATTTACTAACGGATTTTCTCTCTGTATATCAATACATTGTCAGGTATAACGGCTGGAGACGTGGTCTAACTTATTGTTTCGCCCTCCAAGTGGTCTAGCACGTGGTCAAAGAAGTCTAGCAGCTATAGAGGGAAGGTAGCATAAAGATAGGACATGTTAGTATATTTTTCGTATTTCGTGAAGCATGATCAGCTAGGGTTTATATCATACACATTACACAACACCATTCACGACTTTTCTCTGTAGTTCTAGCAACATACACATAATTAGAAGCAATTGTAATAACTGATCAAGGCTTCCAATCCTTGTAACCTTATTTTCTTTATTAATATAGTGGTGATAGACGATTTGTCATCACCCAGGATTTTTATGCCGATGATCATCATCCGATCAAGGGCTTTTCCTCGTAACAAATCTCTTTGTTCATCCTTATTTCGTTTACATATACATCATTATTATACAAGAACTCTACCTCACAAATTCAGATTTGGTAACCAAAACAATTTGGCGCCCACCGTGGGACAAGTGGTGCTTTAATCCAGAAAAATTCTCATCAATTTTCAACATTTTCAACCTATATCATTATCAATGGCCTCCCAATAAACCTCTGCTTCAACTACCATGCCTTCATCACTTTCTCTCTTATCAAAAGCCTTATTTTCGATGCCTCCTCCACCCGCGAGAGCAAAGAGGACCAATGATGCTGGGAGCAAGATGCAAACCCCACTCTTCCAAGGCTCCAAGTCCTCTTCTGCCACTTCTGTGGTAACTTCTAACAATGATGTTTCTGCTATGTTTTCACAAGTTAAGGCGTACATGGAGCAGTAGAATAAGACCAACGATCCTACGCAAAATTGAAGATCTCAAGAAGACAAAGCGGCAAGTGGAGGATCAGGCTCCCATTATGCAGATGATGCTGGATTTCGCCACTCCGGGATCCACAACTCAAAATGCTCAAGGATCCTCCATGTCTCAACAAGGATCATCTATCCTTCAATCATGATCCATGGATCAGCACACTCAAGGATCCTCGATCTTTCATCAAGGATCTTCTATCCTTCAACCAGGATCCATGGGTCAGCACACTCAAGGATCTTCGATCTTTTAGCAAGGATCATCTATCCTTCAACCAGGACCCACGGATCAGCACACTCAAGGATCTCGATCTTTCAGAAAGGATCTTCTATCCTTCAACCATGATCCATGGGTCAGCACACTCAAGGACCCTCAATCTTTCGGCAAGGATCATCCATCCTTCAACCAGGAACCACTATCCTTCAACCAGGATCCATGGGTCAGCACACTAAAGGATCCTTGATCCTTCAGAAAGGATCATCCATCCTTCAGCTAGGATTCTCTAGATTGTTTCATCAAGGATCCTTCAACTGTCAGCCTCAAGGATCCTTCATGCAGATTCAAGGATCCTCGGGTCTTCAACATCAAAGGTCATCAGAAGTTCATGAGGGAGACTTTATCCTTATGTAGACCATGGCTTCCATTGGACCAACTGTCATAACTGATGCTTCTTATCCTAGACACTCTTATGGGATACCAACATGTAATCAACAAAGAGGTAACCTTTATAATCATATATCTTTATACACTAACCTTGGTTCTACGCAGGATACATGTATAAATCAAGCCATAGCCAAGGAACTACAGAAACTGAAGGATATGATATCCAGTGTTCCAGGAGTGGTTTGACCCACTCCTGAATTCTGGAAAGAAGTCATAAGCTCTCAAGGTTTGCTCCACTGATATGTGATGCTGAAATCCCGAAGCGCTTTCAAACCCCCCAAGATGAAGGTTTACGATGGCTCAACCGATCCAAAGGAGCATGTGGCTCAGTACAGGTGGAGAATGGAAATCAACCCCATTCCGGAAAGGCTTAAAGAAGCCTACCTATGCAAAGTTTTTGGGTCCACATTAACTGGATCCACTCTCAAATGGCTGCTAAGTCTTCCTCCCTACTCTGTTACATCTTTTTCAATCTTAGTTAACTTAGTCAATAGCCAATTTTCTTGTAGTAGAAAATTCGAGAAATTAACTAGTGATTTATATCGCGAAGTCCAACCTCGTGATGAATCCTTAAGAGATTTTGTCACCAAGTTTGGAAGGGAGGCCTTAGAAATCCCAACTCTTGACATGGCTATGGCTGTTGAGGCATTCAAGATAGGGTTACAAAGGGCTCCCCACTTTATGATGATCTTGTTATGACCCCATGCAGTACATTAGATTAAGTAGGAACAGGGCGGTCAGGTTCATAAGACTGGAGGATGATAAAAGGATCCAAGAACGGTTGAGAACTCCAACCAAACAGGAGTCACCTGACAAGAACAAGGAACCTCATACAGGAACAACAATCCCAAGCCGCATTTGAAGTTCAATAACCAAACTGTACGTGCGGTCAAAGAAGGGGACGATGATGATGAGGATTACCCAAGAATTTCCAAGTATTTCTTCTCTGTTGATACTCATGGCTTAAAATGCAACGTGAGAGATGTTGGAGAAAAAGCAAGATGGTCTCGGAAAAATGAGAAATTAACATCCTTCAAGGATAAGTCCAAATGGTGTGCATTCCATGAAGACTTCGGACACATGACTGATGATTGTATCGGTATGAGAAGAGAAACTGGATATCTTCTAAGCAAGGGTCACTTCAAGGAGTTGATGGGAAGAAAGAAATTAAGGATCCAGGATCCTGAAGAAATCCCACAAAAAGTAACTCCACCACCACCTTATGCACAGATCATCAATTTTATCTCTGGGGGGGTCCAGACATTTGTGGAACCTCATTCTCCTCGGCAAAACGGCATGCCAAGGAAACCAAATTGGAGAATTGTTAAAGACCCATCAAAACAACAACTTTAACCGATCAAAGGATCATAGCCTTTGACGAAGAGTATCGCATGCACCTTCAGGATCCTCATCATGACTGTTTGATTATTACTTTATTTATTGCTAACCACTACGTTCGCAGGATCCTTGTAGACGGTGGGAGTTCAGTGAACATCATTCAGGCCGATGTACTCAAGAAAATGAACATCCCTGAAACATAAATCAGACCAAGATCGTCTGTCCTCGTTGGTTTTAGTGGAGAAACCAAAAACACATTGGGGGACATCAAACTTCCTATTTACATTGAGGGAGTTAATTCTTTCCAAAATTTTTGTGTTATAGATAACTTGTCATGTTATAATGTGATTCTTAGCAGGCCCTGGATACAAGAGATGAAAGCAGTAGCCTCCACCTACCATCAATGTATCAAATTTCCAACCCCATGGGGAGTAGTGAAGATCGACAGTGACCAAATTGAGGCAAGGAACTACTATACTTCTTCTATGAAGCCAGCTACGAAGCAGACCATCGCATAACAGTCAAAGCACAATTCAAGAGAGGTGGTGGAGGCCCGGAAAAAAGATTTAAAAGAAGTATCTTTGGACCCCGAGGATCCAGATGTAAAGGTGTATATAGGATCCAATATCCTCAGCAACATTGAAGAGGATATGGTATCCTTCCTCAAACAAAGGAAGTCTACCTTTGCCTTCAAACACTCTGATATGACAGGTATATCTAAAGAAATTATTACACGTAAATTAGGGATAAATAATTCTATCAGGCCCGTCCACCAAAAACGGAGGAAATTTGCGCCTGAAAGAAATATCATTATTCAAGAAGAAGTCAAAAAACTTCTCAAAAGCAGGTATAATAAGAGAGGTAAAGTATCCAAGATGGTTAGCCAATGTAGTAGTAGTTTCTAAGAAAAATGGAAAGCGGAGGTTATGTGTCGATTTTACTGATTTAAAAAAGGCATATCCCAAGGATCCTTTCCCCTTACCACATATTGAATCCATGGTGGATGCTAAGGTAGGACATGAAATGCTCACTTTTATGGATGCTTCCTCTAGATTTCAACAAATTCAGATGGAACCATCTGATCAAGAGGATACAACATTCATGACTCCTACCGGCATATATTGTTATATTGTTATGCCGTTCGGACTAAGAAATGCAGGGGTAACATACCAAAGATTGTCAACATGATGTTCAAGGATCAGCTAGGAAATACCATGAAATTCTACATAGATAACATGGTAGTGAAGTCAAAGAAAGCTGAGGCTCATCTCAAAGACCTTGAAGAAGCATTCAATATCCTGGATCAGTACAATATGAAGCTAAACCCATCAAAGTGCCATTTTGGTGTCAAGGCTGGCAAATTCCTAGGATATATGCTAACTAAGAGAGGAATATAAGAAAGTCCTAAACAGATTGAATTCATCATCAATTTAAAGTCTCCTGTGAATGCAAAAGACGCCCAAAGACTAACGGGAAGGATAGCTGCCCTGAACAGATTCATTTCCAGATCTTCAGAGAAGTGCAAAGACTTCTATGATATCTTGAGGAAGAATAAGAAGTTTGAATGGACTCAAAAGCATGAGGATGAGCTTAAGGCTCTTAAGGATTATCTATCCTCAGCACCAGCCTTGATGAAGCTAATAGATGGTGAACCATTTTCCCTATACTTATCCGTTTCAGGTAATGTGGTCAGTGTTGTTTTATCCAATGATCATGAAGGTCAACAGCATCCGGTATTTTATGTGAGTAAAAGCCTCTTAGACGCAGAGATGAGGTATTCTCACCTAGAGAAATTAATTCTTGCTTTAATTATGGCCTCAACAAAGTTGGGACATTATTTTGAAACACACCCTATTATTGTAAGGACTAACTATCCTGTTAAGAATGTGCTTAGAAAACCATAAATGTCAGGTAGGATGGCCAAGTGGGTTGTGAAGCTGAGAGCATATGATATTCTGTATGAGCCCAGAACAACCATTAAGTCACAAGCGCTTGCAGACTTTGTGGCTGATTTCATTAGTGGCATGCAAAAGGAAGCTGATATAGAGGTCCAACAACTAAAAGAAACTAAGTATCCTTGGATTCTCTTCACAGATGGAGCATCCAGTGTAAGAGGGACATGATTGGGCATACTTCTGAAATTGCCATAGGGGGACATAATACCCCAGTCCATTGCATGTGAATTTCAAGCCACCAAAAATGAGGCAAAATACGAAGCCCTTATTGCAGGTTTACTTTTAGCCAAACAAATGAGGAGTAGGTATCTTCAAGTTTATATAGATTCTTTACTTATAACTAACCAATTTAACGGTTCTTATACCGTGAAAGGTGAGAATATGATCAAGTATTTAGAAGTTGTGAAGGAATTAGCGAAATCCTTCGATTTTTTTAGTATTACGCGGTACTGGGAGAAGAAAATGTTGGTGCGGATTCCTTAGAAAATTTAGCATCATCCTTAAAGATCCCGGATGATGTAAAGATACCTATCATTCACATATTGTCTTTGGCAACTGGGGAACAGGAAGCTATGGAGGTGACAACGGATTGTGCAGAAAGACTTAAGGATCCTTCATCCTCTCCAAAAGTAGGATCTTTGATCCTTCTAATCAAGAAATTCCTCCAAGATGGAGAAATCCTTATAGGGGAAAATCCTAAAGCTTTCAGAATAAAGGTATCACAGTTAATTATTTTACAATATACTGTATATAGAAAATCTCTTGCAGATCCCTACTTGAGATGCATTGAGGATCTAGAAATACAAGAGGTGCTTCAGGACTTCCACGAAGGTGATTGCGGCAACCACACAGGGGGAGAGCATTATTCTCCAGGATACTTAGGAGTGGATACTTCAGGCCAACAATGAAGAAGGACGCTATGGAATACTCAAGAAAGTGTGATGCTTGCCAAATGCATGGAAACATTCTTCACCAGCCAGCAGAACATATGTATCCTATACTCACTTCATGGCCTTTCATGAAATAGGGAATGGATACTGTAGGCAAACTACCAAAGGCACCAGGTGGAAAGGTTTTTATGCTTGCTATGACATATTACATATCAAATGGATTGAAGTAGAAACATTTGTTCAAGTCCGTGAAAGGGAAGTTATATCTTTCTTTAAAATAAATATTATAACTAGATTTGTTATCCCATCTGAAATTGTTTGTGATAATGGATCCCAGTTTATCGGGAAAAGAACTACTAACTTTTGTGACAGTTGGGGCATCAAGATGATCACTTCTACACCAGCTCATCCTCAAGCCAATGGTCAAGCGGAGTTAAGCAACAAGATTATCATCAACAACTTGAAGAAGAAGCTAGGATCCAAGAAAGGAAAGTGGGCTAAGGAACTTCCTTGTGTTCTTTGGGTTGATTGAACAACACCCAAGAATGCAGCATGTCAAACACCATTCTCGTTAGTGTTTGGAGCAGAAGCTGTGATCCCTACCGAGATGGTGGTTCATACTACTAGAACAAGCATCTGTGATCCTCAGGCCAACGATGAAAGTCTTATCCAGGATCTAGATACTATTGATGAGCTCAGAGACCTAGCAAAGATCAGAATGGCAGCATACCAACAAAGGATGGCTAGGGCATACAACAAGAACATCATAATTCGAATATTTCAATAAGGAGATTTGGTCTTAAGGAAGGCTTTCTAAAATACAACTAATCCGCAGATGGAAATCTAGCACCTAAGTGGGAAGGGCCCTACTTGATTGAATCACAGGAAAAGGGGCATACCACCTGTTAACCATGGAAGGTGACCAACTGTCAAGAGCATGGAATGCTATCCATCTTAAGAAATACTTCGTCTAGTCAGGATCAAGGATTCTTAAAGGATCAAGGATCCTAAAAATGGTAAAATCTTATCTTATCATTTACTCATTTTAAATTTATATTACTAATCAAAGGAGACTATATTCTTAACATTTATCTTTACCAAGATTTAAGTGACAATGCAGACTTCAATAAGGGATTCAATGGTTAAGAGGTTGGCCACCTCTCCCCCACACTTAAGGTACATCAATATCTCTCTGGTATAATCCCACGATTAAGGTGTAATCCCCGATGATCACACCTTCTAAGGTTTAAAGGTTTTCACCTTTCTCACAAATTAGAGTTTCTACACTCTCGCCTGTAGCGCACGTTATCCAAAGTATAGTTTGGAAAAATAGGACCAGTACACGCTTAGTGGCGGACAATTTCATTTCTTTCGGCTATATGGAGGATCCTACGAATTAATGGTAGACGTACCATACACAAGGTTTTGGCATTTTCACGTCACTCATGTTTGGGCTAAATCCCGGTTCGGGCGAGTCCCTAGTTTAACATCTGTATATATGGGCTTGTCCCCAGTTTATTTGTGCTTGTACCTAGTCTGTTGGGCTTATCCCCAGTTTATTTGGGCTTGTCCCCAATTTGTTGGGCATTTCCCCAGTTTATTTGGGCTTGTCCCTAGTTTGTTGGGCTTTTCCCCAGTTTATTTGGGTTTGTCACCAGTTTGTTGGGTTTACTCCCAGTTAATATGATAAGCTGTTTGCAGCAAGTATCCTAAATCTAACTATAAGGATCATGGAAGCATTCACATATGTCCAAGTTTATATGAGCTTGTTCCCAGTTTGGGCTTGTCCCCAGTTTGTTGGGCTTGTCCCCAGTTTATTTGGGCTTGTCCCCAGTTTGTTGGGCTTGTCCCCAGTTTATTTAGGTTTGTCCCCAGTTTTTTGGGCTTGTCCCCAATTTGTTGGGTTTAATTCCAGTTAGTATGATAAGCTATTTGCATCAGGTATCATAATTCTAACTACAATGATCGTGAAAGCATTCACATTTGTGGTAACTTATGTCTAATCAGACCTTACGGTATGATCTTTACTTATCAAATTACATTCGATCAGATTAAGTCTTTAGAAATTCTTAAATTTTAGGATCCAGGATCCTTAATCTGTTTTTACAAGGATAATTTACCCTTAAAACTTTTCTTAATACCTTTCTTAAAACTTTTTATGAATCTAAACTATAACAACTATGTTTTCATAATGATAAACAATAAACAAATAGTCAAAATATTTAATTTATTAAAGGTCACATGGTCTTACCAAAACTTTTAACCCGGATTTCACCATATAAAGATGGACCATCCAACCGGGTTAAACTGGTGTACTAGTTGTTCATGATTTGCAGGGAGAGTAAGAGGTTTTGGATATATAGCCGGAAGGAAATTTCCCAAGGAAACTCTATAGATGTATGATAATTTTATCTAGCTTGTTAAATCTCAACTGTTTTTGCAGGAAGTTTGAATTCAAAGGCAAAACGACAGCTGTGATCTTATCATAACTGCCATTTGAGGGGGCAATTGTTAGGGCATGGAAATTTGACACTGTGGATACGTTATCCTGGCATATGTTCAGGATCAGTTATCCTTAGCATGTGTTCGATTCCTGTCAGGATCAAGGATACTCAGTACTTATTATTTACTAACAGTTTTTCTCTTTGTATATCAATATATTGACAGGTATAACGGCTGGAGACGTGGTCTACCCTATTATTTCGCCCTCCAAGTGTTCTAGCACGTGGTCAAAGAAGTGTAGCAGCTATATAGGGAAGGTGGCATAAAAATAGGAAATGTTGTTAGTATATTTTTTGTATTTAATGAAGCATGATCAGCTAGGATTTATATCATACACATTACACAACATCATTCATGACTTTTATATGTAATTCTAGCAACATACACACATTTAGAAGCAATTGTAATTGCTAATCAAGGCTTCCAATCCTTGTAACCTTATTTTTTGATTAATATAGTGGTGATAGGCGATTTGTCATCACCCGGGGTTTTGTGCTGGCGATCATCATCTGATCAAGGGTTTTTCCTCATAACAAATATCCGTGTTCATCCTTATTTTTTTTACATATACATCATTATTATACAAGCACTCTACCTCACAAATTCAGATTTGGTTACATTATCCTTAAACCGATTTTTGACCAAAACAGCATGCCCTTTAAAGATAATCTTCTTTACGACTTCATCTCGTGGGAGTTCGACAACGACATAGGGAGGTGATTATTTACTGCCTCATCATGCATCACCTTCGCTTATTTGATGAACACGAGCTGTCTGGATTTGGAAAGGAAAATATGCTAAAGCTGCATGGATCTCCTTTGTGCATGGTTGAGGATATGCGTCGGGACTGTACCAACGCCATCGTCGGAAAATTCAACAAGTTTGTTCGTCTTCTTGTTGAAAAACAACCTTTGATCAAGATGAGGTGTTTGAGTACCAGTCCGACCGAAGATGTGAGCTAACGAAACAAATACCAAAGACTAGAGGGAGATTATAAGGCCCATTTTTGTGTTAGTCATTCGTATTTTATTATAGAGTATCGTTTATGTACGTTAGTTAGTTGGACTTTGTTTGTTTGTAAATCTGGGCCCAATGCCATGTATGTTAGAGCCCAATGGGCCGTAAATAATGAATGAAATATGCATGAGTACACACACTATAAATAGTGTGTGCATCTCATGCAAACTAACATTTTTCCAATTATCTTATCCTTATCCTAATTACAAACTCTCTCTGCTCTCTTCCTTCTCTTCCCTCACGGAAATAAACTTAACCAAATAAGGTCTGAGATCTCGGTCCTCACTAGTGATTTTCGTTAGCTAGTGTAGAGGTTGATCCAAGTAGACTAGTTGTTGTGTTGTTAGATCTGTCCAAGGGACCCTACAATACTTGTTTTGTATTTTAAGAAATAACCATCCAATTTTCTAATCGACTTTAAATGAACATAATTTAAATGGTATTAGAAGTTAGATAAGTTTAGATGAAATGGTAGGAGCATATGAATCTAATAATGATGTTTATTTTTTATTACACTTTAAGGTCACGTACTTTCTGTAATACTTGTGTATAAGGGTTATTGTATTATGTTTAATGTATGAAGTTATACATATCTTAACACTCAATAAGCATGAATCATTCGGTATCTTTACATTCTCATTTAGTTGTTCATTTCATCTAGTTGTATTTGCACTTTATCATCATAATGCAAGTTGTACATTTCAACATTTTAAAATGTTGGTATCGTTACATTCTCGTCTTTTTTCTAGGTTAACAAAGCCTAGATTTTGTTTTCACCCTATTATTTGGTAATTCGATGTTAAAATATATGTAACATTGGTTTTATACCATGCATGTTTATAACACGAGAAGACACTGAGGAGAAGACCGAAAACGGAGTACTACTTAGTAGGAATTCATACCATGTCAAGGAAGTATAAAACATCTTGTAAGTGGTTACTTTGGGACTTCTACCACTAAGACATAGTTCTTTCGATAAAATATGACAATATCACAATATCACTGTTATGTATTTTAATTATCATAGTTAGAGCATTCCCATCCTATTCTCCATCCATATCTCTATAATTACACTAAAAAACACTACATTTCTCTCTTTTGTTCAATTAAATAATATTTTTTTATACCTTTATCATTATAGTTTTCTCTCTCATCTACTCACAACCAATCCAACAAATATTAAAAAATAAATAAGGGAAATAATGTTTCCTCAAATGTTTCCCTAAATTTACAAAAAATCACTACATTTCTCTCTCTATCATATAATTTACACTCACAATCACTCACAACCTCACCCTATAATTTGCAAACTTTCCTCACATAAATATGAGGAATGGGATGAGAATGCTCTTAGATAATGTATTTACAATACATGCAAGTGTAAATATATGTAGTTTCATATCCCAAACAACGTCTTATCTTCATGTATTTTTAACTCTTTAACCAATATATTTGATAATTCTACTAATATATTTTACGTATGTACTGCCTAACATGTTATTATTAAATTTTCTAACATTATTTACACAAAATTTATTCACTTTATAATTGACAAAACTTCTTTCGATAAAATATGACAATATCATTGTTATGTATTTTAATTATCATACTTAGATAATGTATTTACAATACATGCAAGTGTAAATATATGTAGTTTCATATCCCAAACACCGTCTTATCTTCATGTATTTTTAACCCTTTAACCAATATATTTGATAATTCTACTAATATTTTATGTATGTATTGCCTAATATGTTATTATTAAATTTTCTAACGTTTTTTACACAAAATTTATTCACTTTATAATTGACAAAACAATTATGCAATACAAGATTACATGGAGTACGTGCGAGCTTTACCACAAGGCAACACACAAGTAGACTTGTGATGCCGAGCGGGCACACCACCATCCATCCTGTTGTGGTGTTGCCCATTTCATGTCCCACATTACATACTGCGCAATAACACAAATACACCCACATGATGTACAACCAATCTGACACGACTCTAGATACCTAACCCATTGACAAGATCCGACCCACGAGGACCCGACATGTACCCGGCCAGATTAGTGGAGTGAAGAAGGGTTCAACCCCACTACTTGTTTTTATGCAATGCAATGCATGCATGAAACTAGAGGGGTTGTGAGCAGTTTAGTTTTGCATTTACAATCCATGTTCAAGTAATATAATTCTTTATTCTTAGATATAGCACCTTTCCATTTCAATTCCTTAAATTATAACCGTTTTGCATAATGAAAAAATGTAGAAATTATATTGTCCCCGCTTTATTCTCTCTTCATCTTATATATGCTTGAAGATTGGTTATCTTGAACTAAAGTGTGTCACAATCCATGTCAATGTACAACCCAAAAGGTTGACAGACGAGAGGTATACGAAAGATGTGCACGATCGAAACATGAAAGAGAGAAGGATGAAGTGGATGAGATGAATTGACTCACCCATTCTAACAGGAAACGGGTAAAAATAGTGAGTTGTATAAGTTTATCATGACCACCCATATTTTTTCACATAAAAGTAGACATACAAAAGTAGGTGTACAAATCAAGGTAGCAACAACTTTTCATTGGTAAACCTACTACATGTGATGATGAGAAAGAGTACAAACATATATTTCTTTCACCAAAACCCGGGTGTTTTTGACATGTGGGGTCCCACAAAATACAAACTCCTGTCGAATATTTTCACACCTATACATGTTCTACGTGTATGTATAAATGTTCCCTAGTGGGAGCTTATGTGAGAGTTTATATGGAGGATGGAATGAGTGTACGAACATGTAATGATGGAAGAGTGTGAAAATAACTCAAGAGTTGTGATATATAACGGTAAGGGGTGAGGATGGGGGTGGGGGTGGGGGTGGGGGTGGTATAAGAAGATGAAATAAGAGTCAAGTAGATGGCAGTGAAGCACGTTGTGGTGAAAGAGTGTGATTATAAGCAGTACTTTAAGTTGGATTCATTCGACAGGAGTTTGTATTTTGTGGGACCCCACATGTCAAAAACACCCGGGTTTTGGTGAAAGAAATATATGTTTGTACTCTTTCTCATCATCACATGTAGTAGGTTTACCAATGAAAAGTTGTTGCTACCTTTCACCCCTTACCGTTATATATCACAACTCTTGAGTTATTTTCACACTCTTCCATCATTATATGTTCGTACACTCATTCCATCCTCCATATAAACTCTCACATAAGCTCCCACTAGGGAACATTTATACATACACGTAGAACATGTATAGGTGTGGTGGCTCTAATAACACCATGATGTTCTCAATGCCTTATGATGGCGAATCACCTATTTCGTCCGCTGTTGATTGTACGCTTTCTTTGGGTACACCGGCTACTCGTTTGACCGGAGATCATTATGATAGGGTGAATGATAGAAGGCCTTCTGCTAATTGGTCGGCTAACTTTTGTTGGGATATTTTGCACTCATCATCTTCCCAGAAGACTAACCGTGGAGGGGCTAACGCCATAGCGGAACCGTTACCGGCTAGGCGGTGTGCTAACTGTGACACCACTTCTACCCCTCTTTGGAGAAACGGCCCCCGTGGACCTAAGGTAAAGGTTTTCCTGATATTATTTACTAAGGTGGTTTGTAAGTAACATGTTTTACTTTATACATAATAAGAGGTTTTGTTAATATATCATTCTCTAAACTATCATCACGCACAAGTCTAGAACATCAAATCAAGTGATTTCCTTTCGTTTTGTTTAAATATGGGGAAAATATGAAATTTAAAGTATATGACATCTTTAAAGGGGACAAGTTCAACAAGAAAAAACATTTCAAAGAAGAAAAGATGAGTACATTTACCAAAACCCTAACATATTTAAGGGAATTAAAATTTAAAATTTTTAGCTTAGAAAATATCAAAACAATGTATTTTTTTCTTTTAATATGAAAAGAAAAAAAAGAAAAATATATTAGGCTTACCTAAGAGTTTTTTTTTATTTGAAGTCACGGGTTCGGATCGCACTCATGTGCTATATTTTTATTTAAGCCTAAACGAAGCACCACTAGATAGATTAAGTCTCAAAACATTTGAGAGTTTTCAGGGGTTTAGCGTTCGTTATTCAATTTAAGTTTAACGAAAATGCATTAAGTAAAAATAAAGGAAATATGATATGTTCGATGAAAATATATACTGATTTGTTTTATGACATTGAATTTGCAGTCGCTATGTAACGCTTGTGGAATCAGGTTCAAGAAGGAAGAGAGAAGAGCGAACGCGGCGGCAACGGCTGGTGGCAACGATACAACGGAGACACAGCATTACCAAGCAATGATGAACAACAACCCATGGGTTCACCACCATACACAAGCAGCTGCACATAAACTACCATCGTGTTACTTGCCGGCGGCAGCTAAAGTGAACGAGTTTAGGTTTATAGATGACGTGGACGACAGAGATTCACCGTATCTGTCGTGGCGTCTCAACGTGACAGATGGTCCAGGGCTTGTCCACGGGTTTACGAGGTGAAAGTGTCGGAGGTTGTTACAAGAGACCAACGGGAAGTGAAGTATAAAAAAAAAATTAATTAATTATAATATTTCCAGAGCAAAAAAGTTATATTCCAGAGCATCACTTTTGTAATCAGTTGTACTTGGTGCATTGATGTTTGTCGATTTCTGCTTTGGGAAAGACTCGCTTTTAATTGTTTTCTTAGTTTTTAATAATTAACAGTATCTTTTTTTGTCCTCTGGGTTCTGTCGGTCAAACATATACTTTTCAGATAAGTTGGTTGTACCTCAATTGTAGAGCACTCACTTTATAAATGAGAGGTAGGAGGATTAAACCTTATTACCATCAACTTATATGGGAGATATGAGGGATGATCCTGGCTTGCCAGAGTTCGAGTCCTGATCTCACCCGGTTTTACCGGCTCCTCGCTGTCGTGCCGTTTGGCGAACGTGGGGGTCGGGTTTTATCCGGTGAATCCCTCAACAGGTGGACCGCTAGGGGCTCCATCCGTCCAGACTAGTGGCCGGCTCAGGCTACCTTTAGCCAATGGAAACCACGTACAAGGTACCCGGCGTTACGTAGTTGGCCGTTCAAAAAAACATATACTTTTCGGTCTCAAGGTGCTTTGTCCAATGATTACATAAACTCAAAAACTAGTATATATTTATGCTTTCTTTAAAAGTAATTCATAATTTATATATATATTAGCAAGTGTTCAGGAGTAACTTTTCGTCCTAGTAGTAAAAATTCAAACTAAACGTTGATTAATTGTTAATTAATTTAAACTAATTGTCAATTAATCATAATTAATTTTGTTTATTCCTGATAAATCACTAGTCCTTACCCAATCACCTAACTAACAACTAATGATTGCCATAGCATAACACAGAGTTTTTTCCCAAACTAATGTTGGTGGAAAAACTATTTACCACTTTAGTGTTAATTAAAAAGTATTTACCAAACTAGTGTTTTCTATTTATTTTGTATTAACCTTTTACTTTTACATTTAACATATTAGAGACTATGTAACTTTTTTTAAAGTTCATAAATTCTATTTTATTATCATATTTCTTTAATATTTTTTCCGATCAATCCAAAATCATTTTTTGAAACTGACTCTTTTTTTTTAACTATTTAGTTATGAATCTTTTCTTTTTTTTTTCTTCTTTTAGTTGGTTTCTCCTTTTTTTTCTTTTTTTATTTAAATCGTCATTTATGAATTTGGTTTCAAATTTTTTTGTGTTTCTTTAATCATTTAACTCTTTTGGATAAATATGATCATTTATTCAAAATCGTCATTTTACAAGTTTTGTTTTTTGAGTTTAGTTATGGTATCTTAATGAACCTAGTGGATGTTAACTGAATTCACGTCGAATACTCGCTATAGTGCTCGGGTTCTGCCAACATCCGGGTTTTACCGATTTTTCATAAAATGAACATATTTAAAACATAAAAAATGGGTAAAACTCGGCGTTGTTAAAATCCAAGCGTTGACATTACTTCGATTGGTATCTGGTAGATTTGTTACGGTATCGGAACTAAACCAAAAAATTAAATTCTCAAAATGAGCATATTTAAAACCAAAAACAACAAAAAATCGGTAAAACCCGAGCGTTGGTAAAACCCAAGCGGTGTGGCAACTATTTGACGTAAATTCGGTTGGTATCTATTAGGATCATTACGATGAACAAAACCCAAAAAATAAGTTCGTAAAATGAACATATTCAAAAAAAATAAATCGGTAAAACCCAAAGTTGGTAAAACCCAATCATTGTGGCGACTGTTTGACGTGAACTCAAGTCTGTATTAGTTATACTCGTTACGGTACCAAAACTATACTAAAAAAACACATTCGTAAAATAAAATATATATTATAAAAATTAAATTTCAATGAAAAAAATAATTAGAAAAATTAAAACAAAACAAAATTTTCATATCGACTTAGTAAAATATGGATGATGGAAAAAAATAACATAAAACATACAATATTGAATTAATAGCATAAAAATATATAGAACATATGATATGAAAATTGATTATTGACAAACTAAATAGGAAAAATTAAAAAGACTAATATTTAAAATAAAGTAAAAGATTAATACAAAATAAATAAAAAACACTAGTTTAGTAAATACTTTTTAATCAACAACAAAGTAGTAAATAGTTTTTTCATCAACACTAGTTTGGGAAAAAAACTCCCCTTGTTCTTTCTTGAAGTTTTAAGACTATCAGATGTGGAGGGAGATTTGCCGCTGAAGGAGTCTACGTGGCTGGCGGTGTCGGCGGTGAACACCACCCCGCTCGCATCGGTGCCGCTAGCGGTGAAATTTTGGTGGAGAAATTGCCGATGAATATGCCGATGTGTGTTTGATATTTCAAAACAAAAAGAAGTTATCTTCCTCTCTTTTAAATAGGTGTTGATTTTTTGAATCACATGTTGTAGGTGATCCAAATTGAGGATGGTAGTGAGAAGAAATTTTACAGATGTCTTGGAGCCGTGGAGTCGAGAAGGAGAAGAAGTGGACGTTTTTCAACTTAATTTAATATTTTTATTATAATTTAAGAAAAAAACTTCATATTTATTTAAGTAGGTTTAATAGGTTTTAGTTAATAATTTGTTTTTGTTAATTTTCTTATAAAAACTAAATACATAGGCTTGTACAAAAAAATTTATGAACATCCCGGTATACATTTTAACGAAAACGAATTTTTTTTGAAAAAAAAAAGTTTTTTGTCTCGTAAATGACTTTGACACGTGCTTGAACCGTCAAGCTTAGCTAAATATTTACTTTGTTGAATACTCGACAACGATGAGTACTCGAAAATTAATTTTTTTATTTTATGTTTGTACACAAAATTTAATATTTTTATTTAAGTTATATAAAATTACCTTTACTTATATTAATATTATTATTATATTTAGAAAGAGAGGGAAGTGGTGAAATGGTAACCATTTCCATTATACTGTTGAAAATAGTGGAGTAGAGTGATATATTATGTGGCGCTGATGTGACGCAATAAAATAAGAGGTAAAATAGTATGTACACCTTATAGTCTAATAATGGGAAAATTTCCAAAATCCTCATTTTTTGAGAGAGATTCTAAATATGTCCCTACAAAACTCAAGTTCTTTTTTTGTCCATTTATTAACTCGTCTTTGGCTCTACGTTAGGAAATTGAGACGATATGTTTCTTAACTCGCAGCTTCCCCTCCATATTAACTCATAACCCGTCACCTCCCTGCCATGTTAGCTCAAAACTCATCGTACCCGCTCCATGTTAGCTCAAAACTCGTCGCCTCCACCATATGTTAGCTAAAAAAATCTACCTTATCTTTACTAAAAACATGAATCCAAAACTTAATTAAAAAATATTTGAATATTTTAAATTTCATTGGTTTTTAAGTTCTTGTATATTGAATTTTGGATAATAATATGATTTAGAAAAGTCATGCATACCATCAAAATAAAATTTTGTGTATGGATATTACTTCCTTCTTTTAGCGTAATTATTGTTATAGCTAGAGTAATTATCTCATAAGTAGAGTAATTAACTTCAGATAACTACAAAGGTGTCATCGTTGTTTTTCACAAATTCCTTCAGTTCTCATGTTTAGCACGTTAATATTGTTATTACATTAACTCTTCCCGTATCATGTAAGTGATCGTTGTTTGTATGTTTGTGTTTGAGGATTTTACATCATTGATTTTTGTGTTTTGTGACTTAGATTTCCAAGAGGTTATAGGCAACGGTAAGCTATGTGGTGGGGCTGAGTGGTGGGGGTGGGGTGAATGGAGATGGCTACATAGGATAAGAAAATCCAAAAAGTTTACAAGAGATGGAAATGGTGGATGATGGAGAAGACATGGGTGATGACCGTGGTGGTCAAATGGTGGCCTACCAACTAGGGGCAATGGTGACACTGGTGGCCGGTGGGTTACCAAAAGCAGATGGTGCTTTGGACATTTTAGGAGGGTGGGGAAATTATATGGTTGGTGGCTATTTTATAAGTTCACTCTAAGGGTGTCAATTCCTGATACGACTCGAAACTCGACATGACTCGTTTTCTAAAACAAATGAACCCGAACCCGATACATTTAAAGTACGGGTCAACCCGAACCCGACCCGTTAAAAAGTTGGTTGACCTATTAACCTGTTTAAGAATTCTAGAGAATTTAATATTTTGATTTTAGAGATAAGAAGTTATAAATTTAAAGTTAAATATTTAGATTTTTAATTTTTCATATATTAATTAACTTATAAAAGTAAGACTAATTTCTTTTTAAACTACTTTTATGTAAACATTTTTATTTTATTAGTTCTAACTGTGCATTCTTTGATTGTTTTCATTCGTTTGTTATTATTTTGAGCCAAATATATGAACCTAATTTTGCTAAATAGGAATGAGAGATATATACACAAAAACAATTAGATCTATTACACATTATTCATGAAATTTATATAAATAAGAGTAATTAATCGTTTAATTTATCACCAAGTCAACAAGCATTACTCATATTCGTATATAAACGTAAAATGGGTTGACCCGACACACAACCCCAACACAAGACAAATTTAAATGGGTCGACACGACACAACATGAATAAATATATGGGTTGGGTTAGGGTTGAAAAATCTCAACACGCTAACCCACCAACCCGAAACCTATTAACCCGTCAACCCGGTACGATCTACACCTCTAGTTTAGTCCTTTTTTAAGAAACTATATATGCTTCCTTTATAAAAATTCGTTATTAACGTAACTCTGGTAAACGTGGATGCCCGTTGCGACGAGTTGTTGATAATATTTTAAACTTTAAAAAAAAACAAGGTTATATGACATAACCCTCAAAATAATTAGAGTCGTATTTCACATCTATCGAAAATCATACCGATATCAGTTTTGATTATACAGATACCGGTACTTATATTGTTTGGTCAGTATCAACTTTGTTGCTCACGGGGCGTCGCTATCGCTTACTAATAAAGAGAATATATTATTTACTTAGTATTGCTCTGTTTTCAACCAAATTTATTTGGGAATGTCAAAATACACACAACCATGTATTTTGTCTCTATTAAATTTAAAGGTAACGAATAAAAGTTATTACATAAAAATCAAATTACTGAAATCTTAAATAGTATGGATGAGAATGTTATATATATATATATATATATATATATATATAGTATAGTCGGTGAAATTGAAATTAAAAATAATAAAACAAAAATTTGAAATTAACTAAATAATTACAAATAAACTTTAAAAAGTTAAATAGGTTAAACCCGTATATAATATACGAATTTATAAATCTACCTATTATAATAAATAAATACCTGTGGACACTTGTCATATTTTGAATAATTCTTACAAGTTTTTTCCTTAAAAACTAAGATCTCAATTGATCCTAATATATGCAATAGATCAATAATTATTAGTTATTTTCTTTTACATTCTATTTATATTAAATCTATACATTTTTATAAAATAAATATTAACATATTATTTTATTATATATTTCAAATACTTGGTGAAATTCAAAAATCACCAACAAACCATGTTTCTCAAAGATTGAAAAGAGTATAATTACAAATGCTATCATTAAAATAGTGTACTATGTAACTTGTAGAATATTGTAAATAAAAACAAACTCGAATATTCCTTCCTACAAAGTAATTTTTTTAATCATTAAATTATAAATATATATACTTAAAAGTCGATCCATTTTTAAAATAAATCCATTTATCTATTATTATTATTATTGTAAATTTTCATATAAATTTATAAATTATAAATATATGCTTCAAATTTATCCATTTATCTTTTCGGTTAATTTAGTAAACTATATATATGTGTGTGTGTGTGTGTGTGTGTGTTATAAAATGTAAGGATATTGTATACGAAACACTTTCAGGCGTAACAAAGTTTATCATATTTAATTTTTTAGTTTTTTTTATCAAGGATTATTTCGGGTTTTTTATGTAGAACTTAAATTTGATTTTTATGGGTCAAAAGTTGGTAGTTTGGTACAAGTTAACTACATTTAGATCAAAATTTGTTACAGGTCAAAAGTGAGAAATTTGAAAGTGAGAAATTTGAGTATTTTTAAAAGTTTGAGAACGCAAATAGATTTATTGTCAAATTTGTTATGGGTTTAAAGTGTTGACTTGAAAATGTCAAACAGATGAAAATTAGAATTTTAAACATGATTCGGATTTCAAATTTATTTTCAATGGCGTTTTTTGAAATAATCAAAAGGTTCGGGATTTAGCAAATTGACTATTTTTCCCTAAAGTATTAAAATATAAGAAAAGATTGCAAACACTTTTAACATGTCACCCTCATGCCTATCAATGCTTCTAACTTTCATCAAATTTGAAATATTTATGTCAGCATTAATTTTTCCTTCAATGGTGATCTGAACGTTGTATGGAAAACATGTCATGCAAAATTATGTTCAAATGAAACAAAATATTAACAAAATTGAAAGTGTTAGCATGTTATTTTTATGTTGTCATACGACAAAGTCGAGAAGCCCCTAGAACGTATCAAAATCTTTTTCATGGTGTATCTAAAAGAACATAGTTCTTGAAGAACATCCGTCGTTACAATTTAATGTCTCATTCCCTTCGATGAGTGGTAAATTGATAAATATATCAATAAAGGTAGCGCTCTTTCTATATTTAAGCTGAGTGGTTAGAACTACTATCACATGAGAAGTGTTATTTCCGATATTGGTTCATAACCAAAATTCTTTCAATTATACATATATGACGCTAATAATGAAAATTTCAATATAAAGAAGCATCTCGGGTACATTTTTGCAAGTGCATTTTTTATTAAGTTCATTTAAAAAAACCATTTTGTGATATAAATAAAATCAATTTATGTGCACATAGTATAGATACAAGCACATATGTGATACATTTTTTCATATACGTTATGTAATTATTGTTTTTCTTTTAATTTTATAATTTTGAATTATCCCGTGTGTGACACGGGCTATAAAACTAGTTGTATGTATATATAATGTTCTCTTAATCCTAAAAGTATTGCATATTTGGGCCCGTGTAGTGAGCAACTTCAAATTTCAGCCCATAAACACACTACTAGACTACTGGTGGTTTAGTGTGGTGGCTCGTAGTTTGTTACCCATCTACCTTTAAGATTAGTATAAGAATGCAAAACATAAGATATGCACCTAGGGGATGTGCACACACAAGAATGCCCAAAGGAACACCCATGGTGATGCTTAATGATAAAGACCGATTCGATATGGTCAATTTTCCGATAGACCCGTAGAGTGGGTTAGGCTCCAAGAACAAAAGGGAAGAAGAGAAACCGAACTTGAGACAATTTTTAGATCATTTTTCTTAAACAAGGTTATAATATATAGGAAAACAAAGACATAAAAATAGGAAAAGATCCCGGGTCTCATTTAAAGAGGGGAGGGAAAGAAATGAGAAGAAAATGTGAAGGTATCATGTTCCAGAAATTTTTTAAGGAGGGGAAGGGAGAGAAAAGACTAGAAAATTTAAGTCCATGCTCATCCTTCCAAATTGGAAAGATTAGGCGAGAAAATGCGTGTGTATAACATTAACTACCTATTAACTCTTAAATTTCTTTCCTTTTCTTTCATTTTTATTAAACTCAGGAATGAAATAAAGTGACACATTTTCCTTCCCCTCTCTTTCAGTTCTCCTCCCTTTCTTTTCTCTTCTTAAATGAAACTCGGAAACACAGTGTAAGGAAACTTAATTAAACTATAATAAGGAAACTAAATAATAGATAAACTTAATAAATATATATTATACTCAATTAATATTTTGTTATGATCGTATCACGTAACGAACCAAACAAACACGAACAAGACTTGTTCAGTTCCTTCGTTCAACTTTAACTGGACAAATGAAGGACACAAATATTTAAAGAAGTGTAATTTAGTTGGTGTTCGTTTGTTAAGAAGTTAAATTCTCCATGTTTTTTTTTATGTTAGTTCGTTTATATTCTAAACAACATGAATGTATTCTTGTTTGTTCGTTCAATTCGTTAAGAGATTACCCAAGACTTGGTTTCTAAAATTAGTAATGGTATTAAATAATAAATAAATTCAGATAAAGATGCACACAAACATAAATGAACATTTATGAACAAACTTGACATGTGTTCGTGTCGGTTCGTTCAACTAACCAATGCACATTTCTTTTTGTTTATGCAAGCTTGCTTATTAAATAAACTAACATAAAATAGCTTATGAATGGCTCGTTGAACGTTTAGTTCATTACAAACCTAAAGATTCTTGGAGAACATAAAATGGAATCAAAATAATGGACCAACATCTATTGAATTATCCTAATGATTTGATTAAGTGTTTGCTTTGCATTATGTAGATACATAGATATAGAAATGATGATGACAGATTGAAGACATTATCATGTTTATTAATTATAAACCATTCCTCAGTTCTCATAGATACAAAAACTCATCACTTTCCCCAACTTTCTTAATGCATTGTTTTTGCGGGTCTCATTATCAAACGTGTTAAACGATAGGGATTGCTGCTGACATGAATGGTTCGTCTTCTACGCCATATTGTTCTTGAAATAAATATGCATTTTTCCTGTAAAAATCATGTTAACAGACCCTAATAATGTCATCTGAATGACCATTGTATTTCTTCCAAAGTTTTTCCTTTAGTTTCGGGAACCCATCGCTTCACAAAGTATAGAGTGAAAGTAGAGACAGCAGCATATATGATAAAGGTTCCTGTATATAAGCAACAATTAAGTAAACTAATTCATTACAAAACTCAACACACACAAAGGGTACCTCCACTGCTCCAAGTCAAGAGTAATGGTGCTGTCATTGTCACAATTGATGCTGCCAACCAGTTAAAAAGTGTTGCAACACTGCCAGCAAGGCTCTTAATATTTACAGGAAGTATCTGAGATGATAAGATAGTCAAAACATTTAGTTATATAGTTCATTCAGCGCGAGAAAAAGATACAGTTCATAAAAACATGAATTTTGATGACAAAGTTTAACATACCTCAGACATTATAACCCAAGGAATAGGTCCAAGTCCTAGAGAGAAGCCGGTCACCATAACCTGGATTGGTTACAATTAAAGCGACTAAATGACGACTCAGCATACACGCACACGCGCGTGCTTATAACAAGAGTGAAAGTAAAGGAACAAGATCACAAATTCAAGCAAAGAATACCACTAATCCAATCATTGCCAACGTTCCCAAGAAGCCGTAAATGGACGAATCTTTAGAAACCAGATGCTGAAATTACAAATAATGTAGATATTTAATAACCATGAAACATGAAAAACAGTTATAAACATAAAACATTACTAGCCTTCGAAAAGAAACCCATTGAAACAAGAAGGCTGCTTGCAACCATTGAAAACGAAGAAACCTACAACAAAAAAAGCAATAATTTAATTCTAACATTCTACTTAAATGGGTCATAAAATGTCTCAACTAAAATTCCAACAAGTAATTACAATTAGAAGCGCTCTACGGCCACTTTTATCCACCAAGAATGTTGTAATTGCAGTAGCAACAACCTACATCAAAGCCAGATTCCAACCATTGACCAATAAGTGTTTTGGATTGTCTTTTCACATAAATTATTTGTTAAATACCTGAATTGCACCAAGGCCAAATGTTGCAGCTTTGCTGGATGAAATTCCTATTTCAGATAGTGAAATATTTTAAATAAAATGGTATATTCAATAATATATAAATTAAAACATGTCATAAACTGACCAGCTGAATAGAAGATGTTACTAGAGTAGAAAAGAACACCATTTATCCCACTGAGTTGCTGAAGAAGAAGTAAACCTATTCCTACCTGCATAACACGACTTTAAAGAATAAATATTTAAATTCAAACGGTTTTCAAATTTAATGAACTTTGCAGCAGTTGGTAACTATACCATTAAAGGGTACCAAAATCTTCTTCTTCTAAGCTCAGAAACCCGAATTGTAACTCGTTTTCCTGATGTTGCCACAGATCTCTGTGAAATTCATATATAGAAATCAAGGAATTTGTATATATCAGAATTGATCGATATTATTTAAATCTTATACCTTGATTTCATTAAACTCGGTAGAAATATCTGTATCAAATCCTCTCAAAACTTGTAAAGAGGTTTCACAATCTTCCATAAATCCCATCTTGGCCTATCCAAAATTGAAAGTTAAAAAAAAGATCAATATTGCTTATGGTATCTGAAATATAATTAATGAAGATGACTCTTACCAACCAGCGAGGAGACTCGGGGATGAAAAATAGACCCGGTATCAGAAAGATGCATGGCAAGGTTCCTGTTATAAGGCAAGAAGATGCATTAGTTTTGAAAGTGGTGAAATTGGTTACTTGTTCATATTAAGGAATCTAATTACTTGTGACTGGACACATCATGCTTCCCCAAATAAATGTTTTGGAAGCATTACTACTTTGTAAACTCATCATTTATAATGTGATAAGAAGCTGATCTAAGAACTAGTTGACTTCTACTTGGATTTGACAGTGAAAACAAGACGGAAAAGGCCCAAACATAAACCGGGCATAAGTTGGGCTACAAGTGAAGTTGCGGGGCCTAAGTGTCCAGCTTGAATACCATAATTTAGGGGCTTAGGGCTTTGGTTTTAGCATCAGGGTTTTCCCCCAATATTTGCAGTTTTTCCGATATGTTGTTAATTGTTGATTGTCTAAATTTACGTGTTAATTTTTTCCTTTAATTTCTTTGATTGTTGTTAAGTGTAAATTTTGCAGATTTTATAATGCCTGCCAATTTAAAATTTCCTATGTAATGTTTCTCTCATTGAATATCATATCATTTTCTTTCAAGGATTATCTATTTATATTTTCGTGATTTCTACTCTGCGTAATAATGCTACATGCTCTGAGTAAGATTAACGCGTAATTATAATGAACCCGTAAAATGTTAAACCTCACCAAAAACTGCCAGCACTCTCCATGGAAGAAAAAGCCCCAAAAGATAAGCCAACATTATGCCAATGGTGACAGAGAGCTGTAAAAGGGCGAATACCATGGTAAGTTATGGTACACTAGTTCACAGGAAAACAAAAGAAGATGATGGATCATGATATGGTTTCTAAAATAATGACCAACCTGGTTCACAGACCCAAGGCTCCCTCTCAAGTTTTGAGGTGAGATCTCAGCGATATATACAGGAACCTAAGATCATATGCAGGCAAAAGTAATAGTGGTTAATTTAATTGTCCATTGATCAACAAATGATATTAAAATGAGCAGATGCCTAGTTAAATTTCACCGTGTATGATATAACACCAACACCGAAGCCTTCCAATAGCCTTCCCATACATAAGAATGAGTAATCCTATGAAAAACAAAACAAAAATACCAATTAAGATAGTAAGCGGAAGGAAGTGAGTGAATTACACACCAACTGATGAATGTAGAACAATAAGATATTGCTTATGATGCTGGGAATGAGCATAACAACGGTTACTTACTCTTGCAAATGAAATGGCAAGCCATCCAAGTATGTTAGGAATAGCAGCAATCATCAATGACTGCACTCTCAACACAAACAAATTCACAACATTCAGTGCTCATTCATTTACTTTTTTTCTTACAAGACAATGTAATATCCTATCCCTCGCAGTTAATAAGATCATGCAAATAACCATTTTGACCGAGAAAATCAACAAAATAGCCTTGACTTTTAAAAATTACCAATCAACTAGGTGTATCTTCTGGTGCAACGGATTTCAATTTGGCGCAACATATTTCAATTCAATAAGATAGATTGGATAATTTGGTGCAACATATCCTTGGTTAAAATGGATGTTTTCATTTTTCCAATCAGTATGATTTTATTACTGATTACCCAAGTAGAATATGCGATTTACATAAGGTGTCACAAAAATAACATTGTATGTAGAGGCAATTCAGTAATACCAAACTCGTACACTTATCTTACCCCTTTTCGTCCAATATTTTCCGCAATCTGACCACTTGCAATCGCACCCACCATAGCTCCCACATTTGCTAATGAACCAAACACCGAAAACTGTCATAAACAAACATTACATTAAAAAAACCAACCCAACTTTCACCAGTAGTAAATAATACAACAATAAGGCTAGCGTATTCGTTTAAAAATCAAACCTCCGAAATTTTAAGCTTAAGATCCGTTATAATATCAGCCTGCGTAGGGTTTGAATACCCACACTGTAACAAGAACAAACACAACTAAATTAATTCCAGCACATATTCATTTTGGCATTCTAACAGGGCGGTTTGGGATGGGAAGACAGGGAGGTCGACCGCTCAAGGCCCGATCATCCCAGAGGCCCAAACATTTTTAAAAAAAATTATATATAGATTTATTTTATAAAAAAACTGTATTAGGCTCAATCAAAAGTTTTGTTTAAACAATACTCAATAAGTCAGACCTAACATCCAAAGCATCTAAATTACACGATTACTTTTTATATATGAGTTATCGAATTTATATTTTACTTCGGACCAAAATTTTTTAGCAATTCTCCTTGACGTCCCTACATTCTAGATATATATATATTATTATACATGAAATGAAAGATAACATACAGTGAACCCAAACTGAATGGGGCCTAAGGCGACGATGCAAACACATAGATAAATAGAGACGGATTCACGTAGCATTTGCGCGGAGGAGGCTAACATGCTGGACTGTCGGGAGCTCATACCGGCCATCCGGTACCAACTTCCCGTGTGGAGGAGTGGCTTCTTGAGGCTGCCACCTCCGCCACCACCTCCGCTAGTTTCTTCGATCTCGGGGTCTCGTGTCGCCATTGGAAAGTTGATTCGGAAGGTTTGACAAGAATGGGACGTAATGAGGAACTAGGAGTGTAGGAATGAGGTCTTTCTGTTCGACAGCATGCGGAAGAGACGGGCATGCAAGCTGATAATAGACTGGAAGACGGAGTCTCTTGAGAGGGGCACGAAATGCGCAAGAGAATGCTGGACTGCCAAGAGCTTTTCGCGGGAGTTTTCGATCTTGGGTAAATTACACGTTAGTCCATGGTCTATTGCTTCTTCTAAATAATTCTCTTAACTTTATTTAAATTGCATTTTAGCACTACTAATGAGTAATTGCCATCAAAATTTGCTATCGAACAAAAATAAAGGTAGCAATTTTAACGATTGATTTAGCTAATTTACTCTCGAAACCGATTAACCGAAACGGTTAACGATTTTTTTATTATTTTATAAAAAACCGGTTCAGTTATTCCTGAAACTGGTTATACCATGTAGGGGTTTCTTGTCTCAAAACCGCTTAGTACCCGACCCGATTAACCAGTCTAATCTGTTATTTCCCGCTAAATAATTAACCGGTTAGAAAATTAATCGGTTATCGGTTAACCGGAATATACACCTCTAGTTGCCTAGAGCCCAAGCCAAGTTGTCCCCATTTAAGTTATCCTTCACACATTGTATTTCTGCTAAAACGGGGTGTGACATCATACGAATTATACGACATGAGCAATGGCGGATCTACATAACAAATGGGTGGTTCCCCGGAACCATCCGAGTTTTGAAATTATAGTGTACGATATATAGAAAATCTTAGAGGGAACCACCTAATAAATTAGGAATGAACCACTCAATTAACAATATGAGCGACGGTATAGTTGGTAAGAAGGTCACGGCTTTGACTTCGCATACCAACGGTTTTTTCAACTTTTTTTTTTAAATTCAGCCTTATATCAATTATACACTATAATTGTTCTTGATTTTGTTAATTGTTAAGTTATTTGTTAAATTCTAGTTTTAATTTGTTAGTTTTTAATTTGTTGGTTTGTAATTGTTGATAAAGGAATTGATCTACGTAAAAAAAAACAATATAGAATCCGATTACATGCTTCGGCCAGACTTACTAATGCATTACTAATGCATTGTTGAATGGTCCATTAGCTTTTCGTGGTCATTGTAAAGACTATTATATTTATATTATGTGTTCTTTAATTTCTAATCTTTTTTTTAATTATTTTATCGTATTTTTATTATGTAATGAATTTTTTCCGAACCATCGAATCGACCTGGAAATTTTTATACCCGACTCTATGAAATTGAAACATCTAAAAGTAGTGCACCACCTGAAAAAAATTCATGGATTCGTCACTGGACATGAGGCACGAGAATTAAGGAAATCTTCACTGTGTGTGGCGTGTAGAGTGCAAAAAAAAACCCATAATCATATTGGATTGCCAACAACAGCTGTATTTTTGTTTAAGCCGATACCAGGGAACAAATCTTATAAATCGAAAACTTAACTACAGAAAAAGAGACATGGGAGGTTATAACATCCAACTCCTTGATGAAGATCGCATGAGAGTTAGGCCTAACAACTGATCCAAACCACCTACGATAATTTCCCACAAGGTCCGACTTCTCGAGACCTCTCCATAGACTAGTAATGGGTGTAACTCAACCAATTGCTCACGCTATGTTTTTTTTTAGTTTGTGCCATTTTTTTTTTAGTTTGGATTTTCACTCCGCTTCGTGCTTACCATGTGGTCATCTACTAAATACCCCACCTTTATAGATAGTCACCAAACACGCTCTTAATAAATAGTAGCCAAACAGAGGTTTATAATGGTACATATTTTTCAATTATATATCTATACTATATATAATACGGTAATGAAGGGCAAATTAAGACAGTGATTTTAAGTACTTTAAAAAGTTTCAAGCACATGGTACAAATTTAAAGAAGGACAAAATAGTCTTTCTAACATAAAAACTCACATGCATTCCATATTTTTTCAAAATATTTACAATATATACCCCTTAACTTTAATTAACTTTTATAAAATAAAAGAATAGTTACAACTTTAATCCTTCATCTTTTATGTATATATTCTTTATATTTTCATTTTTAATGCAACTACCCCCGCGATTTTTAAACGATCATAACTTTTTCGTACGTTAATATTTTTTTTATAAAACTGCACCATAAAAACGAGCATTATTCTCTTTAATTTGAGTATGATATTGTCATAGTTTTTTTTTCAGTTAAAAATAACATTTTACGTATATGTGTTTGTGGTTCGGTTTTGATGGTTTTAAATTAAACCGTGAGTCAAGCTGTTAGCTACGCTTTGTCGCCGAAAATTAAAACCAGACCGTTGAAAATTTAACTCAACAAAACCAAACCATTAGCAATGGTTAGGTTCCGGTTTCGGGTGTACTCCGATACTAAATTGAGTTTAAAATAAGAATTATTAATCTACCTATACCAATAAACGGTTTCACGATTACAAAAGAAACAGTGAACATCCATAAATCTATTACGTGATTAATTATCAAGGTTTGTATTTCCCGCTACATAGCGCGGGCATCCGTCTAGTTGCCTTATACACAGCTAGCACCACTAACTTCTTGTTCAAATTTTGTTCAAATTACTCAACATCATCTTAATAGAGCATGTTTATCTAGTAGTTCAATCTTGTAGAAATATTATCTTCAACCCCAACACATGGTTCTAAGACCTTTAATATTGGAGGATTTATGCGCGCGTTTTGGGGTATAACGCCGGGGGCATCCCCCCCACCCCCCCCACCCCTGGGGTGTTTTGGGTTGTTTTTTTTTGTCCGGCATTTTACACAAAACGCAAAAAAAAAAAATAATCAAAATCTCTCTCCCAGCGGTCATATGACCGTTTAAAAAAATAAGAAAACATATTTTCTATATATAAACCAACTTCATCCCCAATCAAACTCACCAAATTTATAAATCTTTCTTTGTACTCTATATTTTCTTAGATTCTCCTTCTTCTATATATAATCATTTTTTCGGGCCCGACCGACAAGCCGAAGACGACACGGAGGAAGAGGCGGTTACGAGTGCGATTGTGCTCGCGACAACTTATATGAGTTATGTTAGCTCTCCTCCACCATTTTTTAAAAAAGAGCATATATCGAACGAGATCGTATCGAAGCTAACAACCGGTTGATGGCGGATTACTTTGGCGACTCGCCGAGATACAAGAACTCGAAGACCTTTAGGCTTCGCTTTCGGATTTCGTGCGGTCAAGGAGATACATAACGCACTAAAGGGGGATTTGGTCTAACATCTTTGGATGAATCGGCAATTGCCTGGTGAAAACGAGAATCAAAACGAGGGCAACAATGAAGACGATGATGAAGACGACGACGACGAGGGCAAAGACGATGAAGACGACGAGGGCGAAGACGATGAAGATGACGGCGAGTAGTTTTTTTTATTTTAATGTAATATTTATAATACAGACATGATTTGGTTATGGATGTTCTGTGTGATGTTCTTAAACGGGCAGGGATTTCTGCTAAAAAGGAAGCCCTGTTAACTTTCTCACAAATCCTCTTGAAGTGAGGTATACTTTACGACCAGCTGATATTCTTGTGTCCGGGTGGGCAGGGGGAAAACACGCATGTGTGGATCTTACAGGAGTGTCTCCTCTTGCTGGGCTCAGGGACCCTGGGTTTGTTGTGGGTCAGGCTGCACTAAAGGCTGAATCGGGCAAAGTTGTTAAACACGAGAAATCTTGTTTAGAGAATCAACATGTCTTTCTCCCATTTGCCTTTGATACATTTGGTTTCTGGCCCAGAGGTTGTGAATTTTTTGAGTAGGGTTCAGCGTGTCGTACACGGAACCTATTCAGCTCATAGGACCCAAAGTTTCATTTTTAGTAGGATTGACTTTGCTATTTAAAAGGGGGTTGCGGCGCAGCTTGTTGCCCGTTTGCCTGCCACTTTATTGTAATCGCTTTGTAGTAGTTGAATGTTAAATAAATCAGTTAAAAATATATATTTATTTAATAAAATATTATTGTTATTTGATTATTCTTAATAAAAAATTAAAAAAAAAAAACAAAAAAGTGTAGTAACTGGGCTCCACGTGGCGCATAACGTCCAGGGGTGGTGCTTTATGACTATACCGTGTTTTTATAAAAAACCATAACTCTGACTGGGCGTCACGTGACGTGACGCCAGGGATGAGACTTTATGATTACACATGGTCTAACTTCTCAAGTTTGTGCTAGATTTTTTTAATCTTTTTATTGGGCCCACTGGGTTTGCATTACTTTGGTTAGCATAAGTCCTTGTTCATGTTCCTATCTTAATCTTAAAAAAATATATAAACGAAACCTTTAAAAGCTTTCTGATTGCTCCATACATTCTCTCAAACTACAAAATTGTTTTATTTGTAAATGCAGGCTTCTCATGTATTTAACCCGAATTCACGGGTATGTGTATCACCATACCTAAATAGCCCTTAAACGGGTTATAACATTTCATTAAATTAAAAATAAATCTCACCAAATATTTGATATGAAAAAATCCTATAAAATAGGGATACACTAAAAATTAATATCATTTTTTTAAATACAATATTATTTCTAACTAAAAACAATTTTACACTAAAAAAAATAAGTGGGTCATGGGTTTAACCAAACCAGATAGCTTATAAACCGAGTTATAACATCTTTATTTGTAAAACTCTTTTATCATTAAATCTTAAGTATATTATTAATTTACTTACAATAACTAAAATTTAAAATCTAAAAATATATATAAAAATTATAAAAAAGTAATATAAAATGACCCCTTACGATGGATAAACGCTAACTGATATATAATCACCCGTGCATATTTACACACCGCATATACGTAGTTTCTTCATAAAAGAATATACCCAATTACCGATGGTCATCCCTCAATAATTATTTACTGATTTTCTTTAATAACATTTTCATCTTCTTTAGGGATTGTAAAGACCCGCTACTAAAATCTCGTCCGTCGATGATATTTTATTTTTTAAGGACGTAGTGGCCAAGTGTAGAAAAATTATTCGCAACTTAGAAGCAAATTTATTTATTTGTTTTCTGTTTTTATATATGTAAGCAATTTTTTAACGATTATTTGGGACGGCCTTATCAATAAGGTGTCTATATGTCTCTCCTCTTGTTGGGTTTAAATGAAATATTGAATCTTCTTAACCTCTCCAGAATTGTCTAAGTATGGAACTCGAGCAAGTTCAAGAACTCCAAGCAAGATTTTTACTTCCTCGAGCAAGATATCCTATACGAGCAGGATTATCTTCTTGAAATCTTCTAAGTGTTAGTTTCGAGCAGGCTACACTTCGTCGAGCAAGCTTAGTTCTTCTATCAAGCAAGGTTTCTACTGAGCAAACCCTTGATATATCTTTGCTTAAACTAAGTTCCCGAGCAACTTAGTGGGTCGAGCAAGGATGGAATAAAGTTGAATATCAAGTATGCTAGTAGGGAATTTATGAAAATTTATCTAAGTCTTACTCCCAACAAAGTTCAATCTCGAGAAAGCTACAATACCCTGGTATATTTAGTTTGTTCCAATAAAGAAGATTGAAGAGATTCGAACAAGAACTTGTTTGGGTGTTGGATCTTTCCGAGCAAAGTTTGATTTGATCATGAAGATTGAAGCTTGTTTGAGAGAAATATTTTCGTTGGAAAATATTCTAAATAAAAGTTTGTTCGAAGTAATCTTTCGAGCATACTCAAGGTTTACAATGTCTTAGGAGCTCTAATCGACAAGGAAAATGTTTGCTCGGAGACATGTTTTACACTTGTAATATATTTAGAATGTTTTTGCTAATGATTATGGTTTCTAGAAGGAATATCAGTGCCTATAAATAACATGTTTGGGCCACATCGATGAGACACCTCTTACACATATCCGGAATATCATTAATGGGCGCACCTGACATTTATTCCTTCCGAAATCGTAAGTAATCTGTATATCTTACTGAATATTAATGATAATAGAAATTTTTTTAGTTATTGGTGTGCTTGTTCTTCAGTCACTTGTTACTATTAGCACTTACAGTTTGTGGTTGATTCCACAGGCCACATTCTAGGGGTCTTCATAATTATGTTTCGTGTGTTCTTGTCCAATTATTTGTAATTGTAATCACGAAATCCGGTCATGCAACTCTCTTTCCATTGGTATCACATCCCTAAAAATGCCCAAAATGTCCCCATCAGGATGAATATCTAAGTTGAGTAATTAACTCTAGCTTAAGGACTCAAGTGGACCTGTCATTGACACCGGCTATCCCAATGGCGAAATTTGGAAAAAAATGTCGGGAGGTTAGACTCAAATTGTATGAAAATTTCATAAATTAATGGGGTTGGGCTAAAATTTTTGACAGAAAACGAGTAAATTTAAACTATGTATATAAATTTTTGAGTGAAAAACGGATTAATTTACACTATTACGCAAAAAAAGAAAAAAAAAAAACAATAGGGTCGGGGCCCACCCCTTGCCCTTAACAAGCTTAGTCAATGAGCTAGTCCCCATCTGCTTCTACTACTTCCTTTATTGACCACTTTCTGATGGCCTGTTGCACACTCTTCCTAAACCACAACCCCTACCCCATCCTACCCAGTACACTCTCCTCCATTTGTATCCACAAATCATTAAATCCCATGCCCAGATATACCTGGATATCATCCGTGCATGTTATAGAGCTGTTACAATCAACTTCATCAATTATATATCAAGCAAAGCCTTAAGGGTCCCAGTAGATAGAAATGTTTTTGGCCTGCAATTAAGTCTCAAGAAACCTGGATATGTCATCCGTGCATGTATACATGCATGTTATAGAGCTTTACAATCTACTGCATCAATTATGTATATATCAAGCAAAGTCTCAAGGGTTCCATTAGATAGAAAAATATCATCTTTAGCAGTTCAAGATTCTTTTTTACTACAGTCCAATGCATTTTTTAGGTTATTAGTACTTCTCTTGTTCATTTACTTTTCAAAATTTTCGAATAAGAGTAATATAAATTCTGGTACATTTTAAATGCTTAATAAGCTGAGAGAGAGAGAGAGATCTTTAGGAGTTTAATAGTTTCTTAGTGAGAAAGAGAGATTAGATGTCAAACATAAATCACAATAATCCATCTCATTTCAATCAAGGATCATCTTCCATCTTTACTTATGCACCTTTAATTTCATCAAATCAAACCCTAGATCAGCCTCATATCCATCTAGATTATGATCAAGGGTTACATGAAGACCAAATGGAAGCACATGGAGAAAGAAGAGAATCGAACCTTGATCGAATGCATCCCCCACGGACAGTTCCACCGCCCTCATCGAATAATATTGAGGCTGCCATGGTGGTTGGTTATCGCGAATGCCAAAAGAACCATGCTGCTAGCATGGGCGCTTATGTTGTAGATGGCTGTGGGGAATTCATTCCCAAAGGAGGACAAGGCACACCAGATGGCTTAATATGTGCTGCCTGCGAATGCCACCGCAATTTCCACCGAAGAGAGATGGCGGGTGAATCGCAATCTGCCACACGGATGCCTGCTGTGCATAACCCGTCGCCTCTAGCTGCTGCGACCATGCAGCCGCCTTATCAGCAGCACCACCACATGTACAACCCTCCACCGATTGAATTATCGAGTGATGATCTTGGCATGTTCCAAACACACGGTGGAGAACCATTAAAGAAAAGATTTCGAACAAAATTCACCGAAGAGCAAAAGCAAAATATGCATGATTTTGCAGAGAAACTAGGGTGGAAGATTCAAAAGCAAGATGAACAAGAAATTCTACAATTCTGTGATGAAGTTGGAATCACTAAAAAAGTGTTCAAAGTATGGATGCATAACAGCAAACAAGCCTGCAAGAAGAAACAAGATCAAGATTCAGATAAGCTCAATTAAAATCGAGAAAGATATCATCTTTTTCTTAACCACCATAATGAGCATAGGGGTTTAAGCTTGCATTTTGGTGATAGCCATATTAATAGTTTCCAAGATTTCTATTAAAATAAATTACTAGTTTGTGTTATTTCGATTCTAATTCTTGTGAAAATATTATATCTAATATGTTATTATAACTATAAATAAAAGTATATGGATTTGATAATGTTACATAAGATCTTATCTTATGAAAAGATTTTCTTTTTGATTATTGTGCACAATTTTTTATTTTTTATTTTGAATGGCAAATGTATAAAACAACATAATCCGGTAAGGAGCCGAAAATAATTGAAACAAACTACATCCAAATAAGAGGGTTTTTTTTTTATTAATGTGCACAATAACTATACATAAGAAAAAGGTGATTTTGGAGAAGAGTTGGCACCGACATGTATTTCGATTAAGAAAAGATAAGAAAAAAAGTCGAGATGGTTCGGTCATGTAAATTGATTACAAATGACGGGATTAGGTAGACGCATGCCCAAATTCACATGGAATGAGCGGAGTAGGCGAAATATGTAAAATTGAACCTCGTCGAGGACATTATCAAAGAAAGAAGTTCTTGAAAACATAGAAAAATGTTATGAACTTTTAGAGGGTGTATAGATTTATGTAGAGTTGCTTTGGATCTCTATATGATTGATTATATGCTTTCATATGTTGTGTTGGTTTATAAGTCATTTACCACAATTTATATTACTTGGTTTTATTCATATGTCAAGGGATTTTTTTAGAGCTAGAGGTTCTTTGTGAAAGTATCCTTTTTATTCTTTTGGAAGAAGCTATCAGTCGTCTACGGCTGGGTCTGATGGGAATTATTATTTTCTTGATTCCTCTTCCATATTTAAGCCCATGAAACCCTAAAGTCGATTATTATTCATATTCTATCATCTTGGGGCGATTTGGTAGTTGTCACACACCATCCTAACACCTTCCAATCACACAATCATCCATGATTTCATCCTCTCAGCCAAGAATCAAGACATTCATGATGAACATGCTAAAGCTCTCGTGATCAACTCCGGGCGATGGGTAATAGGGATGAGAAAAATCGGTACAGGTACAGATAACGAAATCGGTACCGATTTGGTACAGTCGGTACCGAATCGGTACCAACTTTTTGAGTTTCGGTACCGGTACGGGACGAGTCCGGTATTTCCCGAAATTTTACCTTCAATCCCGGTCCCATACCGATACCGAACCAAATATTTCGGTACCGGGATTTTCGGGACTGGAACCGGTCGATACCGGTACGGTCCCGATCCCATCCCTAAAGGGTAGTATTGTAGTTTGGCGTTTTGGTATTTTAAACCTATTATTGGATTTGGATTTAGTTAATCATTCGGTTAGTCGAATCTTTGCGTTTGTTTGTGCATTCAACAGTTTTTCGTAATTGAATGTTTTGTGATTTTATCAATTATTTAATTTGTGGTCATCAACTTTTAGGATTAGGTTCTTAGAGTGATTGACTCATTTATCTTTAGCCATCAAATCACTTTCATTTATCAAACCCTAAAACTAGTAATCAATTAAGTTATTACTCAACTAAGCCAATTGCTCGGATTAAGTTATGACGATCAGCAAGGTCAGATATCTAGTCTTTTAAATAATCAATTGGTCTAGTTTGTCTCACAACCTGAAAGCGCTAGAGTTGGTTACTTTTCTCTAATTGTTTTACAACCAAATCAATTTAATATGCTTGAAAGCATCTGCCCACATAGCATAATTAGTTATTAAGTATTGAACTTGATTAGCACTTTCCACTGATTCTCTATGGATTCGACACCTTGCCCTTGCTAGTAAAAGTATTGACAAATTTTTTTGATTAACCTTTCGACATCGATCAATTTCCACCACATAGTACGTATACATGCATCCAAAAGAAAAATATCTAAAGTCAGTTGAGTCAATTACATGTACGGTCCATGTGATATACATGTTTCATAGATTTAATCTTTTCTATTTAAAATTTATGAATTTGTTTCACTATATTGATGTTGTCACTGGGAAGTTAAAACACCGAATGTTAAGAGCACCCTGTTGAGGGTGCAATGCCCAATGTTTGAATGAGGTAGCAAGAGAGTTAAACAAGGGTAGACTAAAATCATTGTTGTAGGACTAAAGTTTAAATTGTGAGAGTTGTTTCTACAAACCTTCAACAAACAAGGGTTGTGGGTCCACTTTCCCACATTCTCTCACATGCAAATATAGATGTATATTACATATATAATATTTTAATGAAGTTTGTAACGTTTGTTATGGTAAAAAGTTAGGTTTTTGAGAAAAGTTTAAAATCTGATGTGACATTGATGTGTCTGTTTATGAATGTTTGTTGTTGTGGATGCTATAAATATCTCCGCAAATGAAAAGGACCTCCACACATCCCAACCAACAAATTATTTTGGAAATGTTGTGTTTCCAAAACAAATTTGTTATTATAAGTGTTGCATCAATTTTCGGCTTTAGATATACGCATGTCGATCCCTTTTCTAAATCAATAAAACAGAAGGTCAGGTTTAGTTTGTCAGGATCAAGGCTGGCTCAACCTCTTTAGCGGTCTAAAACGAGGCTTTGTTATATAAAAAAGACAGAATTACAAATTTTGTCCTTTAAAAAAAGCCAAATTACGGTTCGTGCCATTTTTTTAGTTTCTTTGCAAGCGGTGTATTTTAAACTTTTTTTTTCTATACGTTATGTCCTTTACGTTAACTGGGTTAGAAAAACTCAGTTAAATGCCCTCTCATGAGGCGCATGTGAGGGCATATTGGTCTTTTCGTCTATACCTGCTACCAAAAAACACTTTATTATCTCCATCCTTTTCAATTTCCCCCAAATTCAAAACCAATTCAATTCAATTATTCATCATCCACCACACCAAAATCAAATTAATTCAAAACTCAGATCCAATCTTCATCCAATCATCAAACCCATCTCTCAATTCCCCCAAATCCTCAATTTCAAGATTTTTCAGTTGATAAAATATTTTCTCTCTCTAAAATTCTCTCCCTTCTCTCTAGCCGTTCTTTTCCTTTGTGATGAACTCTTCAATCGGTGGGTTTAAGTCCACCGATTCAACCTCCTGATCCTCCTATTCCCCTGACATAAACCATTCACACACTAACCCACTTGCACCTGTGGTAATTTTGTACCCAAACCTCCTTGATAAGGAAACATGAGTTCCTCCCTCTAACTCTGTTTGTATATCGAACTCATCTGAGGTTAATTTCATAACAACTGAGCAGAAACAAAGCTCCATTGCCATCAACCTCTCCTCAATCGACCAGGTTAAAGCCTCAATTGAAGATATGTTAATTCTGGGTTTTGGACGGTGGGTTTACGGCGGCGGAGGTGGTGGTGGTGGTGGGAATTGGGGGTGTGGGTTTTGTGGGTTAGTGTTGGATTGTCGCCGGAGTTAATTGGGTGATTTGGTGGGTTTGAGATCTAGGGTTAATGATTTGGGTTTACGGGTTTGTGGGTGGATTGAGTTATTATTATGCTCTGGTTGTGAGAAAATGGAAGCTCCGGCGAGTTGTGATGGAAGCTCCGGCGAGTTGACGGAATTGGAAGCTCCGGATTGAGTTAATATTATGCTCCGGTGATGGAATTGGGGTTTTTGGTTTGGTCTGGAAGATGCCATTGGGTTTTGGTGGTGGTTGCTGGATGTTGAATGGTGGTGTGAAGGTGAGTGTTGATGGTGGGTGTTGTGGTGGTGGATGAGTTCTGGAAGAAAGAAATAGTGTTATAAAACTTTTTGTAGTGTAGACTAAAAGACCGATATGTCCTCACATGCACCTCACGTGAGGGCATTTAACTGAGTTTTTTTAACCCAGTTAGCATAAAGGACATAACGTGTAGAAAAAAAAAGTTTAAAGTACACCGTCTGCAAAGAAACTAAAAAAAAGACACGAATCATAATTTGGTTTTTTTTAAAGGACAAAATTTGTAATTCTGTCTATAAAAAAAATTATCTTGTTTTCACTCCAAATAAATCAAAATGTCATCATTTTTTGTAAATACATTAGTAATACAGTTTTTCAAACTTTTCCAGACATTATTCACTTTAAACGTTGATCACACACATTAATTATACCAAAACATAAATTACAAATGTATAATTATTAATTTTGTTTCAGAAATTGGAGTTCTTAGAAAGTGAAGGCCTAAAGTCCTAGCTTTATTTCGATGTCCCTAGAGACGGCCCTGGTCGGGATGTATGTAGCTAACTACTAAACAAATAACATGAGTATAATTCATGTCTATCACGTTTCCGGACAAAAGTTGGTAACATGTACGATGATACTTAACTATTTAGTACTGACTATGTCCCAAATTCTTTGAAAACATTGGTGGTATAGGGTTGAACCAAAGGGAGTCTAAGAGAATCCGTTGACACACTATCATGGGAAATTTGTAAGATATTATATAAAAGTTCTGAAATTTTTAAAAGAAAAAATTGATCTGTACCTTCTTGTAGTTAGTAGAGAATAGGCCTCATGATGACCTCGATAAAGAAGTTTTAATTCTGTCAATATAATGAATGAGAAAGTAATGTTAAGAGAAAGGGCTGAATAGGTGCCGACGCTGGTAGGGAAGAACCAGTGTTATAGTGTTATTGCTTTCTTTTCAAGTTTGTAGTTTTTGTCTCTTCTTATTAGTTAAAAGGTCATAAATTAACTTGTGATTTCATTGCCACTTTTTATAGAATTGTCTTTATTTCCGTGTAAGTCTTTTGACTTTTATCACATGAAGTACGATTTATCTTTTAGGTTTATTTTGTTTTGCATACTTCAATTATTTCTCATTCTCTATCAAATTTTGTAATTAATTAATAATATATCTGTTGTATTAATTAAAATTTATATTAAACACACGTTAATAACCCCGGTCACTGGTTGTAAGCCAAAGATATTGTAAATTAGAATCGCTCTTATCTATTTTACAAGTAACTTAACCTTAGCCACTGGTTTTAGGCCCATTAATCTTGTAAATAAGAGATACTCTTACCCCCCCCAAAAAACGAGAAAGACAAGTATGGGATACCAAATAACACATAACAGTAGCAAAATGAGTATTTGCTGATCTAGAGGCAATGTTCCTACTGGAAACAAATCAAATCTGCATGGCTAATAAAAGTTGCACGGAAAATTGAGTTGTCGTTGACCACTGATGGCAACCTAGTCCGATAACGGTAGAATGAGTATTAGCGCCAACCAAGCGTTAGTAGTAACTTATTACACCTAATATATATTTTTGCTAACCGAGCGTTAGTAGTAACTTATTACCCCTAATATATATATTTGCTGACATTTCCTGATGGTTTCCGGCGAGTTTAAATAGTGTAACCACTAATAGCTATAACCATCAACTGAGTATGTGATGGTCAACCGTAAACAAAAAATAATCCATTAGCCCATTTTAATATACAGATTTCAGCTTGTTTTCGTAAAAATTTATACATTACTTTTTGTCTTATCTGGTATTGATTTTGTGCGGTTGAATATGCTTTTTTTATTAAAATGAAAATTTAGAATCCACAAGGTATCTAGGTCAATGAAAAATAAAATAAAGTAACAATTTGTTCAAGCTGCTTTCATCTATGTAACTTCAAATATTTGCTTAATTAAGAGTCGTCTCGTACTGATTTATCGTCTAATTGTAATCTTAATAAAAAACATTGTTATTTTGAGGCTCCAAGATTACTTTACTTCCCATCTTTTTTTTTTCTAAACAATTACTCGGTTCATATTTTGATTATATATATATATATATATATATATATATATATATATATTTATATAAAAGACACAGTTCACACAATGACCGATTCCTGATTACATGAAGTGATGAAGATGTAACAAATCGAATAGAATTAATATGGAAGCACCAGTTTATTAACGAAATTAACCAAACGACAACCTAAGAGCAAACACTACAAACCTAGAAAGAATTCATCATATATAACATATCATCATATTGGCACCTCGCTACCGTATACACCTTATTACACTTCCAACAAGAAACAAATCAAATCATATATAACTTGCCTTCGTAGAGCAAAGAACCTACAACAATCTAACATCAGTATATATCTTACCAAAAACGAGAAACAAAGAACGAAACCACATGGAGATTGAGTAGGTGCACATGGTGTACATGTTGCATTTCCATACATTCTATGTTTTCACTGCTGCTCCAACATTCCCTGCAGCATCCGATGTTTTTTCCTTAGCAACCTCATAGGTTTCATTGGCCTGCTCTTTAGCTGTAGCATAAGCGTTCGCTGCAGCATCCGAAGCATTTTCTTTAGCAGCATTGGCTTGATCTTTTCCTTGAGACATTGCATCTTTTAAATTGTCTTTAGCTTCACCAGCCTTATCCGAAGCCGCATCATACGCATCTTGTGCTTTATTTTTACCATCCGCGACTGCTCCGTCCATTGTCCCCTTGAGTTCAGAACCTTTATCTGTGGCCTTCCGTATGGTACTATCTGCTTGTTCAGATGCAGAATCGTATGCCTCTGATGCCTTATCTTTGGCATTTTTGGCCGTGTTTGAACCCTTGACCTTTGCTTTATCAGCCCCCTCGGCTACGGCATCATATGCATAATTCCCTTTCTCTTCAGCTGTTTCTTCAACCACCCCAGCAAAAGCTTGAGCTTTTTTCATGGCTTCATGTGCCAGTTCGGAGATGTATGAATATGCTTTCGCACTGCCATCTTCTTTAGCATTTTCAGCCATGTTCACGGCTTGACCTGCTTTCTCAGATGCCAACTTAGAAGATTCTGCAAGAAAAATATAGGACTAATTACATTATAAGCATATGTATAAATGTATGATTAGTAGGTGTTTAGGATTTATCTAACTACTCTACTTAGGCTTCTTTGTAAGTATTTGTACTTCTAGTTAATTAGTCAGCTACCTCCGCAAGTGGAACTCATACCGGCAGTTTTCTTGTATGAGTTTGCTGGGGAGGCAAGCGAACTTGGCACATTCTTGCGGGTACAAGCAAATTACTAATGAGTGAAAATGAGCTTTCACGGGAACTTAACCTGTGTTAAGGTCTTTCATCTCTATAACGTTCGCTTGTCACCCAAGTGAATTGTAGTACCTAAGTGACTAGTACTACAAAAAACTTCCAAAAAATGCCTAAAAATACTTGGCTACATCTAGGACCGCCTACTAGTTCAAAAAATATATGCATCAAGCAACAAAATTTACTATAGATGTACTTCTTGATGCAGCATCATAACATACACACAACAAGAATCTATTTCCAAGAAACGAGAAATGCATGATTATACCCATTCATAGGTGTGTATCGATGCACGTATTAATTCATGAATGTATGTGGATAGGTGTTACCAGAAACAGCAGAATTCAGTTGCGATGTGCTTTTTGATGCAGCCTCGCCGGCTTTATCCACCGCACTTTGAGCACCTTCTTTCACATCCTTCTGGTCCATACCAAGACCCCTAAACATTTACAAACATGAGATATGAAATAACTGAATTTAATCCCAGGAAATTCAGAAGATGGCATCCACCAAATATACTAAAACAATGGCTATGATTACATGTAATTTCAACAAAATTCAAACGAATTTCCAACTTTGAAAAAAAAAATTAGCTATGATTTTGCTATATATTGCAATAAAATGGTAACAATGCGCTTGTATTGCAACAAAATGGTAACAATGTGCTTTTTTGTTAAACGAAAATACAATTCGTTGGAAAATTGTTAAACACATTATTATATATTATTTATGTTCTCCATAATATTATATGTTTGTTGAAAAGTTGCAAACTAGAAAAAAAAAATTAAGGGGTTCAAACCTCACTATTACCAATTTATATGAGAGATATGAGGGATGACACTGGCTTTCCAGGGTTCGAGTCCTAATCTCACCCGATTTTACCGGCTCTTCGCTGTCGTGCCATTTGGCGGGTGTGGGGGTCGGGTTTTATCCGGTGAATCCCTCAAAAGGTGGACCGCTATGGGCTCCGTCCGTCCGGACTGGTGGCCTGCTCGGGCTACCTTTAGCCAATGGGGCCGCGTACGGAATACCCGATGTTACTTAGTTGGGCGTTGCTTAGTTGGTCGTGAAAAAAAAAAAGAAAAGAAAAAAAATAGGCTTTATTAAAAAGTTGTAGGACCTTTGTAATACCAGAAACCGACCTAAAGGATTCATTTTCTAACAGTCGAATCGACTCAAATTAGACAGCATAAATTAAACAGCTAGCATAATGTAAACTTTTTTTTTTCTATATGTTCTAGGAAATTGGTTGGCGTTTTTGCTTGCCATGCTTGTTAACATTTAGTTTAGGTTTTTAACTTTTTATTTATTTATTTGAGAACAGCCTAAAAACCAAATTAGATGTTTCTAGGACCAGACCACTTCGAAACAAAAAATTAGATTAATATATCATCTAGCATGTCGGCTAATGTAAGTGTTCTACAAAAAAACATAGCTTACGAAGTGACTTTAGTGACTGCCCAATCTTTCCATGAACCACTCTTATCCTTAGCCTCATTCAAAGCACCTTCCGCGGCATCACTCACCTTGTCTTTTACGTTCTCCACGCCCTTCTCCGCCGGAGTGCCAGCACTCCGGCAAACCGTCGCAACAGCTGCTAGCCATAACACCATAACAACCACCGCTTTCCCCATTTTGATCGGTTAATAGAAAACTAACAAGCCTGAGAAATAAAGAGTATAATAATAATAATATTAATGGAAGAGATTGTGATAGTTTTAGAGAGGAAGTTAAAATGGAAGATGTTGCGGTTATAGAGGGACGGTGTACCGACTACGTTCCGCAACGTGGCGATATCTGGTGGTTTCTTGTTTCTGGTTGTCCTATCTTCCCGCCACGTTTTTCTTAAACTCATCAAAATACAAATTAATTACTAAAATAACAAACCACTAGACGTTACGTTGTTATGGTTCTCGAAAACAGTTTAAATTTAAAAATTTTAATTAATTTTCTCTTTTTTAAAAAATTTGTTTACAACAATTCCTGGTATAAATTTAAATAAAAAGTTGAATAAAACTAACGGACTTATTTTTCTGAATAAATGATGTCTATATAGGTTTTTATGATTGAGTAATTCCCAAACATATCATTTTTGGTGCGTAGATGTCGTTGATTTACTTACTCACCTGACAGTGTTTGTGCGTACTGCGGATCCGCCAATCACGTGGATTTATGTCATGTGCCAGGAACGAAAACGCCTCCACATGGCATTACATGTTGCAGCAAAGATTTTTGAGACCCTTAAGACTTTTCATCTAATCAATTTTAAGGATTTTTGACACGTGTTCAGCCCTTTGTCGTCCCTATTTGTCGCTCACTACACTTGGCCTAACTCATAACTGGCTATGTGAATTTTAACATGAATAGGGATCCCCTATATCCATGAGAGTCAAATATACTCTCAAATATCAAAGGATACAAGATACAATTTTATAATTGCTAAGAGACTGATTTGAGTTACCAAAACCGATCTCATTGTCATCCATACTTTTGAAATTAGCTTTGTATATAAATGTTAGATGAAAAGCTTTGTGCAACATCTCATTTTGAGTTAGTCAATCTTGGGGTGAATGATGATACCTAAGGAATTATTATGCCAAGTTCTGAAAGTTATTAAAAACTTGGCCATAACATGGGTAAGCCACGATCTAGTCATTTGGTGTCTTAAAGGTTTTGTGAGTTACGTGTTAGCGAAAAAGCTAAAATAAAGTACAATATTGAAGGTGAACAAAAGGGATTGAGGTGTACTTATCATTCTTCCGTGAGGAAGAAAGCTTGGTAAACAAATTTTTAAAAATAATAAGAAATATTACCAATCGATACGAGAAACTTGAGACAAACAAACAATTATCGATCGGTTTTGTAAATGGCATCAATAATAATAATAATAATAATAATAATAATAATAATAATAATTGAAAATTCCTAAAATAGCCCAAATAAGGAGAGAAAGTTTCAAAATAGCCCAAATTTCAAAAAGTTTTTAAGAATAATCCAACCAAAACCATCTCCGCTGTGACATTTGGATTCTCACCGATAATTTTTGTCTACAAACGAAATTGTGCCACGTGTAAAGGTTCTTACGCAAACCGATGGTTTTCACATGAAATCCGTCTGGACCGATAATTTATAAATGAAAATCATCTCCACGAAAACTATATCTAAAAATCATCGAAATTCGTGTTTTTTTGAAATTCATCTGAGCAGATGAATTTCGAATTGCAATTGAATTTCGTCTTTGAAGACGATTTTTAAAAAAAAAAACATGCACCACCACAACTACCATTATCATGATCTCCACTTTTCAGCCACCAGCACCACCACTCCACCGCCACCACTTTCCGACCACCACCACCGTTGATCTTGCTTTTGTGCTCCCAATTAACCGGTTCCTACGCACCCCCCTCGAAAACTAAGTTATTTCATCAACCATTTTCAAAATATTAATAAAAGAGTTTAGATTTTCTTAGTTGAAGATTTATTCTTTAACAAAAACAATGTGTATTACAACTAATTAACCTGAATTGGTAAAGCATCCATGTATGCTCTGAGTGCAACAAAAGGTGTTAACCAGAGCCAACCATCACAATGACTGCTGTCTTGGCCATGGGCCACATGTAGCCAATACTCATTTTCTCAAGTTCTCACCGGATCATTGAACTTGTTCGGGTTTCTTCGAAGGCCAGTTCCGGGTCCTCATGAATCTCCCTTCTTATATTCTTTATCCAATCTACTGTGTCCGCATGATTTGTCAGCCTTAGAATTGTTGATCAGTTCTTCATGTAACTAATAGAAAACATGAATAAAAAGAAACCTATGAACCTGTTGCAGCATGAAGAGTAATAACCGCAACAGAGTATGATGTAGTCTACATGTTTGTCATCTTGATCGAGTTCCCCTTTAGGGTGTATAGTTAAGGATGGTGTTAGGGTTCTTGAGAGGAACCCGGTTTAGAAGAGAAGAGACACACAAACTTGTTATATGTGTGAGATTATGTTATGATGTTAATATTTATCTCTTTTTATATACACCCAAGGGGAAACCCTTTATTAGTTAATTATAGGTAATATGGCCCATCAACAATTACCAAGCTTATAGTTAATATTTTGATCTATCATAATATAAATGATTATAATGGTCATATATATATATATATAATTATATATTTAATCTTACATTCTCCCACTTGACCGAGTAATCATTTATTATGAGTATTAAATAAGCTTGATCAGGAGTTAACACTCATTTTAGCTTTAAACTTAAACTGGAGCAGAGAAATACAATAATTGAATTGAACATCAGCTCATGACCCTCATTAATTATACTGCAGTCCTTATTTAAAACCTAAGTAGTTATGATCAAAATTTTCAAGTAAATCCTTCAGAACGTTTGATTTGTATATTAATTCGTCTATATGTCATTATGCATGCAGAACATGTTAAGAGATGTACAAAATTAAAATTGATGAGGAAATTTAATAGTTAATCATTCATGATAGTATGATATGTAGTTGTGCATGGTCATCAATAAACCCCTATGATTATAAGCGCTTTCATAATACTTACGGGTAGACCTTTAGTTATAGGATCCTTAAGCATATCATGAATGCATTCGATACGAAAATTTAGATTCCTCAAAATCGTTCATAAACGAATAATTAATTTCATATCGAAATTTTAATGCAACACTTCTCGAACAGTTACTGTTTGAGAAAACATGGTAACTGACTTTATCACAATAAATCTTCAATATATATACTATATGGACTGTTAGGGCCCAAATTTTATAGTCGGATCTGTGGTCGCTCAGGATCCTGGATCAGCTCAGGATCCTAAATATGCTTGGGATCCCGAATATGTTCAGGATTCTCAGATAAGTTTAGTATCCTGAGTATTAATGCTAATAAATAGATATTTCTCTCTTGGTGTTGATTTATAATTGCAGATATTAATTGTTGATTAAGTCCATGCGAATACACGGTTGGTGGTTACATAAAACGTGTGGAATGAGTTATAACCGCTAGGATTAAGGGCCAAGTAATGGTTAATGGTCAAATATTGACTATTATGCTGAAATATCGCACTTATAATTAATATTAGCACGTGTGGGACCATGTTTGATGAGTAACTCCTAAAAGAATCGGTCAAAGACGTGGGATGAACATTTATGAACGTGGATAGACTCAAAAAAAGAGTGCCCCAACGGCTATATTGGAAGACTCTTTCAGTTGTAACTTTCTCTATTTAAATGAGCTGATAGAATCATTTGGAACACACACTCTCACCACTTAGCTACTAGCAATCATTGTAACACTTAGCTCTCGATATTCTATCAGCTCCACCACTTGTAATCATCTTTTTACTATTAATAAAAGTGACGGTGAAAAGGTTTTTTGTGCCGGAGATTATCATAATGAAGGGTTTTTTTCCTCGTAATCAAATCACTATGTTCATTCGTTTTACCATCAAGCACTTTACCTCACGTACTAATTTGATCAAAAGTTACTTTGTTAATTTTTGACCGAAACAATTTGGCGCCCACCGTGGGGCAAACGGTGCTTTGATCATTATCTACTCTCAAACTAAACCCTACTCTCAACATCCACAACATGTCTTCCCAACCGAAAATTGATTCTTCTTCTATTGCGGCTTCAGATTCCTTTGTGAGGCCTTCTATGCCTCTTCCTCCTACTGGCGTTATCCCGAAGAAACCTGACAACACTCAGAAGAAACCTGCTACTCCCGTGTTCTCGGGATCAAGGCCGTCTCCCCAAGATCCCATCATGGTGTCCAACAACGACCTGCTGTCTCTTTATAGACGGCTACAGGAACAGATGGATCGCCAGAATAAGACCAACCAGATGCTTGTGAAGGAACTGGAAGATATGAGGAAGGCCAAAAAGCCGGTGGAAGAGTTTACACCACTAATCCCGAGATCTCTGGATTTCACTCCTCCAGGATCTTCAGGATTGGTGCGTCCGGAGTCAGCCATGGTGTACAACCCTGGACCCTCATCATTCCAACAGTCTGGATCCTCAGGATTGTTCCATCAGGTGGGATCCTCAAGATTGTCCCACCAGACGGGATCCTCAGGTCTTTATCAGCAGGCGTTATCCTCAGGATTGTCGCATCAGGGAGGACTCTCAGGATCATTCCAACAGTCCGTATCTTCAGGATTTTCCCACCAGATAGGATCCTCAGGTCCTTATCAGCAGGTGGTATCCTCAGGATTTCAGCAAAAAGCAGGATTCTCAGGAGTGCCTCCATCAAGGTCCTTCAATCCTCAGCAGCCATTTGCTCAGACTCAGCAGTTTGTAGGGTCCTCTGAGGTGCACCAGGGAGACTTCATCCCGATGCAGGCTAACACTTCGGCCACTCGTTTTGTCACTCCAGGAAATACTGTGTTTGGGAATGCAAGCTATAACACCCAGACCGCTCCTCAGAATATTAATCAGGGTAACACTTTCAATACAATTCCCTTTAATGCTAATCAAGGATTTTTGCAGGATGCAGGCATAAGTTCAAGTTTAGCCCGGGAATTACAGAAGCTCAAGGATATGATATCAAATGTTCCTGGTGTAGTCCGTCCTATAGCTGAAGTTCCCACTGATACTCACAGAGTATCTCGATTTATACCATCAATTGGTGACGTACAGGTCCCTAAACGGTTTCAAACCCCAAATATGAAGTTATATGATGGTTCGACGGACCCCGAGGAACATGTTGCACAGTATAGAGAGCGTATGGAGATCAACCCAATCCCTATGGAAATCAAGGAAGTGTGTCTTTGCAACGGATTTGGGTCTACCTTGACTGGAGCAACCATGAAATGGCTACTGAGTATTCCTTCTAATACTATCACTTCCTTTTCCCATTTAATTAACTTGTTCAATAACCAGTTTTTTTGTAGTAGAACATTTGAGAAAATGACAGGTGATCTTTACAGGGTTACCCAGAATCCTAGGGAATCCTTGAGAGATTTTATTACCAGGTTTAGCAAGGAGTCATTGGAGATTCCAAATCTAAACCCGGCTTCGGCAGTGGAAGCTCTTAAGTTGGGGTTAGAAAAAAACTTCTCTTTCGATGATGATCTTGTTATGACTCCATGCAGGTCATTAGATGAAGCAAGAAGCAGAGCTCTGAGGTTTATAAGGCTAGAAGACGATAAGAAAAACTTTAAAAAGGTCTATATCCCGAAGTATGATCAGACGAACAGGAAATCCGAATCCCCGGGAAAATCGTATCGATCAAAACCTTACTATAAGCCTGAAAACCCAGGATTAATGCAGTAGATGATGAAGATGATGAAGAATATCCTAAAATATCTGAATATTGTTTTTCTGTTGATATTGGTGGATTAATGTGTGCCATGCAGGATTTAGGTGAAAAAGCCAGGTGGCCAAGGAAGTTATAGAAACAAGGAACCTACAAAGACAAATCAAAATGGTGCGCCTTCCACGAAGATTTTGGGCACTTGACTGAGGATTGCATTGCACTCAGAAGGGAGATTAGCTATCTTCTCAGCAAAGGCCACTTCAAAGAGCTACTCGGCCGGAAGAAGGGAAAGGAGCAAAATCCTGAAAATATTCCTGAAAAGGCGACTCCTCCACCAACAGATGCAAGAACAATCATGTTCATATGCGGAGGATCTGACATCTGTAGAACCTCTTATTCTGCTGCAAAAAGAAATGCTGACCAAAGAAAGTTAGAAGTGGTTGACAGACCAACAAAGACATCCATCCTCACTCAAGAAAAGACCATATCCTTTGACGAAAGCGATAGAGTCAATATTCAGGATCCTCATCATGATAGCTTGGTAATAACATTATATGTGGCTAATCATTATGTATGCAGGATTCTCATAGATGGTGGAAGCTCTGTCAACATTATTCAACTAGATGTACTTAAGAAGATGAATATTCCTAAGGATGAGATTATCCCCACCTCCTCAGTATTGGTTGGATTCAGCGGAGAAACTAAGAATACTATTGGGGATATCAAGCTCCCAGTATATGTCGAAGGGGTAAATAAAATCAAAAATTTTGTGTTATTGACTGTTTGTCTTGTTGCAATATTATATTAGGCAGGCCTTGGATACACGACATGAAAGCAGTCCCCTCCACCTATCACCAATGTGTGAAACTCCCAAGTCTGTGGGGAGTCATCAAAATCATCAGCGATCAACAAGATGCAAAGAATTGCTACACCTCTTCTATGAAATGTACTGCCAAACCCCAGCAGGCGTAGCAATTACAGAAGCCAGCACGAGACGTAATAGAGGCCAGGGAACAAGAAATCAAAGAAGTACTTCCTTATCCCGAGGATCCTGAAGTCAAAGTGCTGATGGGAACGAGTATTCCTGAGGATATTGAGTCAAAATTGCTCGATTTCCTCAAGTCGAGACTGTCAACATTTGCATGGAAACATGAAGATATGACAGGTATTTCCAAAGATATTATAACACATAAACTTGGAATTGATAATTCTTTCAGGCCAATCCATCAAAAGAGAAGAATGTTTGCACCTGAGAGAAACATAATTATCCAAGAAGAAGTTGAAAGACTTTTGAAGGCAAATATGATTAGGGAAGTCCAATATCCCCGATTGTTGGCAAATGTGGTGGTTGTGCAGAAAAAGAATGGAAAATGGAGAGTCTGTGTGGATTTCACATACTTGAATAAGGCTTGTCCTAAAGATCCATTCCCTCTACCACACATCGATTCAATGGTAGATGCTACAGTCGGCCACGAGATGCTGACATTTATGGACACATCCTCAGGATTTCAACAAATCCAAATGGAACCCTCAGATCAAGAAGACACAACCTTCATGACTCCCACATGTATTTATTGTTATATTGCTATGCCTTTTGGACTTAGAAATGCAGGTGCAACCTACCAGAGGTTAGTTAACATAATGTTCAAAGAGCAACTAGGGGACACGATGGAAGTATATATTGATGATATGGTGGTGAAGTCCAAAAAAGCTGAGGATCATCTCCAGGATCTCAAGACTGCATTCGCTATCCTCGACAAATATAACATGAAGCTGAATCATGCGAAGTGCCATTTCGGAGTGAAGGCTGGCAAATTCTTGGGATACATGGTCACCAAGAGGGGGATAGAGGCAAGTCCAGAGCAGATACAATCTATCCTGAATCTAAAATCCCCAGCATCAGTCAAGGATGTTCAAAGGCTGACTGGCAGGATAGCAGCACTCAACAGATTCATATCCAAATCCTCATAAAAGTGCAAAGAATTTTATGATATCCTGAGGAAAAATAAGAAGTTAGAATGGACCAGTAAGCATGAGGAAGTTTTGATGTCCTTAAAAGCTTATCTTTCCTCAGCTCCTCTACTGGTAAAACCCGAAGAAGGTGAACCTCTATCTCTATATTTAGCTGTATCAAATAATGCTGTGAGTGCAGTTTTAGCCAAGAATCTCGAAGGTCAACATCATCCCATATATTATGTAAGTAAAAGTCTATTGGATGCTGAAACCAGGTATTATTATCTTGAGAAATTAATTTTAGCACTTATTATGGCATCTACTAAACTTAGACATTATTTTGAAACTCATCCTATTCTTGTTAAAACTAATTACCCTATTAAGTCTGTTTTGAGAAAACCAGAAATGTCAGGTAGGATGGCAAAATGGGCTGTAAAGCTGAGTGCATATGATATAACATATGAATCTAGGCCTGCCATCAAATCCCTGGCATTAGCAGACTTTGTGGTTGATTTCACCAGTGAACTTAAAGTAGAAGCAGACTTGGAAGTCCAACAACTTGAAGAAACCAAAGATAAGTGGACTCTATACACTGATGGTGCTTCAAATGTTAGAGGAACAGGTCTCGGGATCTTGCTGAAATCGCCACAAGAGGACATTATACTGTAAGGCCCCGTTACCGGTGCCTCACATTGGACGTTGGATTTACTCATAAACGTAGTTCTAAATATCAGAGTTAATTAAAACATTCGTGGAATATTAAAACATTCAACCAATATATTACATAACCATCCTTTCTTGTTCTAACGGGCATTCAGATTATTTAAACATAAAACATTGTCTTTAAAATAACATAACATTTCCTTGAGATGCCAGCTTCTTCCAGTCCATGCCATGTGCTTCCTCTTATGCAAGCTGCCTCAGTCTACTCACCTGCGTGCATACTAAAAGTCAGCCACGCTGAGTGAGTTCTAGTTAATCATGCAACATACAATCTGTCCTCATATTTCCACATGTGCCCGAAGGGGTGTACATTAATCATACATATTCTACATACATAACTATCCATCCTATTTAAAGAGCCTTTCACCCTATAACCTCACAGATATTATAAGGGTCTGGTCCCCAACATCACAGATATTATTAGGGTCTGGTCCCTACCATCACATATATTATTAGGGTCTGGTCCCTGCCATCACAGATATTATTAGGGTCTGGTCCCTACCATCACAGATATTATTAGGGTCTGGTCCCTACCATCACAGATATTAATAGGGTCTGGTCCCTACCATCACATATATTATTAGGGTCTGGTCCCTTTATTTCATGCAACTGTACTATACCTGTTCTTACATACTTTCCTTGATAATACGTACAATCTCCGAAGAGCGTTCATGTACCATCAACATATCATTCATACATTATGCATACATCATATATATTCATACATACATCTTATCTTACATCATACATATCAATCACATCTTTAACTACCACCTGACGGTACATGCAATATTCGAAAATCGTTCACGCACCGTTAAGAAATCATCATACATAAATCATACAAGGCATACACTTACCACTCAAGGTAAGTGTATTAACTATCACATCGAGTATGCACACAGCCCCGAAAACATAACAAGGAAGTGGGGCTAGAAACTCACCTGAATGCGGTTACATTCTCCGTTTATAGTAATCCCTTTCTTGAGTTGTGCACGACTAACTGGATAACAATTACACGTATCAATTAACTATCACTACCCATATCGTCTTTCTAGTTCAATCATTACCCGCAACTAACGGGGGTCTGGGCGCAGCGCCCTTGGCAGCGAGGTTCTAGGGGCGGCAGCCCCTAGCGGGGTCCAAGGGGTAGAGCCCCTGGCTGGGGTTAAGCTGCCAGATCAGCTTGGAAAAATTCTATTTTCATTAACTGTCTTAACACATTTTCTATTAGGATTTTAATTTATTTTCTAATTCGTTAACTAATTCCTCATAATGATTTAAGTCTGATTCATAATCCGATTCATTACCGAACTTAACTTAAGCGAACTTAGGGGTCAGCGAACTTAGAGTCCAGCGAAGTTAATCATAGGCGAACTTGTCAACAAGCGAAGTTGGCCAGCGAACTTAGTTTCGGGCGAACTTGACTAGCTGCGAACTTATTGTGGCGAAGTTGTCAGGGGCGAACTTGGCTGGCGAACTTGCTTGCAAGCGAACTTGCGTGAAGGCGAAGTTGGCTTGCAGGCGAAGTTATTCAGCATTCGCCTCTGTTCATTCTTAATCACCAAAATCACCCTCGTTTCATCGAAAAATTCTTGGATATGACGTTAACAAATCCCGCGATCATTCCCATGGCCTTGTTCGGGTAAAACTTAGCCCGGAAAGACATAAAGTTTGGATCTTTAAGCTCAAAACGTTTAATAACATAACTACGGTTTAACGAGCCGTTTATGTTTACGGGTTCATTAGGTTGTTTTATCATCAAGTTTACCTCTTTACGTTTCGTTCATACCCTATCCATTCTCGTTCTAAGTTTCGAGGCTAAACGCTTATAAGAACGTAAACTTTAAAGGTAAACGACATACCTCTACGAGCTCGTTTGCTCTAGGTTAGCTTGCTTACGGGTTATCGATCTTGTATGCAGCTCGCGTAGTAATGGTCTATCAAGAATCACGTTGCTTGCTCGGCTTGGATCTCACCTCTCTCTCGGCCGAAATATGTGAGTGGTGATATGTGTGTGTTTTTTAGTGTTAGAGAATAAGATGGTAAGAATGAGGGTTTAGGGTTTAAGGGTGGTTTAAGGGGATATTTATATCCCTTAAAGCCCATGGACCTGAGGCCCATTCCCTTTAATTCATCTTAATTAGTCCAAGTCCATGATTTTTAATAATACTAATTAATTATTCAGGCCCAATAACTAAACGCGATTTTCTTTTATTAAATACGAAAATTCTAGGATGTTACAAGTCTTCCCTCCTTAAAGAGGTTTTATCCCCGAAACCTAACTATTACATAAACAGTCTAGGGTAGAACTTGCGCATCTCATCTTCCGCTTCCCAAGTAGCATCCGATCCCTTGCGATGTTTCCATATCACTTTCACCAAAGGTATAACCTTGTGACAAAGCTGCTTCTCCTTGCGATCAACAATCTCTATCGGTTGCTCGATGTAGTTCAGATGTTTATCAACCCCGATGTCCATTAATGGCACGTAAGACGTGTCATCATCTAGACACTTCCTCAGATGAGAAACATGAAAGGTTGAATGAATCCCTTTTAACTCATCGGGTAAATCCAGCTTATAAGCTACTTCACCCACACGATCTAAGATCTTAAACGGTCCAATATACCTCGGACTCAACTTCCCTCTCTTTCTAAAACGAATAATCCCCCTCCAAGGCGAGACCTTGAGCATCACATTGTCACCAATGTTAAACTCAATCGGTCGTCGCCGCTTGTCAGCATACGACTTCTGTCTGTCTTGAGCGACTTTCATTCTTGCTTTGATCTGATCAAACTTTGATGATGTTTCTTGCACAACCTCTAGGCTTCCCATCTCCTTCTGACCAATTTCTCCCCAACACACCGGGGTTCTACATCGTCTCCCGTAAAGCATCTCAAACGGTGGCATACTAATACTTGAATGGTAGCTGTTGTTGTAGGAGAATTCTGCTAGGTGCAGATGATCATCCCAACTTCCTCCAAAGTCTAAAACACAAGCACGTAGCATATCCTCAAGGGTTTGGATCGTCCTTTCAGACTGCCCATCGGTTTGAGGATGATACGCCGTACTGATCTTCAATCTTGTTCCCATAGCTTCATGGAATTTCTTCCAAAACCTTGAAGTAAACCGAGTATCTCTATCAGACACGATCGATAACGGTACTCCATGCTTAGATACTACCTCTTTTATGAACAAACTTGCTAACGTTTCTGATGAGATGGCCTCTCGTATAGGCAGAAAGTGAGCACTCTTGGTCAAATGGTCCACTATCACCCAAATGGTATCATGATGCTTAGCTGTACGAGGTAGCTTAGTTATGAAATCCATAGTGATGTGTTCCCATTTCCACTCAGGTATCTCTAGCGGTTGCATCTTCCCATAAGGCTTCTGATGTTCGGCTTTGACTTGTAAGCAAGTTAAGCACTTACTGACATAATCTACTACATCATTCTTCATTCCAGGCCACCAGTAGTCTCTTTTCAAATCTTGATACATCTTTGTAGCTCCAGGATGAATCGAGTATCTTGATTTATGAGCTTCATCTAAGATTCGACCTCTGAGATCTCCATGGCGTGGAATCCACATACGGTCAAATCTAGTCTTAACACCATGAGTGTTTTCCATCAACTCATCTTGCTGGCCATAAATCCTTTCTTTCTTAACTAACCCTTCATCTACTAGCACCTCTGACTGTACCTTGACAATCTCTTCAAAAAGACTTGAGTTCATAATCAGCTGGTATGACTTCACTGTTGCAAGGACTTTCTCATTCTTACGACTCAGCGCGTCGGCGACCACATTAGCTTTACCAGGATAGTACTTAATTCGCAGTCGTAATCTTTTATCAATTCTAACCACCTTCTCTGCCTCATGTTCAATTCTTTCTGCTCGAAGAAGTACTTTAAACTTTTATGATCCGTATAAATAGTACACTTAGTACCATACAGGTAATGCCTCCATATCTTTAAGGCATGCACTACTGCTGCTAGCTCTAAATCATGCGTCAGATAAGTACTCTCGTGAACCTTTAACTGCCTGGACGCGTAAGCTATCACCTTCCCTCGTTGCATCAACACGCAACCTAACCCATAATGCGAAGCATCTGTACAAACAACCAAATCCTCGTCACCATCGGGTAGAACAAGAATTGGAGCTTGCGTGAGTCTCTTCTTTGATTCCTGAAAAGCTTCTTCTTGAAACTTACCCCAACTGAATACTATCGACTTTCGGGTCATACTGGTCAACGGTGCGGCTATCTTGGAGAAACCTTCGATGAATCTCCTATAGTAGCCAGCTAACCCTAGGAAGCTTCGTATGTCAGTCGGATTCTGTGGAGTCTTCCAATTTGTTATCGCTTCAATCTTTGCGGGGTCCACCATAATCCCTTCCGGATTAATAACGTGACCTAGGAATTGCACTTCTCGCAACCAGAATGCATTTCGAAAACTTAGCATACAACTTCTCTTTCTTCAGAGTCTCCAATACCTCCCTCAGATGCTCTGCATGATCAGACTCGCTCTTAGAATAAATCAATATATCATCGATAAAGACGATAACTGACTTATCCAACATCGGCCGACAAACCCTATTCATCATGTCCATAAATGTTGCAGGAGCATTCGTTAGACCGAATGACATCACGAGGAACTCGTAGTGTCCATACCACGTCCGAAACGCTGTTTTAGGGATGTCTGTTTCTTTTACTTTCAACTGGTGATAGCCTGATCTGAGATCTATTCGTGAGAACCAACTTGAACCTTGCAGTTGGTCAAACAGATCATCAATCCTTGGCAAAGGATATCTATTCTTTACCGTAAGCTTGTTCAACTCGCGATAGTCTATGCACATTCTCATACTTCCATCCTTCTTCTTCATGAATAACACTGGTGCGCCCCACGGGGAAACACTTGGTCTTATGAAGCCTTTATCGAGGAGTTCTTGCAGTTGGGACATCAGTTCTTTCATTTCGGACGATGCTAGCAGGTAAGGCGCTTTCGAGACGGGCTGGGCTCCTGGTATTAAATCTATCTGAAATTCTATCTCTCGCTCCGGTGGCAACCCCGGAAGATCCTCAGGGAATACTTCTGGGTAGTTGCACACGATAGGAACATCTTTCATTTCTTTCGTCTCGGCCGTAGCATTGACAACATACGCCAGGTAGGCACCACACCCTCGTCTTAATAACCTTTCAGCCTTTATCATCGAAATGACGCTAAGCCCTGAACTTTCCTTATCACCATAAACCGTCACGACACTACCATCCGAGGACTTTAGCTTTATTATCCTACTCTTACATACTATCTGAGCTTCGTATTCTGACAACCAATCCATTCCCAAAACTACATCGAACCCTCCTAAGGTCATAACGTACAAGTAACAGGGAACTCATGTCCCTCTAGTTCTATCTTACAATCCTTAACCATTTTCATTATTTTAACCGAAGTGTCACTAGCGGTCTCTACTACAAAAGTTTCAGACGCTCGGCAACATTTAATTTTAGCTAATTTACTAAATGTCGTAGCTACAAAACTTCTATTCGCACCCGAATCAAATAATACTGAAGCAGAAATACCGTTTACTAAGAACGTACCAGTCACAACATCAGGAATCTGCCTAGCTTGCTCCTGGGTTAGCATGTAGGCTCTAGTCCTCGGTCTTGCATGATCAGCATCTTTCTTCCCACTACCTCCAGCCTCACCATCAGTGCACTCCCTTGCCATATGGCCTGTCTTGCCACATTTGTAACATGCTGGCTTTGCATTGCACTCATTGGCATAATGCCCTACCTTTCCACACTTGTAACATGCATTCGACCCCATCCTGCATTCCCCACCATGAGCCTTTCCACACTTGTTACACACATCAGAACTCTTACCCCACTTACACTCACCACCATGCATCTTTTCGCAAGTCTTACACGACCTCTTTTCCCAAACTCTTGGTTGCTTGTTCTTGGGGTTCCATAACTGAGTACCAGGTCATTTGGTAGGAGCGACCCACTTCTTCTCTTTCTTCTCTTCCATAACCACCTCATCTGCCAAGTCCTCATAAACCGTTTCTGCGAGCCCCACAGCAGAATCAAAAGTACCTGGTCTACCCGCCTTGACCAAGACGCGAATATTCTGCGGCAGTCCCCTCAGGTAACACTTGATCCGCTTGGCTTCAGTGTTCACCATGTCTGGCACCAACCGAGACAGGCGGTTGAATTCAGTGGTGTATTCGCGGTGTGTCATCTTACCGCCTTCAGACTCAAAAATTTCATTTCAACCCTTTCAACCTCTGCATCCGCACAAAACTTCTTCATCACCAGATCTTTCAAATCATCCCACCGCATAGCTTTTATCTCCTCTCGGGTCTTCCTCTGTTCAACAGATTCCCACCAGTACATAGCCTCATCACCGAATGACTGAGTGGCATAACCCACAGCTTGGTCGGGACAGCACTCGCTAATACGGATAATCTTATCCAAGGCGGTTATCCATTGAAGAGTAGCGATTGCGTCTTCCAAACCGGTCAGCTTCGGCGGATCACAACCCTTGAAGGACTTATAGTTGCACCCACCTCAGCCTCTTTTCCCGTCATCGGCTTTCACAGAATTAAACCCACTCGGGGCCTCCCTCTCTTCTTCTTCGTCTCTCCTACCATCACCTCCTGCCCCTTCAGCAGTTCTTTCACGGCTTCCAGCAGACCCTCCAGGAGTCATACTCTTCACAACAGTGGCTACAGCTTGAACAATAGCTGCTTGGATTGCGGGATCCAGTTGAACCCCTTCATTGTTATTCGGGTTCCCTCCAGCTGCGCTTCCCTCATCTCCAGTGTTGGAAGCTGTTTCAACCAAAAGTTGTCGGACACGACGAGGCCTGCCACGACGTCCAGTGCGACCTCCAGCTCCAGCAAACTCTCCAGCTCCAGCCATCGTATTCCAAAAGGGAAAACACAAACATCATCACTCAAGGAACTATTCAGTACAAGGATTGTAAGGCTAACAGGTAATAACAGTGGCCAGTTGTGATTAGCTGATCACGTTACTTTCCGTGTCCTATACACTTCCCTTTATGAGTCTATTTGTGATGGTTCTAATTTCAAACAGTCAAACAAAGCAAGTAATCAATTAATCCTATCCCTAATCATTCATTTACCCTTCCCTTAGCAATTAAGCCAACATTTACATTCATTATTGAACCATATACCTTACCTTTACAGAGCTTGCTTGAGTGACACATGGCATTCTTGGACTGGCATCTTCTTTCTTTTCTTACCTTAATCCCATTCTCTGTTCGAGTCTAAGCATGTAGGATGCTTAAATTTCTTGAACTTTGCTCTGATACCAACTTGTGAGGCCCCGTTACCGGTGCCTCACATTGGATGTTGGATTTACTCATAAACGTAGTTCTAAATATCAGAGTTAATTAAAACATTCGCGGAATATTAAAACATTCAACCAATATATTACATAACCATCATTTCTTGTTCTAACAGGCATTCAGATTATTTAAACATAAAACATTGTCTTTAAAATAACATAACATTTCCTTGAGATGCCAGCTTCTTCAAGTCCATGCCATGTGCTTCCTCTTATGCAAGCTGCCTCAGTCTACTCACCTGCCTGCATACTAAAAGTCAGCCACGCCGAGTGAGTTCTAGTTAATCATACAACATACAATCTGTCCTCATATTTCCACATGTGCCCGAAGGGGTGTACATTAATCATACATATTCTACATACATAACTATCCATCCTATTTAAAGAGCCTTCCGCCCTATAACCTCACAGATATTATAAGGGTTTGGTCCCCAACATCACAGATATTATTAGGGTCTGGTCCCTACCATCACAGATATTATTAGGGTCTGGTCCCTACCATCACAGATATTATTAGGGTCTGGTCCCTACCATCACAGATATTATTAGGGTCTGGTCCCTACCATCACATATATTATTAGGGTCTGGTCCCTTTATTTCATGCAACTGTACTATACCTGTTCTTACATACTTTCCTTGATAATACGTACAATCTCCGAAGAGCGTTCACGTACCATCAACATGTCATTCATACATTATGCATACATCATATATATTCATACATACATCTTATCTTACATCATACATATCAATCACATCTTTAGCTACCACCTGACGGTACATGCAATATCCGAAGATCGTTCATGCACCGTTAAGCAATCATCATACATAAATCATACAAGGTATACACTTACCACTCAAGGTAAGTGTATTAACTATCACATCGAGTATGCACACAGCCCCGAAAACATAACAAGGAAGTGGGGCTAGAAACTCACCTGAATGCGGTTACATTCTCCGTTTATGGTAATCCCTTTCTTGAGTTGTGCACGACTAACTGGATAACAATTAAAGAAGTACTTCCTTATCCCGAGGATCCTGAAGTCAAAGTGCTGATGGGAACGAGTATTCCTGAGGATATTGAGTCAAAATTGCTCGATTTCCTCAAGTCGAGACTGTCAACATTTGCATGGAAACATGAAGATATGACAGGTATTTCCAAAGATATTATAACACATAAACTTGGAATTGATAATTCTTTCAGGCCAATCCATCAAAAGAGAAGAATGTTTGCACCTGAGAGAAACATAATTATCCAATAAGAAGTTGAAAGACTTTTGAAGGCAAATATGATTAGGGAAGTCCAATATCCCCGATTGTTGGCAAATGTGGTGGTTGTGCAGAAAAAGAATGGAAAATGGAGAGTCTGTGTGGATTTCACATACTTGAATAAGGCTTGTCCTAAAGATCCATTCCCTCTACCACACATCGATTCAATGGTAGATGCTACAGTCGGCCACGAGATGCTGACATTTATGGACACATCCTCAGGATTTCAGCAAATCCAAATGGAACCCTCAGATCAAGAAGATACAACCTTCATGACTCCCACAGGTATTTATTGTTATATTGCTATGCCTTTTGGACTTAGAAATGCAGGTGCAACCTACCAGAGGTTAGTTAACATAATGTTCAAAGAGAAACTAGGGGACACGATGGAAGTATATATTGATGATATGGTGGTGAAGTCCAAAAAAGCTGAGGATCATCTCCAGGATCTCAAGACTGCATTCGCTATCCTCGACAAATATAACATGAAGCTGAATCATGCGAAGTGCCATTTCGGAGTGAAGGCTGGCAAATTCTTGGGATACATGGTCACCAAGAGGGGGATAGAGGCAAGTCCAGAGCAGATACAATCTATCCTGAATCTAAAATCCCCAGCATCAGTCAAGGAAGTTCAAAGGCTGACTGGCAGGATAGCAGCACTTGTCAACAAGAGAAGTTGGCCAGCGAACTTAGTTTCGGGCGAACTTGACTAGCTGCGAACTTATTGTGGCGAAGTTGTCAGGGGCGAACTTGGTTGGCGAACTTGCTTGCAAGCGAACTTGCGTGAAGGCGAAGTTGGCTTGCAGGAGAAGTTATTCAGCATTCGCCTCTGTTCATTCTTAATCACCAAAATCACCCTCGTTTAATCGAAAAATTCTTGGATATGACGTTAACAAATCCCGCGATCATTCCCATGGCCTTGTTTGGGTAAAACTTAGCCCGGAAAGACATAAAGTTTGGATCTTTAAGCTCAAAACGTTTAATAACATAACTACGGTTTAACGAGCCGTTTATGTTTACGGGTTCATTAGGTTGTTTTATCATCAAGTTTACATCTTTACGTTTCGTTCATACCCGATCCATTCTCGTTCTAAGTTTCGAGGCTAAACGCTTATAAGAACGTAAACTTTAAAGGTAAACGACATACCTCTACGAGCTCGTTTGCTCTAGGTTAGCTTGCTTACAGGTTATCGATCTTGTATGCAGATCGCGTAGTAATGGTCTATCAAGAATCACGTTGCTTGCTCGGCTTGGATCTCACCTCTCTATCGGCCAAAATATGTGAGTGGTGATATGTGTGTCTTTTTGAGTGTTAGAGAATAAGATGGTAAGAATGAGGGTTTAGTGTTTAAGGGTGGTTTAAGGGGATATTTATATCCCTTAAAGCCCATGGACCTAAGGCCCATTCCCTTTAATCCATCTTAATTAGTCCAAGTCCATGATATTTATTAATACTAATTAATTATTTAGGCCCAATAACTAAACGCGATTTTCTTTTATTAAATACGAAAAGTCTAGGATGTTACATATATCTCAATCCATATCCTACGGATTCCAAGCCACAAACAATGAGGCAGAATACGAAGCTTTGATAGCAGGATTACAACTAACAATCGACATGAAAATCAGGTTTATTCAAGTACATGTTGATACATTATTATTAACTAATCATTTTAATGGTTCATATACTGTTAGAGGAGAAAACCTAATGAAATATTTAGAGCTAGTCAAAAAACTAGCAAAGTGTTTCGAAATGTTTGATATTTCACAGGTACCTAGAGAAGAGAATGTTGAAGCAGATGCCCTAGCATACTTAGCTTCATCCTTCATAATATCGAAAGGTGTCAAGATTCCTATCATACCATCCTGAGCCCTGCAATAGAAGGGCAAGGTGTCAATGAAATATCAGAAGATGATGAAGATATGGGAGTCAAAAATCCCGAAGATAACGAAAATTATTGGATTATCCCAATCAGAAGATATATTCAGGATAGAATTATCCCCAAGGATGAAAACCCAAGAGCTTTTCGCACAAAGGTAATCCCATATACTATAATGAATGATATATTATACAGAAAATCTCTTGAAGGACCATATCTTAGGTTCTTGGAGAAGGCAGAAGCTCAAGAAGTTCTTAAGGATATCCATGAAGGAGATTGTAGGAATCACACTGGGGGCAGAGTACTATTCTCCAAAATCCTGAGGATCGGATACTTTTGGCCAATGATGAAGAGAGATGCTATGAGTAATTCTCAGAAATGTGATGCATGCCAGAGACATAGCAATATTCTCCACCAGCCAACAGAACCCTTGTATCCTATTATATCCCCTTGGCCTTTCATGAAGTGGGGTATGGATATAGTGGGAAAGCTACCAAGAGCTCCTGGAGGAAAAGTCTTCATGCTGGCAATGACAGATTATTTCTCGAAGTGGATTCAGGCTGAGTCTTTTGTTCAATTCAGAGAGAAAGAAGTTATCTCATTCATCAAGCGCAATATTCTGACAAGATTTGGAATCCCGGCAGAGATAGTGTGTGACAATGGCTCGCAGTTCATCGGCAAGAGAACCACCAAATTATGTGCCAGTTGGGGAATCAAATTGATCACTTCAACACATGTCCATCCTCAGGATAATGGACAGGCCGAATCAAGCAACAAAATCATTATCAATAACCTGAAGAAAAAGTTGGGGTCTAAGAAAGGAAAGTGGGCCGAAGAACTACCTTTCGTTCTTTGCGCAGATAGGACCATTTCAAAGAATGCTACTGGTCAGACTCCTTTCTCATTGGTATTTGGAGCTGAAGCAGTTATCCCGACAGAGATGGTTATCCCTACAGCTAGAGTCAGTCATCAAAATCCCGAAGATAACGCTCAAAGTCTACTTGAAGATCTAGATACAGTAGAAGAACTCAGGGATTTAGCAAAGATTAGAATGGCCTCTTATCAGCAGAAAATAGCAAAGTCCTACAACAAGAATATCAGGGTTCGTAGATTTCAAGAAGGGGATTTGGTTCTCCAAAAAGCTTTTCAGAATACTACAAATCCTACGGATGGAAAGCTCGCACCAAAATGGGAAGGTCATTACTTTATTGAGTCAGAAGCAGGAAAGGGGGCATACAGATTGTCTACTTTGGATGGTAACTTATTACCAAGGGCCTGGAACGCTATCCACCTCAAAAGATATTTTATGTAAGACTTCTATCCCGAAGATATTTGCTATCCTGAGGAATGTAATAGTAATATTAAACAACTAAGGTATGTATTCGAAATTACATTTTTATTCCTTTTTCAATATTATTATTCCTTTATCATGGTACTGACTTAAGCATCAGAGGGGTGTTAGCAAGGCTAACACCCACCCCCTTGCTAACACCCACCCCTCACTTAGAGTTGACTGTTTTGTAGCCTGAAGACATGTGATATCCTCACATGGGATGAAGTTTATTTGGGCCTTGTCGCCAGTATATTTGGGCCTTGTCGCCAGTTTCTTCGGCCTTTGTCGCCAGTTATGGTATTATTCAATGCCTTCTAAGGTTTAAGGGGTTTTCACCTCTTCTTAAGATCGCCTGTAGCGCACGTTTATTCGGCTGTAGTTTGAGAGACAGGGCCAGCACATGAAATATAGTGACTTGTTACCTCGTTATCCTCAGCTATTGCTTTGAATCTCAAGTTTATGGTAGACGTACCATTTCCTAAGGTTTAAGGGGTTTTCACCACTTCTAAAGGGCCTTGTCGCCAGTTTATTCCTAAGATTTAAGGGGTTTTCACCTCTTCTACGGGCCTTGTCGCTAGTTTGTTAAGGCCTTGTCGCCAGTTTGTTTGGGCCTTGTCGCCATAATTTTTGAAAGTATTTTCAGGATAATGTTAATATTGCAGGTTTGTCAGAATATCCTTATGATTGGAGGAACATCTTGAAAGGTAATCTTATTACAAGGATGAAATGGTCTATACATTATCAAAGTTAGTTGCTATATGATTCTGGTATGACTTCTTGTTTATATTCTATGTTACTTGTCTTATATATAAGTTGAATTTTATGACTTGGTGTTGGTTTATGAAACTTAAACTACTATTAAAGAACTTCATTAAAATTTTTCAATTTTATTCTAAGGATTTAATAACAACAACAGGGATTTCGAAGGACTGACTATTCTCGTAATGATGTCAACTTTAGTCGGTGCTAAATCATAAAATTTTGGTGCTACATGGAAAACAGTTTATCATTAGAAAATTTAACAACTGAAATTGGTAAAAAAAAACAGCTGTCAAATTTTGGGGACACTTGTTATGGCCCAAATTTTATAGTCGGATCTGTGGTCAGCTCAGGATCCTAAATATGATCGGGATCCCAAATATGTTCAGGATTCTCAGATAAGTTTAGTATCCTGAGTATTAATGCTAATAAATAGATATTTCTCTATTGGTGTTGATTTATAATTGTAGATATTAATTGTTGATTAAGTCCATGCGAAATACACGGTTGGTGGTTACATAAAATGTGTGGAATGAGTTATAACCGCTAGGATTGAGGGCCAAGTAATGGTTAATGGTCAAATATTGACTATTATGTTGAAATATCGCACTTATAATTAATATTAGCACGTGTGGGACCATGTTTGATGAGTAACTCTCAAAAGAATTGGTCAAAGACGTGGGATGAACATTTATGAACGTGGATAGACTCAAAAGAAGAGTGCCCCAACGGCTATATTGGAAGACTCTTTCAGTTCCGGGATACTCGAAGAATTAGTCTAGGGTTTCCGGATTATTTCTGGATTTCAGTTGTAACTTTCTCTATTTAAATGAGCTGATAGAATCATTTGGAACACACACTCTCACCACTTAGCTACTAGCAATCATTGTAACACTTAGCTCTCGATATTCTATCAGCTCCACCACTTGTAATCATCTTTTTACTATTAATAAAAGTGACGGTGATAGTTTTCATCGTCCGGGGGTTTTTTGTGCTGGAGATTATCATAATCAAGGGCTTTTTCCCTAGTAATCAAATCACTGTGCTCATTCGTTTTCCGTCAAGAACTTTACCTCACGTACTAATTTGATCAAAAGTTACTTTGTTAATTTTTGACCGAAACATGGAGTTAATAAACTTATGAGTCCACTGATAAATGTTCAACAACATTTATTGCTAATTGCGTTGGTATTAATCAACACATTATGTCATTATAACTTAGATTGTTGTTATCAGTTCATTAGACTCCTCCATGAGAAAATTTTATCTGCTGACATAAGAATATATCTCGAAAATTACATTTTCTTATCTTTGAATATGATAAAGTTTAGAGTAATCTAACGGTTTGAATTCTCACTTCTTCTTTTAAAGTATAGTCTTTCGTTTTCTTTAAAAATATCGTAGTACTCTTTTAGATGCTTTACATTGATCTAGACATTTTCAATTTTGAGTAATATCTAAACGAGTATAGACTTGAACTTATATAAGGCTTATACTTAATGAAGCATAAGGAAATAATCTATGTGTTCCTGTTATCCTGTAAAGTAGAGCAGTATGGTTTGTTACATGTGTAAGGAATGTCTCTGAGATCTATAATATTGAAGTGTGTACGAACAATTCTTTGACTCATGTAACATATACTTGTCAGTAGAATGTCATCTATATAAGGACAAGTTTGTTTTTAGTTGCTCCCACTCATCTTGAGGTAGGTACATTAATCCACTTGGTTTTTGATAAAAATAGTTGTATAAATATTTCATCACATTATGATGTATGCATTAACCCATACATGGATATTATTGACATACATACTAAGTGTTCTTAGTCCTTCAGTTTAGAACTTTTAGGTTGTTTTATGAACATATAAATATGTAAGCCAATTGTTATGGAAAGTTGTGTTAATGTTCATCTAATGTAGCTCTAAACTGTTTTAAGCTACTTGAACAATGACGATCCTCAAAGAAATATTTTGTAATATAGGTAAAAAGATTCTTTGATGATTTATTCCCTCTTGAATATAACTTTTAATAATCAATCATGCTTCTTAGTGTCTTAACATTTGTGTTAGGATTTAGTTTAGTTATAAACACCCTTATGTGTTTCAACAAAATCTCAAATGTTATTATGACTTATAGAGTCAATTTTTCTAATAATAGCTTTATTTCATTTAGAAGATTGATTGATATTAATGGTTTAATTATAAGAGGTCTGATCAGTAAGCTTTTCAACATCCATTTTAACTTTAGTTAAGGAGGTTACATAATCATCAATGTTATTAGGTTTTAAAACATAGATGGCCTCCTGAGTTGATTATTGGGTAATTTTAAAAGTCTCGGTTTTATGGATTATCTCTTAGTTAGGTTGCTATCATTTTCAGGATTCTAAGTGTGTAAGAGTTGGTGCAGTATGGTGTACAAGAGGTGTAACTGGAGTAAATTTGGAGTAAAATTTAATGACTCTCCCCCCGCATCTTGTACTTTTAACAAGTCATTATAAGGACTTTTACTGCTCCCACTGACCTTAGAAACCTTTAGGAAATTAGCATTCTTAGGGTCAATATTTAAAGACCAATAAATTCTAATAGAGAAAAAGTTAATGATGTAAGTCGTCGTAGTTTCTCTTGTGAGGATTATTTTAGTAAGAAATCTGAATTTTCCCACGTTTAAGCAATAATGAAACTTTTGTAAGAGTAGCAGTAGTAATTCTAAAAAGATAAGTTTTGATGAAATAGTGTTGTGATGGAGCAGTGTCTTGTACAAGAGGTGTAATTAAGATAATATCAAGTTTTCACTCCCCCACCTCTTGCGAATCTTGTAAGTTACGATTGAGACACTTAAGGCTCCCACTGATCTTTAATATCTCTAGAAAAACTACATAAGGAGTTTCAATGATGTACGTGATGTGGGAATATGTCATATATATGTTAGACTTGATTTGATTTCATTAATATCTAGATGTCATTATAAACTTAGGGACATATTAGAAGAAATTGTTTTAGGTATTTATGAATGAATCTCTTTAAAACCATGGACCATAGAAGTCAGATTAGATACAGGTAAATAGTATTTTAAATGATAAAAGAATTATGTCTGAATATTCCATTTTGAATAAGTTCCATGAATGTCAGTAAAATATAACTTATGGTGGACCCACACTTATTCCTTAAGCCAAATAATATTTAGGGCATCTAACACATGATTAAAATCACTAAGAATGAGATTAGATGAAAAAATCACCCTTATCATTCATGTCATGATTTCTCATGAAATTTGGTTTTAATGGATGAATTTTATAAGTCTCATTTGTATTATGTTAAATTCTTATTTGCATGATAACAAAACTTGTGAAAGTATGTAGTATCATCTAGTTCTATCTTATAAATGCTTCAATCCAAATATTGATAACAAATAATATGAGAGTTTAAGGTAAGAGTGACTTTATGTTGAATATGCAAACCTCAAAACTGTCATAATGTATTTTAAGTATTGATACTAAATTCTGACTAATCACCAGAATATTTAAGGAATCATAAAACGTAATTAGATGACAGTTTTTCATGGTTCTAATAACATTAACATTTAAATTTGTCACTAACACTCATGTTAGTTATTTGTTAATTCCGGGTAAACATATAGAACTAGACTCAACCAATCATGTGTTAATGGGAATATTAGGATTAGCAGACTTAAATATCATTTATACAACTATTAGTTTTTGCCAGTTGTTCTTTTGAATTATGGATAATCTTGTTGCTTATGCCTAATCTAATGGCACATTTTTACAATGAGACTTCTCCTTAGAGAACTTAAAGTTGGAAGTAATACTTGTATTTTGTCTATGAACCTTAGAATTATCCTCTTTTAGGTTTTAGTTGTGTGAGTTTAATAACATCTTATTTCAGTACCATACATTTCTCTTCTTGTACATATTGCTGATCAACATACTCGTTTTCCTTTTGTACTTATGAGTGTTATAGTTGATACTTAAGGCAACAAATTGTAATAATAAAAACTTTTAGTATGTAATGCATAATAAAAGTGTACTTATTTCCATGTGTGAAATCTTAACTTTATGGATCATGGTATTGTACATTATGATGTATTCAGTAATGTCATTTAACCTTATAGTTAGAAATTTTAAGGAGTGCATGAATCTTAGGAGTTATGATTAGTCTTAGGAAAAACTAAATCTAGAATAACTCTAGTGATAGAATTTATTTATATAAGTTCTTGATTATCATTATCGTAAGAGACATTATATTTGACTCATTCTATTTGTTATGCTCCAGATTTCAATGAATGACTGTTTTTTGAAAGAGCAGTAGAATAGTCATAGCATGTCTTAAGGGATAATTAAAACTGAGAATAGCTAAATATTATTGAAACTCTTTATGATGTAAAACTTATATTATGCTTTAATATTAGAGTGGATGATTTGGATGAGATAGTTATTTATAGAAGAAAATTATAATGAGTAATATTATGGGATATTAAGATAATACATATTAAAATTTATGATCATCAGATTAATGAATAATCATTAAAAGTTCTACTTAAACAAAAAATAAATCACCTTTGGGCAGAATTAAAATATATTTAAGTATGTGTGCAAAACAATTGGAACACGTCACATCTGGGCAGAAGTGAGACAATTATTTTAATTATGCACATGCTAGTTTTACTAGATAAAAATGTAACACATCACCTTTGAGTAAAATTGAGACATTTGTATCATGTTATGCAAAAACTAACAAAATCTTTCAATTAGACTTGAATAATATGGTAAATGTAACACATCACATTTGGGCAGAAGTAATACATAAAAATTCACTCAAGTTAAGCTTTTTATGTTTTGTAAAATTTTATAAGATTTAATTGTTTACAAAACATTTAATTAGGAACAGTTTATTGGAAAATTAGAGTTATCGAGAAATTAGTTATCGAGACTTTTGAGTTCTTAGGAATTATGAGTTCTCAGGAATTTTACTGAGCCTGACTTTAGGGGGTTTTCGGGATTATGAGAGTTTTCGGGTTTTATAAAGTTTTCAAGATTTTGGTAAACCAAAACCATTATAGAAAAAAATACCCAAAATTTAATTTTAAATGATTAACCCATAAACTCTTTTTAACCAATAAATTGTTTTATCCAATCAATTATTTTTAAATCCTATAAACTAATTTATGATTAAGATGAAATTCGAATTTTAATGGATTATCTTGTTTCCATATTTAAAAGATTTAATTATAAATATCCAAGATTTTGAAATCTTTTATTGATAAAACTATATCATGTTTCAAAATTTTACTAGATAAAAAATCAATCAAAATTGGACTCAACTTATATTATTCCTACGATTTCCAAAATAAGGACGATTCTTCGTTTTTATGATGAACATGAAGAACAACTTCGAAGAATCTTTAGTCAGTGTTATTTGGAATCGAAATCTTAAACATATTTTTAACATATTTCGAATATATTAGAGTTTTAAATATGAATTTTAACAATTATAACCAGTTTTCTTAACAAAACATGAAAACCGAAAAAAATAGGGTTTTAATCAAAATTCATGTTTTTCGATTTTAATTCCAGATTTAGGGAAAACATTAAGAACTGATTAATCAACATCACTCTGATGCCACATGTTAATCAGTTCTTCATGTAAGTAATAGAAAACATGAATAAAAAGAAACCTATGAACCTGTTGCAGCATGGAGAGTAGTAACCGCAACAGAGTATGATGTAGTCGACATGTTTGTCATCTTGATCGAGTTCCCCTTTAGTATGTATAGTTAATGATGGTGTTAGGGTTCTTGAGAGGAACCCGGTTTAGAAGAGAGGAGACACACGAAATTGTTATACGTGTGAGATTAGGTTATGATGTTAATATTTATCTCTCTTTATATACACCCAATGGGAAACCCTTTATTAGTTAATTATATGTAATATGGCCCATCAACAATTACCAAGCTAATATATAATAAGTTATAGTTAATATTTTGATCTATTATAATATAAATGATTATAAAGGCCATATATAAATATATATAATTATATATTTAATCTTACAAGAATATGATCTTTTAGTGAACAATTCTGGTGTTCTCGAAAAGGGTTAAGTGTTTTGGCAGAATATATCAGTGGCGGATCCAGGAAATTTTCTCATAGGGTCGGAAAACTTTTTAGTTGGTATTCAGTTGACTACCGCTACATAATTCTTTTCCGATCCGGTCCGGCCGGTCGTGTCAAGTAATCAGTATATAAGTTTTTTGGTCTAGTTGGGCGCCTCTAATCGGCTAGAATTAAGTCAGCTCGAGTAATATAGAAAAAAGATATTCAGACAAAAAAAAATACGTGAAACTTCATTAGAAATGCATAAATAACATGTCATATATCTAAAATTGTTCTTTACGGGTTTTCATTTTTTGAAGCTTAACAAAAACATTATATAGTACGCATGTATTTTTCAATAAAACAAACACAACTATTGTTTAAATTCTCATCACCCATTTGATTACGCAAAACAAACTTCACGTAAAATTATTTTCAACGTTTGTGGTTGCGACGGGTAATATGAGAGCAACTTCAATAAACGATAAACCAATACAAATGAAGTTGGTGAGCAAACCAACATATGTAGAAAGTCAAAACATTTTCTTTGAAGATAAAGCTCTTATAATCGTTGAAGATTAAAGCTCTTACAAATCCACAGGATTCGGTATCAAAATTTCACAGCGGTCGGTTGAGATTTAAACACATATATACCACTAAAATAATTCTCATAGAGGTCGGTCTACCCCCTACTCAAAAAGGAGGTACGCCCCTAAAGATAATGATGATGATGATGATGATGATGATGATGATGATGATGGAGGTAGAACATCAAGGGGGGGGCGGGGGGTTGTCCAAAACCATCACTTGCAACACCAAATTGGGGTGTGCCACCTCACCCCACCTCTTTTGATGGAATTTAAGTGGGGGTGGTGGTGTGATGAGTTTTTTTTAAAATTTTATATAATAAATAGTAAAACAAGATTACATTAAATAAAAAATAAAACAAGATTAAATAAATGTTACAAAGACAAATAAATTAAAAAAACCGACAAAAAGAAACCTACGGCCCTTCCCAACTCCACTTGTCGCATATCTCGCGTTTGCGTTGAAGTAGTATCGATTTCAAGGGTTCGTCAAGATGTTAGTGCGGTTGTAGGAAGAATTTTAAATCGGCGTTTTTTTGGTTTTTATTCAAATGGTTGATATACGTCTCCTCACGTTTCATTTTTAAAGCATGAGCTTCTTTCTTTCGCTCCTTTGTCTCGGCCATTTCCGCCAACTTAGCCGACTTGTAGTCGGCGAAGTCTTCGGTCACCGCTTCCTTTCCGAATCTTGACGATTCCCCACTTTTCTTGCGATGCGGTCGTGTGGGTGTGGGTGTGCCTTCGTTGGGATCGACTCTGGGTTCCTCGTTCAAGTTCATGTTCGGCATGTTGCATGACAAGCCGTCGGTAGACGTTGTGTAGTTTCCGGACACTGAAGTTTTTGATCTATTTGAAGAAGATAATTTCTTCCTTGGAGCCGCCGGTCCGTCCATGTCGACCACGGGAATCGGTTCCCACTGCGGGTGATGTCTCGCAACCTTCCACTCTTCCAAGTGGGGAAAAGATCTATATATCAGAAAACCTTGACATATTCGCGCAAAGAGTCATTTATGATAGTCGTCTCGCTCGCTCCGCTTTGTGGAGTTCGAGACTACAAAACATTTAGGAAAATATATATATCAAATTGTAAAAATAAAGTAATAAATTATAAAAAAAAATAAACTAATAAATTTGAAAAAAAAAATAGATACCAATTGGATGAAGAAAACATTAAATTTTGACATTTTTCGATTCAAATCTCCCCACTTGGAAGTCATTTGATCCATGTTTCGTTTGGTTGACCCGGGAAGTTTCTCGAAATGTGCGATAATACGTTTCCATAACATTTCTTTTTTTGTTGGTTTGAGTGTTTTTTTATTCAGAGCAGTGTAAATAAGCCTTGGTCAAGGCGACCTCCTCCGCGGGCACCCAAGGCTTCTTCGCGCCAGTGACATCCTCCTCCCCAGGTACATCTTCATCCACATTGTCCACTTCATGACGAAAAGCACTTCAAATTGATGTATAACATCGTTATCTTCTAGGGGATCGACGGTTGAGATTGAAACATTTGAAAAGCATTATTTGGATAATTTTGGGTAGAAAAAGGTGGAAAATATTGCGATTGGTTTTGGGATGGTTGAAAAGATTGGTTTTGATACGGTTGAAAAGATTGCGATTGTTTATGGGACGGTTGAAAAGATTGGTTTTGGGACGGTTTAAAAGGTTGTGGATAATAAGATTGTTGTTGGAATGGTTGTGCTGTTTCGGGTTCATCTTGTAACCGAAATCTAGTCAGCTCGCCTAGATTTTGTCAAACCTTTGGTCGGGTTTGGGTTTTCTTTGAACCCGAGCCACGTTTCCTAGAACCCTCCATTGGTGTGATGTTAAAATGTTGTTTGTAGTAGAATATTTGAGTAGGATTTGAAGATAGATTTGAGTTATTTAAAATCTTTTTTTATTAAAAAACCACCCCAACGGTCATACCCCCCCCCCAACGGTCATAAACTCACCCTAACGGTCATTTTCTTGAAACTCACCACGTGATGGCCATCACGCGTGATGAGAAGGCCGCCGACGGTGTTTGAGCGTCGATCACGCGTGATAGTGAAACCATCACGCAGCGATGAAGATTATGATTATTAATAAAAGATGCATAATTCTTTCAGGACCAAAATACAGTGGGTGAGAATTAATGGCAATTTATGTCACATTTAATATTGATTTAGTCTTTAACAATTACCAAAATCGTCTTCGAAGACGAAATTCACTTGAAATTCATCTACTCAGATCAATTTAAAAAAACACGGAATTCTATGATTTTTGGAGATGGTTTTCGTGAAGATGATTTCCATTCCAAAATTATCATTTCAGGCGGATTTCATGTGAAAATCATCGGTTTGCGTCAGAACCTTTACACATGGCACAATTTCATTTGTAAACGAGAACCGTTGGCGGGATTTCAAATGTCACGACGGAGATGGTTTTGGTTGGATTATTTTTGAAATTTGGGTTATTTCGAGTTTCTCTCTCTCTCTCTCTCTCTCTCTTCATTTGGACTATTTTAGGAATTTTCTCTAATCTATACTATATATAATGCACCACTCATGGGCAAATTAAGACACTTTTTTATAAGTAATTTACAAATTTTCAAACACATAGTACAACTTTACATAGGGATAAAATAGTCATTCTAACACTAATTTCACGTATCTTATATATTTCTTCAAATTATTTACAAACGTGCCCCTTCAACTTTAATCAGCTTTTGGAAATTTAAAGAATAATTACAACTTTGATCCTCCATCTTTTAACTATATATTATTTGTAATTTCACTTTTAACCCAAATTCCCCCGCGATTTTTAAACGACCATAACTTTTTCATAGGTTAATAGTTTTTTAAAAAAATTGCACCATAAAAACGAGCATTTAATTCTCTTTAATTTGAGTATGATATTGTCATAGTTTGTTTGCAGTTAAAAAACTAGCATAAGTGCCCGCGCGTTGCTGCCGGTTTGTGCAACTTATCCCCTTGTTTTGGTTTGTAGAGTTTGATGTGGTGCGTAATGGGTTATAGTGCGAGACGCTGCCGCTCGTGCATATGGTTTGTTGGGTGTATTTTGTGTGGAGGTGCACACTATGCATCGTGTTTTGTGAAATATATGTTAATAAAGTAGGTTTATGGGTTTTGTGATTTTTAATCAACATAGTTGATTGAATGCATGTTAGTTGGTGAGTAGTTAGAGTTAAAATCTAATCAGGAGATGAAACAAATACTCAAATTAAAGCCACCAAGTTGTCGGTCAATGAATTGTAAATAGGGTATACGTGATTTGATTGTGCACATGCATACTGACGTATGCATATATATATATTGGATAAATGTTGTTATAAAGTGATAGGCTTGTTTAAAATCAAACTAAAAGGGCAAGTCAGTTATGTTTTTCTTATTTTTCAACGAAGTGATATCGAACCATTGAAAATGAAAGAACGATTACCGATGTATACATATATAATGAACAAATATAAACCTAATAATAGAAATGTTAAAAAAACTTTCATGAAAAAGATTAGAAATCACCCAACCCATTCAGTCATTTCAAGTAGCATCAATAATATGTTGTTTTATGTAGTAATAAGTATAGAAACAATAATCAATTTATATAACATCTTGCAAGAAACTATAAAGATATTTTGCAACTAAATTAGAGTATTCTTCATGTGAAAGCAAGGCTATAGGAACCTCAACAAATTTTCTCGCACCTTTTAGCTTTTCTAATAGCTTCTGTTTTAGCTTACGACCTCTTCAATGCACATGAACAAAACTAATAATTTACCATTTAACCCTTCAAAGAGTTTAAGGAATTTTTCATGGGTTCATCGGCTCAAAAGTTGGCTCGTTAAGAAAGCAGCAGAGGCATAACGGGCTACGTTATGTTTAGTAAGCTCGTATATGTTTTTATTTTAATTATGGTTGGTGTAACGTTTGATGAATCAGGGTACACATGGGAACTGAGACATAACGGGCTCCGTTGTTTGGCTCGTTTACAAAATGACCCAAGCGGAGCAGCTCGTTTATAATCAAGCAAAAAACAAACAAGCACTTTCCAAGCAATTTCTGAACGAGCGACGAGCGAGTTTAAACGGCGAACCGTTTGGACAGCCCTAATATTGCAATGTAATAGTTAAAAATAGCTTTGTATTTTGCGTTTTTATAAAATACTTATTGATCCAACAAAAGTACAATTTTATTTTATAATTCTTATTTAAAAATATACATGTGAACATGTGGTGGTTTATAGTTCACATAAGTCAAAAATTTAATTTAAAGACAAATTTGTTACATCAAAGATTTGACATCCAACACCGAAGTACAAGGATGTTGGGTTGGTTGCACTTTCTTTGTAACAAGAAAACACAATTATTATGCATGTTCGGCTCTTCCCAATAAAATACACAAAACCACAACACCATGTTTCATATTTCAGGCATAAAGGAAAATGACATTGATACAAGTGAGAAAATAGGGAACCAATTCTAGCGCAATATTTATAGAGAATAAAATACATTATAGCATTTTCATCACATTACGTAGATCAAAAATAATTTTCAGACCTAAGCAGGCTTTACCTAGGACCAGTTTTAACCGAACCTTACAAGCACATTTTGGAACCAATTGTGTATCTCATTGGGCCATCAAGGGGCTAGGCTTCCATGTGAGCCGTTGCATTTTTCCAAAATTTTTGATTAAAGACCAGCAAACCATTAAAAAAACAAGAATCTAAAAATAGAAGTCTTTAACTAAAAAGATTTCCAACCACTTTTGTTACGTAATCAAACATAACTGGTTGACTTAAGTCACCTTAACTTCACTCAGGTACGCAAGGTTGATCTGACTTGATTATATGAAGAAAGAGTGCACGGCTTCTTTAATAATGATACTTAAACATAGATGATAGGAAAATAATTATATAAATGATCTCAAAGAATAATTTTTGAACATGACATCTCAAAACGGTTAATGAAAAGTTTAAAGACCAGCCCTCTAAATGATGTAACTGAACCTAAACAATGGTTTGGTTTTATATTTTTGTTAAAACTAAATTTCCGTTCATTTATGTTTTGAATGTAATTAAAACCGAAAAAGAAAACCAAAACAAAATTATAGATTTTCATTTTTTTAATTTGAAGTAATTAATAAAAATAAAAAAATTAAAACAAATGTATAATAATCAATTAATTAACAACTTAAAAAAATTGGACTCAAATATATTATTTTGGGACAAATTTGAAATGCCTATAATGCCCTTCATCTCTTTGTTAGACTCAACATTAATATTCCCTCCAAGAACCGCTATATTGTTACAGTCTTCATCCATGTCTAAATCAATTGTTTCAACCAGACAAATTGAGTGAATAAATAATCAAATATGTACAACTACAACATTTTATGAAGCAAACTCCTCTTTCTACATTGTAGCAATTAGTTGCATGCATATGAAAAGATTGATAGTGTTGGAAAATTGTTAAAATGAGTCTTAACAAAATAGGAAGATGACTTTTTGTAAGTCCCGAGCTTGGATCTTTCAATATGATATCAACGAACCTAACGTTATTGCGGAATATAACGTGAGGTGATTAAAGATAAACAAAGGTGTTACGTAAGAACACGAGATCTTGCTTCAAAACACACGTTGTATTAACGTCGGGTGCTTAAGCACAAAATTACACAACTCGTTCACGACCAAAATCACCATGAATGCCAACGTTAAACCCTATACATGTTATCTATATATAGGGAAAGCAAACAACCTAGCCCAACAAAGCCCAAGCCCACCGAGATCATAATGTGATCTCGGCTTACATACACAAACACTTAAACACGATATTCATCAATATTAAACTAAGTACAAACCACTAAATATAGACCTAAAAATATCCCCCTTGGTTGTAGCTTCGTTCTTTAATCATTCTCCGAATGTTCGCTTCAGCCTCTCTATACCCACCATACCATATACCATTCTGATAATGGAAGCCACCATTCCTGTATATTCTTTGGCAGCAGCCTCAAATAGTGGTTCAGCAATAATCTGAAAATTGATCAATGTCTTGATGTCTCGTTCATGAAACTTCAATAGATCTCGTAGATCAACAAAACGATACCGCCCTTTCTTCATTCGAATGACAACAGTGGCAGTCTCACTATCATATTCCCAGAACTGCATCTCATCCAGTGACCCTTCAGGAATTGAAGTAGATAGTGGAATGTGAGTCGCTTTGTTGGAAGCGGGCCACATTACATTCACCACTGTTTTCCCAGTTTTAGGATCTCGAACGCCTTCAGCTTTCTTTAAGAACGACTCAGCTGTGGTCATGTTAGGAAATCCTTTTTCGACTTGTCTTTTCAAGAAATTCCAGAAGTCTGGGGCCTTTTGTCATGATTTGGATTATGAAATGGAGCATTGATGAGATTAGTGAGATCCACCTTTGTCCAGGATCCGAAGTCCTTCATTTTCTTGTAGTACTCAATGGTCCCGGAATTTCGTTTCACCCACCACATAGACTTGTCAATATCAAATCCCCATGACATGATCCTGGACCTGTCACCATACTTCTCTGATAAACCATGTTGCAAATTTAGAATAAGCTTATCTAGATGATCAGACGACTCAACGTTCTGGTTAGAATTCTTCATAATGAGGATCTTCTTTTGCAGTCGATCAGATTGTTCGACAGATTTAGGTGGGATTGAAAGATAGTGCTCCAGTGAAACGGATGCGTCAGCAAGTACAGAGGTATGTTCACTGGAGCTCCCACCTTGATTGACATAGGTTGACTTCATAACCAGGTCTTCACTGCTTTTGAACTCGTCTCCACATTTCTGGACAATTTTTTGTTGGAGATCCAAATACATAGCAGTAAGGCCACCCATACTAGACTGAATCTCTTTAATCTTGGAATCTTTGTCTGAGTTGCCAGCTTCAAGTTCTTGGTTACGTACATATTTTACCACTGAATCTTGTTAGAGTTCAAAGACTCGACGTTGTAAAGCTTGCACGTCCACAGGAGCGTCTTCAAGTACAACCCCATTTCCTTTATTCTGTAGATAAGTGTCTTGCATAGCAAGAATATGAGCAATCTTCCTTGTAGCGCTAGAGCTTGACTGACTAGTCAGGTTTGATGATCCTGATGGCTCATCAAAAACAGGAATATCAGCCTCAAAGTCAAATTCTTGAGCAAAGTCATCAAAAAAATGTTCCTGAGTTTGACCCTCAGTTACAGGTGGGCTTGGATCAACGTGAGTCTCAGTAGTGTCCAACTCACGTTCTTGTTGGCTTGGTGTTGTTGCAGTTGTGGTTTCAGGAATCAGAACGACTGGTCTTAGATCTTTCTTTCTCTTTTTGCGTGGAATAAGATCAGCGTCTGATTCTTCTGGAGTTTCTTCATCTTGAGTTTCAGCAACTATTTGAGGAGGCTTCAAAGCAGTTGACTGAAGTAATTCTTTGAACTTCTCAAACTCTTGTAATTGCACTACAGACGGAGCAATTTCCATTTCACGATGTTCTGTCTCTCCGTCATCTGAAATGGCCTCAAAAGTACCAGTACACCCCTGAACCGACGCCACATGCTCTTCAGCAACCTGAGCACTGACTAACACAGTCTCAGTTTCAGCAAAACGACAAAACTTAACTAGCTCTTAAAGGCCTTGATAGACGAAATTTGATACCTTCCTGGACTGCTTCATCAATCCAAAGGTATTGGGTCCCATCGACTTCATATCCAGCGTCTCGACAGATTTTACAAGATCAGTGTAATGTGAATCAAAGATCATCTTTAAGAACCGAGGATACATAAGAAACATTTCCTTCTTCCTTCCCTTCAGGTTGCTCATCATCTCTGTAACATCCTGGATTTTCAAAGAATAATATTTAAATATATTATTTATTTATGGCTTAAAATTTTTTCGGAGTAATAGAAAAAATTATATTATTAAATAGAGAAAGATTTCGTTAAGTTGTCGTGTGTAAAATAATTAATTAGTATTAAAGAAAGAAAGGATCATGGACTTAGAATAATCAAGATGAGATTATGGATGAGATGGGCTTAGGGTCCATGGACCTTAGGGGATATAAATACCCCCTTAAACCATTCCAAAACCCTAACTCTCATTCCATCCTTTCCATCTTAATCTCTACACACACTCCAAACACACACCTTCCTTATTATTCATAGACGGCCAAGACAGAAAGGAGATCCGAGACCAAATCAAGCTAGCTATTACTAGATCTTCTACATATAAGATAGATCCAAGGATTTAAGTTCATAACCAAGCCAAACGACAACAAACAAACACGAAAAGGTATGTTCTTTAGATTAAAGTTTACGTTTCTATAAACGGTTAGTCTTGAAACTTGAATCTAGAATAGATCGGCCATAGACGAACCTTAAAGTAACAAACTTGACATTTAAAATGAATGAAACAAACCCGAAAGGTGAACGGCTCGTTAAAAGAAACCCTAGATCTAGTATGAGCGTTTAAAGCCTCAAGATTCAAACTTTAAGATTTCCCGAGTCAAGTCTTACCCGGAAATGGTCACGAGAACGTTTAAGGGGTAGGATGGCATCGTGTTAAAGTTTTATATGCTAGATAATAATAATAATAATAATAATAATAATAATAACGAACCAACAGTGAGTGTGATAAACCCATGAATACATACAACCTCGCACACACTAAAGACGCTTACAATCATCATCGATCACATTCAGACTCGATTACAAGGCCGGAGTTCGATCGCAATGTTATCAATCACATACAAAATAGATATACATATAGATACGTCGCATACAAATGCTTCAAGCTCGATTACTCTTGAATTCGATTACAATCAAGACTCAAATACAGCTATGACCCGATTACAATTCAACTCGCTTACAATCAACCGATTACAATTAGACCTTGCTTGACAACGCTCACAGATGGTCATCGATTACAATATACTATAACCTTGAATTCGATTACTCAGAATATCGCACACAAACTGAGTTCGATTACACCGAACTCGAACACATTAAACTCGATTACAATACAGGTACGCTTACAATACCTCTATGCCGAAACTCGCTTACATTGTGTTCGATTCCAACCACTCGATTACAATTAGCTTCAAATCGATTACACTGGACCATCGATTACAATTAGCCAAATCACCCTATGATGGTCGAGTATTTTGTATATATATTAGTGTATTAATTATGTAGTTTTATTGAGTATATTGTTAGAACTTTGGTACTTCCTACGTGCTTTTGTATTTCAGGTAATTGATCGTTAAATATGCTAAATGCGAGACCTGTACGAGCATGGAATGATATCTCGGGAAGACCGAAGCATGATTTGATGTCTTGGGAAGTATTACAAGGATTCGGGAAGAGTATGAATGAGAAATCATAAGCCAATGCTAAAACTGAACAAGATGGGTTGACAAAATACGACCTTGAAGTAAAACGAGCATATCCTGAGCTAGAAAATGAGTTACGGGAGCCATAATATATGAATTTTGGGTTTCTCGACGAGAGGAATCCAAATATGAGGTTTTCTTAGGTCGCAGTACGCGACGGGTAGGGTCTATGGCCATCGCGATACGCGATGGTCTTAAAAAACGTGAAAAAACGGATTTTGACCTCTATCTTCTATTTTCCGAACCCTAATCAGTATTGACGACCAGCAGCAGCTATTAGGCGATTTTGGGTGAATTCCAGGGCTACCAATCATCTCTTGATCAATCCTAATGGCCTTCCTCATCATAATTGAAGATCTATCGATGACGATGCTCGGCTAGTCTTCTCCGAATCATACCTGGGATGTAAAGTTTGTAACAATTTCAGTTTTCTCATGTGACTAAGAACATTTATGTCTAACTGTTTATGGTTAATCTATGATTATTGATGTTTAGTATTTCTGTATGTTCAATCGGTTTAGGTTTACGTTGATCTGAACGATTAGTTACCAGTTGCTATAATAATTGATCATAGGGTTGTTTGATTAGGTTAAATACGACAAAGCATATAATTGCCCTTAACTGAGTCACACTGGCAGGGACCGTTTGATAACCAGTGCCGTGTGTAAAGCAATTATTGTTGCCTAAGGTTTTGTCTAGTTGATCAGTCAGTAGTTAACCGTTAATGATTAATCTGTTAGGTTGCATGAGATTACTGTAAGTTACCTACTTGAAGTCCCGGGTGTGATTTTCTTTGTTAATTGATTGAAACTCGTTTACTTGTTTGTTTGCTTAATTCTCTAAATTCAAATTAATTGCTTGTGTGATCAGCACTAAAAACTAGTCACTTCATAATTAAAAATCTGTTACATGAATACATTGACCACATACTCCTGGTGGATACGATACCTTACTTATCCTATCTATATAGTTTAACTAGGTTTTTGATTGACTCAAACGACGGTCATCAAACTGGCGCCCGTTGCCGGGGAGTTAGTGCGCTTATTTTTTTTCGTGTTATTTGATTTTTGTGTTTAAATTTTAATTTTAATTTTAGTTTTAATTTTGTTTTCAATTTTTAGTTTAAATTTTATTTTTCTGTATTTTACGCGGGTTGTGTTAGTTGTGCGGATTACAGGTTTATGCACCCCCGCCATTCGGGCCGACAGTCTCCGTTAATTTACGAGCCCGAAATAGAGAGGTTAGCTTGGCAGAACCGAGTACAAAACAGAAATTCAGAAATGGCATACAAGAACCAGAACCAGAACCAACACGAAAACTAGAATCAGAACAATAAGCAAAACCAAGACCCATTCCCACAAACTAACGCGTTTCACCCTGACAACATACCTGACCTACCAGACTTCAATAACTAAAATGACCAAAATCACTCAGCTCGTGCTTCCAGAACCCGAAACCAAAACCCAAGACGAAACCTAAACCTCAACTTTGACCGAGCCGGACCATCCGCTCCAAATAATAACCCCAACCGGCGAGTTCGGATAAATATCGATGATTTTCAACCGAGTGTTCCGACAAAAGTGGAAGACGAAGGGGAAAATAATAATGGAAACGAAGGTTTGGAGATTGATAATGAGGTAGACAAATGGGTTAGAAATAATCGGGCAGTTGAGCCCGAGAACGAAGGTTTTGAGCAGGAAGATGTGGGTTATGGTAATCGGGGTGAAAAGGTAGAAGAGCCGGTTAATCAAAGACAGGCTGAACCAGTTAACAGAAACGGAAGGGGTCGAGACAGGGTGAATCGGGCGGAACGGCCCGAGAGAGTTCGTGGTATTCCGGTTAACCGGGGCGGTTTGGGAAACCCCGGGGGGCGTAGGAGGAATTTTATGGCTCCGGTTCATGGTGTTAACAGTCGGTTTAGACCGGCTATCTCGGACGGAGCATCCCCGTTGGTCCCACAGGAACGAGTGCAGGGACATGAAACTTTTAAGTCCTGGCCATCTTACATTAACATCGTTCCTCATTTTCACGGGTTGGCTTCGGAAGACCCGTATTCACACTTGACCGATTTTTCGGCTATTTGCGGGTCTATTGGTGATGGCACGTTCGATCAGGATGGAGTCCGGTTGCGATTATTCCAGTTTTCCCTGAAAGACAAAGCAAAACTCTGGTTTAATTCACTACCGATGCACAGTATCAGAAATTGGGCCGAGATGCAGTAGGTGTTTCTAAACGAGTTTTATTCACAGTCAAATACTACCGAGGCCCGTTCAGACATTCGCAACTTTTCACAGTTCTCTGGTGAGTTATTTCATGAAGCTTTTACCAGGTATAAAGACATGATCAAGAAATGCCAACATCACCAAATCGAACTGTGGGAAATGGTAAAGTGTTTTGTTGATGGGTTGACATACAAGGACCGAAAGCATCTTAAGGCCTCGTGTAATGGTTTGTTGCTGAATCAGCCTGACGAAGATGATTGGGATTATTTAGAGTTTATGTGTGAAGATTCGAAATTTGAAGTAGCAGCTGAAAGACGAAGACGGGGTAATTCATCAAGGTCAATTAAGTCAGTTACGAGTGAGTCTGAAAGAATTACTGAGTTGGAACGTGAACTGGCTGAGTTGAAAAAAAGTAAGAAAAAAGAGGTCGGGAAAGTTGGAGTGAAATTCTCAGTTTGTGAAGATTGTGGTAAGCTCGGGCATCAGGCAGAATATTGCCCCGAGTTTTATGATGACGAGGAGGATGAACCCGATGAAGTTAAATATGCTTACGGGGATTCCAATGGTCAAGGGTTGAATTCAAACACCTATCCCCCGGGCCTGAGGAATCACCCGAACTTTCGTTACGGGAACGCGTCTACACAGTTGAACCCAAACTTTCAGGGATCGAGCCAGAACATGTCGCAGGGTAATTACCGCAAGGGCGGTTATCAGCAACAACAAGGTTCGTATGATCAGAATTGGGGGTATAACAGAGATGGTAACCGGGGTGGAAATTCATCGGGTAATCAGGACCAGCAGAGGGGGTCCTCGGGAAATTCGGATGAGTCGGTGCACTCAAAGTTGGATGCGTTGCTGAAGGTTATGACTGATCATAAAGCTGAAACGAAGCAACAGTTCGAGTTACGAGATAAGTCGTCAGAGGCAATGATGAAGCAGATCGGTCAGCTCGCTTCAGATGTGGCAAAGTTACAGAAGAGCACGAGCCAACTCCCGAGTGACACCACAGTCAACCCGAACCATTACTGCTCAAGCTCCAAGAAGGGAAACAATGTGCACATCAACGCTGTAAGTCTTTTACCTCATTTTGAAATTTCTGTTGTTGAAGTTGATTCACCACCACAGTTTGTTGAGGGGGTGGTGGAAGATTTTAGTGGTGAAAGTTTCGGTCAAAATGAATCAATTTTCCAAAATTAATCAGAACCAAAAACATATGAAATGTCTTTTTGTGAAAATTGCACATATGAAAAATGTTTAAATGGTAAATCGACCAACATGAGAGATGAGGAGGTGGAGAATAATACCACCTCAAGTAAACTCCAAGACCCGGGAGTGCCACTTTTATCAATTCAAATTGGGAACTTTAAAACTGATCGGGCACTTCTGGATCTTGGAGCATGTGTTAGTATCATGCCTGGTAGTTTATATGATCAGTATGAATTTGGCCCATTAGAAAGGGTAAACACCACCATGGTGTTGGCGGACCAAACTCATACACTTCCACGGGGCATGGTGACTAATGTAATGGTTCAGGTGGAGGAATTTTTCTACCCAGTTGACTTTCTTGTACATGACTATGCCAAACATGAGAATAATACACAACCGCAAGTCATATTGGGTAGGCCATTCCTTGCCACAGCACATGCGGTAATTGATTGTGCTAGGGGGATATTGGAGATTAAGTGTGGGGATCGTGATAAACGGTTACCATTGTTTGAAAATGCTACTAACCATGTTGTTGACAAGTGTGAATCCTTGAGAAAGGATCACACAAAAGAGAAATGTTTTGTGACTGACATGAATGAACTAAGGAGTAGCATGAAGGAGAAAGGATGGAATGAGATGTTGCATGGAGTTAGAGATGGTGAGGAAGCAACTACAAGAAAGGGAAAGAAGATGAACAAGAAAGAGGTAAAGAAACCGCCAGACGTAAATGAAAAATGGCAGGATCATGGCGTTCCAAAAGGTTGGGAGGAATCTCTTGAGGAGCGTGCATGTAACGAGAAGGCTGCACGGGGGCAGGCTAGACGCCCACCTTGAATGTCATCAAATTTTCAAAAGGGTGGTATTTGTACATTTTGTATATTTTTAGTTTGCATTTTTTTTATTTATTACTAATTGTATTTCAAGCGTACCATCATAGTAAAAGCTAAGTGTGGGGATACCACTCCACGAGAAAATGAGGTTTCAGTTAAGCGACCCAGAGTGCTTTCATGTTCATTTTGTTGTGGTTAATCCAGGTACGTGTATATTATGTTGTAACCGAACTTTGTGGGTGTAGTTCACTATAAACCCTCACGAGACCCCACTCGTCCTCCCGGGCTACCGGGGGGTTTACAGGGCTTGTTGCATATGCAAAATGCAATCGTGATTCCTACGAAAGTGAGTTAGGTCTTTTAACGTTTTTAACTAACTTAACAGAATTTCTTATGAAACGACTTAATTTGGCTCGGTAATTGTTAAAATAAATTTAATAAATATTCATTTTCATAACTCTTAAAAGACCTATGTCTTACACTTGTGATAAGATTGCTTCTACACGTCTCGAGATTTTGCAAGTTCGATTGTCAGTTTGGTAATTGGATGAGACGAGAGTTGTGTTTTTGAGAGTTCACGAGCCGACTGGTCCTTCTCCAGTCCCGTTGATATCAGGTGATTTCAGTTTCATAATTTGTTTTATTTTTATTACTTTAAACGTTAAAAGTGTAATTGTATAATTATTAGTTGAACCGCCACATTTGAGCCCCGAATTTTAAAATTGCTTATTTGTCAAAAAGTCAATTTCAACCCCGTCCCTCAAATGTTTATTAATCGTTTTATCTATTTTAACATTGAGGACAATGTAAACCTCAAGTGTGGGGATGGGGGAACTTTGAAAATTTTAGCCCGATGGTACCTCGAAGAGTGTTCGGAAACCGAAGTTGTTAACTGTTAATTATTGCAATTAATGCCAAGTTATAGGTTTCTGGTCGTGGTTGGTTTTTCAGCTTCTCGATAGTCTTACTCACAAATTTTTTCAAAAAGAGAATTTGAAAATGGGTTTGTTTAGGCGAGGATAACGAGTCAAGGGGACGGGTATACATATTTCATATCGGCAGCCCATTATTCCAGACATATTGTGAGATGGCCCCCTATACTTAATACACATACTATGTAATAGATATAAAACATGTCTTACACCATTGATTGAGGGAAACCAGTATGTTTTACAAAGTTAGAACTTGCTTGTCACATGCTTATCGAGATCTTAATACCACCATCTGTATGTAGATTAGGACTTTAGAAATCCCTTACGTACACTTCCCCCCCCCACTAAATAAATTTCCTTACCCGACATTATTCCCCTAGGAGCCCATTTGGACCATATTCCTTTTCATTTATTAAACTGAACATTACACTCCATTTCAGCCTTGGCCTTCACTTTATTTTAACCCTGTGTTATGAAATCCAGTTCGTTATCGAGTTGTATCTAGTCAGTTGTTGAGCATAGTACACAATGTACGTATGTCTCGGTTGAGTTGTAAATATGTGTTTATCAGAGTTGTATATTTATTTGCTTCAGTATATTGTCTATCAACTACAAAAAAAAAAAAAAAAAAAAAATCAGCAAAACGCCAAAAAGAAAGTCAGTTCTTATTCAGTTATGTAATTAGCAGTCTGTTTATTTTTGATTAGTTGTTTGTGTATTTGTAAACTGGGTTACATCCACCTTAGTCACTAAATATGCGTATTCCGCACCCAACCTAAGCCCCAGCAAAACATTAGTCCGAGTCTTTATGCAACCGATGGGTAATGGGTGGAGATAAGACTGGCCTGCAAACTTATTAAGTTGTGACTCATATTTGGTATTTGAGAGCAGAGACATATACTGGCACATCTTTTGCTAGTCCAGATATTAAACCGAGAGGAATGTTAATAGTGTGAGGGGTATGAACATGTATGCTTTAACCGGAAACAAAGTACACTCATCTGGACGGCTCTATTGTTTTTATTATAGCACTTAACCGTATTTGTGGGATGTCAATCTAGAAAGTGTCAATCTGGGAAACTGGGTATGACCTTAAACCTTACTAGTATTAATGACGATAATTCACATACCTATGATGGAGGTTAATGTTTACTTTAGAGTTTTGCTTGAGGGCAAGCAAAAGATAAGTGTGGGGATGTGATGGTCAGGTATCTTGTATATATATTAGTGTATTAATTACGTAGTTTTATTGAGTATATTGTTAGAACTTTGGTACTTCATACGTGCTTTTTTATTTCAGGTAATTGATCATTAAAGATGCTAAATGCGAGACCTGTACGAGCATGGAATGATATCTCAGGAAGACCGAAGCATGATTTGATGTCTTGGGAAGTGTTACAAGGATTCGGAAAGAGTATGAATGAGAAATCATAAGCCCATGCTAAAACTGAACAAGATGGGTTGACAAAATACGACCTTGAAGTAAAACGAGCATATCCTGAGCTAGAAAATGAGTTACGAGAGCCATAATATATGAATTTTGGGTTTCTCGACGAGAGGAATCCAAATATGAGGTTTTCTTAGGTCGCAATACGCGACGGGTAGGGTCTATGGCCATCGCGATACGCGATGGTCTTAAAAAACGTGAAAAAACGGATTTTGACCTCTATCTTCTATTTTCCGAACCCTAATCAGTATTGACGACCAGCAGCAGCTATTAGGCGATTTTGGGTGAATTCCAGGGCTACCAATCATCTCTTGATCAATCCTAATGGCCTTCCTCATCATAATTGAAGATCTATCGATGACGATGCTCGGCTAGTCTTCTCCGAATCATACCTGGGATGTAAAGTTTGTAACAATTTCAGTTTTCTCATGTGACTAAGAACATTTATGTATAACTGTTTATGGTTAATCTATGATTATTGATGTTTAATATTTCTGTATGTTCAATCGGTTTAGGTTTACGTTGATCTGAACGATTAGTTACCAGTTGCTATAATAATTGATCATAGGGTTGTTTGATTAGGTTGAATACGACAAAGCATATAATTGCCCTTAACTGAGTCACACTGGCAGGGACCGTTTGATAACCAGTGCCGTGTGTAAAGCAATTATTGTTGCCTAAGGTTTTGTCTAGTTGATCAGTCTGTAGTTAACCGTTAATGATTAATCTGTTAGGTTGCATGAGATTACTGTAAGTTACCTACTTGAAGTCCCGGGTGTGATTTTCTTTGTTAATTGATTGAAACTCGTTTACTTGTTTGTTTGCTTAATTCTCTAAATTCAACTTAATTGCTTGTGTGATCAGCACTAAAAACTAGTCACTTTATAATTAAAAATCTGTTACATGAATACATTGACCACATACTCCTGGTGGATACGATACCTTACTTATCCTATCTATATAGTTTAACTTGGTTTTTGATTGACTCAAACAACGGTCATCAAAATGGCGCCGTTGCCGGGGAGTTAGTGCGCTATTGTTTTTCGTGTTATTTGATTTTTGTGTTTAAATTTTAATTTTAATTTTGGTTTTAATTTTGTTTTCAATTTTTAGTTTAAATTTTATTTTTCTGTATTTTACGCGGGTTGTGTTAGTTGTGCAGATTACAGGTTTATGCACACCCGCCATTCGGGCCGACAGTCTCCGTTAATTTACGAGCCCGAAATAGAAAGGTTAGCTTGGCAGAACCGAGTACAAAACAGAAATTCAGAAATGGCATACCAGAACCAGAACCAGAACCAACACGAAAACTAGAACCAGAACAATAACCAAAACCAAGACCCACTCCCACAAACTAACGCGTTTCACCCGGACAACATACCTGACCTACCAGACTTCAATAACCAAAATGACCAAAATCACTCAGCTCGTGCTTCCAGAACCCGAAACCAAAACCCAAGACGAAACCTAAACCTCAACTTTGACCGAGCCGGACCATCCGCTCCAAATAATAACCCCAACCGGCGAGTTCGGATAAATATCGATGATTTTCCACCGAGTGTTCCGACAGAAGAGGAAGACGAAGGGGAAAAATAATGGAAACGAAGGTTTGGAGATTGATAATGAGGTAGACAGATGGGTTAGAAATAATCGGACAGTTGAGCCCGAGAACGAAGGTTTTGAGCAGGAAGATGTGGGTTATGGTAATCGGGGTGAAGAGGTAGAAGAGCCGGTTAATCGAAGACAGGCTGAACCAGTTAACAGAAACGGTAGGGGTCGAGACAAGGTGAATCGGGCGGAACGGCCCGAGAGAGTTCGTGGTATTCCGGTTAACCAGGGCGGTTTGGGAAACCCCGGGGGGGCGTAGGAGGAATTTATGGCTCCGGTTCCCGGTGTTAACAGTCGGACTTAGAATAATCAAGATGAGATTATGGATGAGATGGGCTTAGGGTCCATGGGCCTTAGGGGATATAAATAAACCCTTAAACCATTCCAAAACCCTAGCTCACATTCCATCCTTTCCATCTTAATCTCTACACACACTCCAAACACACACCTTCCTTATTATTCATAAACGGCCAAGACAGAAAGGAGACCCGAGACCAAATCAAGCTAGCTATTACTAGATCTTCTACATATAAGATAGATCCAAGGATTTAAGTTCATAACCAAGCCAAACGACAACAAACAAACACGAAAAGGTATGTTCTTTAGATTAAAGTTTACGTTTCTATAAACGGTTAGTCTTGAAACTTGAATCTAGAATAGATCGGCCATAGACGAACCTTAAAGTAACAAACTTGACATTTAAAATGAATGAAACAAACCCGAAAGGTGAACGGCTCGTTAAAAGAAACCCTAGATCTAGTTTGAGCGTTTAAATCCTCAAGATTCAAACTTTAAGATTTCCCGAGTCAAGTCTTACCCGGAAATGGTCACGAGAACGTTTAAGGGGTAGGATGGCATCGTGTTAAAGTTTTATATGCTAGATAATAATACTAATAATAATAATAATAGTAATAATAATAATAATAATAATAATAATAATAATAATAATAACGAACCAACAGTGAGTGTGATAAACCCATGAATACATACAACCTCGCACACACTAAAGACGCTTACAATCATCATCTATCACAATCAGACTCGATTACAAGGCCGGAGTTTGATCGCAATGTTATCAATCACATACAAAATAGATATACATATAGATACGTCGCATACAAATGCTTCAAGCTCGATTACTCTTGAATTCGCTTACAATCAAGACTCAAATACCGCTATGACCCGATTACAATTCAACTCGCTTACAATCAACCGATTACAATTAGACCTTGCTTGACAACGCTTACAGATGGTCATCGATTACAATCAACTATAACCTTGAATTCGATTACTCAGAATATCGCACACAACCTGAGTTCGATTACACCGAACTCGAACACATTAAACTCGATTACAATACAGGTACGCTTACAATACCTCTATGCCGAAACTCGCTTACATTGTGTTCGATTCCAACCACTCGATTACAATTAGCTTCAAATCGATTACACTGGACCATCGATTACAATTAGCCAAATCACCCTATGATGGTCGGGTATTTTGTATATATATTAGTGTATTAATTATGTAGTTTTATTGAGTATATTGTTAGAACTTTGGTACTTCCTACATGTTTTTGTATTTCAGGTAATTGATCGTTAAAGATACTAAATGCGAGACCTGTACGAGCATGGAATGATATCTCGGGAAGACCGAAGCAAGATTTGATGTCTTGGGAAGTGTTACAAGGATTCGGGAAGAGTATGAATGAGAAATCATAAGCCAATGCTAAAACTGAACAAGATGGGTTGACAAAATGCGACTTTGAAGTAAAACGAGCATATCCTGAGCTAGAAAATGATTTACGGGAGCCATAATATATGAATTTTGGGTTTCTCGACGAGAGGAATCCAAATATGAGGTTTTCTTAGGTCGCAGTACGCGACGGGTAGGGTCTATAGCCATCGCGATACGCGATGGTCTTAAAAAACGTGAAAAAACGGATTTTGACCTCTATCTTCTATTTTCTGAACCCTACTCAGTATTGACGACCAGCAGCAGCTATTAGGCGATTTATGGTGAATTCCAGGGCTACCAATCATCTCTTGATCAATCCTAATGGCCTTCCTCATCATAATTGAAGATCTATCGATGACGATGCTAGGCTAGTCTTCTCCGAATCATACCTGGGATGTAAAGTTTGTAACAATTTCAGTTTTTTCATGTGACTAAGAACATTTATGTATAACTGTTTATGGTTAATCTATGATTATTGATGTTTAGTATTTCTGTATGTTCAATCGGTTTAGGTTTACGTTGATCTGAACGATTAGTTACCAGTTGCTATAATAATTGATCATAGGGTTGTTTGATTAGGTTGAATACGACAAAGCATATAATTGCCCTTAACTGAGTCACACTGGCAGGGACCGTTTGATAACCAGTGCCGTGTGTAAAGCAATTATTGTTGCCTAAGGTTTTGTCTAGTTGATCAGTCAGTAGTTAACCGTTAATGATTAATCTGTTAGGTTGCATGAGATTACTGTAAGTTACCTACTTGAAGTCCCGGGTGTGATTTTCTTTGTTAATTGATTGAAACTCGTTTACTTGTTTGTTTGCTTAATTCTCTAAATTCAACTTAATTGCTTGTGTGATCAGCACTAAAAACTAGTCACTTCATAATTAAAAATCTGTTACATGAATACATTGACCACATACTCCTGGTGGATACGATACCTTACTTATCCTATCTATATAGTTTAACTAGGTTTTTGATTGACTCAAGCGACGGTCATCACCCTACACTGCTTACATTGAGCCTCGATTACAGTAGAACCGATCATACCTTGGATCTGTTTACGCGACTCGTTTACATATACACATAGAGACTCGCTTACAACTTAAATCGAATACAATGATTAAAACATAAACCCGATTATAAAATAAATAAACAAACTCCTTTACAATGCCTTGGCTCGCTTATAATGTAATTAACAACAATAAATGCTTGACCACGTTAAGGCTCGAATACATTATATTTATATAAGTACATATAAGTACCCGTTAGTTAAAGATGTGTGTATAAATATACGCATACGCGTACCCACGTCATTATACGTCAAAGGGTAATCTAGGGTGTTAAGCTAAAATATTAAAGAAAGAAAAAAGGAATATTAAATAATTAAAAGCCGTATACCTTAGTATATATATAAAATAATCTAAGCATAATGTAATCTATTACAATGCCCATAGATTACTCCAGACTTGGCACATATATTAATACGTGTACCCTATATACAGTTAGCAGGGCACAATTAAAGAAGGGGATTACGATAAACGGAGAAAGAAACAGGATCCAGGTGAGTTTCTAGCCCCGTTCCTTGTTATGTTTTCGGGGCTGTGTGCATTCCGAGGATGGAGGGTGACCGGACCCTAATAATATCCGAGGATGGAGGGTGACCGGACCCTAATAATATCCGAGGATGGAGGGTGACCGGACCCTAAGAATATCCGAGTATGGAGGGTGACCGGACCCTAATAATATCCGAGGATGGAGGGTGACCGAACCCTAATAATATCCGAGGATAGATAGGACAGTAAGTATATAGTATGAAAATAATAAAGTATGAAAGTATGTATGAAGTTATGTATTGATAGTAAATTAGTGTAGTAGTTATGATATGTGTATGAATGGTATGTTGCTTGATTAACTAGAACTCACTCAGCATAGCTGACTTTTAGTATGCACGAAGGTGAGTAGGTTGAAGCAGCTCGCTTGAGTGGAACACGTGGCATTGGATAAGAGGCTGGCATCGAAAGACTCAAGACATGTTATGTTTTAACTACCTAGTTTTTGAAAGACAAGTTATGGTTTGTTATGAAATGTTTTATGAAAGTTTTTATATTCCGCGAATGTTTTATTAACTCTGATGATTAGAACTATGTTAATGAGTAAATCCAACACCCACATGTGAGGCACCGGTAACGGGGCCTTACAATCTCATTGAACACGAACTTGGAATAGTTGTAGTTCCAATCCATGATCAGAGCAACTACAACTGATATCTGAATGTGGCTAATCTCATCAGATCCTCCTTTTCGTCCCGACACACAAGTAAAGAACGTGTGTATCATAAACCTCCAGTAAGGGTGAAACAACTTCTTGATAGCAAAAGGATAGGATCCCTCGTAACCCATCCGGATCAGAACTTCCGTAACAGCTTCAGCCGGACATTCCGTTGGATAGTCAGGTTGATCTCCAAATAAAAGAACCTCGCGAATAATGGCCTCTGAGATGACGACCGGCTTCTTTTGAACTTTGGAGTCTATAGTAAAAGCTCCACCTACTCCTCGCTGGTTGATCGAGGCTTTATTCCAGAACTCCATGATCATCTTCTTGCATATGACAGGAGTTCCTCGTAAAGTGTGAGAAATCCTGCAAGTGTTGAGACCGACGATCATAGACTTAAACTCCTTGTGTGTCATAGGTGGATCAAACAAATATCCAGCTATATTGTGAGTATCAACGAACTTTAGTGGTGCTTGATCAGCCATTTCTGCAACAAACGAGTTAAGTTAGCAATAGTTTATGTAACTTGATTAACAAGCATAAGTTTAAGGATATGGATTTAATATTTTTATGCATCAGGGACCAAATATGAAAGATAATAATGTTTTATAATAAATTTCGGTCCACAAAGGATTATTTTTGCCAGCAAAGGATGTTCTCTGTCCACTCAAATAAATTTCGGTCAGAAAAGGATGATTTCGGTCAGTTAATGAGTTCTCTGTCCAATACCACCGAAAAAAGTGGGTTCTCGGTCAACAATAAGAGATCTCGGTCAACGGAAGTCAACCGAGAACTCTTGGTTTGACCAAGGGTTTTGGGTCAAGCCAACAGAGGAGAAAACCCTTTGAATTCATCCTTGTAACTCGTGTCATCTTCTCCAAAAGGCCGATATCTCCATTAACAAGAGACCTGCAACTAGCTCTTAAGACCACAACGATGGTCTCAATCAAATCGAACAACCAACACAATACGAGTTCATTATATGAATCAATAAACAAAGATCCGGACAATCATTGACATCACATCTCAATCAAACCCACTAAGATTAGCACAATAGTATCACAACACATTATCCATAGATCTCTTACCTGTAACTGAAAACTAGAATACCAAGACACAATCAAATTTGATTAGAATAATAATGAGTGAGGGTTTTCGGCCAGGAGGTTTTTGAGGGGAGATGATTATTGAGAATAAAATCAAAAATAGAGATTCAAAACCATTTATATCCCCAAACCTAGTGGGCCTAGAACCCCGATGAGCCCACTCCAACGAGCCCAAGTCAGAAGCTTAGCACAAGACCAATATAGACAGTAAACAGACTCAAGGCCCAAAAAGTTTTAATCAAATCAAAAATAGCCCCTTTTCATCACTTGTTTCGAGGAGAGTAATTCTTAGGTGAAAAAGAAATCAAAATATAATAAAATAAAAAAGAAATGACCAAAATAAAAACTAATGAAACACAGTATAAGAATACAACATGAAACACCTATCTTCTAGTAATTTAGCAAATTTTAGGATCAAATTTCAGTTTTTGATAGAAATACCACCTCTATGAAAAGATCCGAACATGGAATCTTATTGATTAAGGTGCTTTCACAAGGATTCATGTTTAGCGTTATTATGACATAAAGAGACAGGTTGATAGCAGGTATAAAAAAAACTTAGCATGATTTTCATTGCGTCAGTGATATGGATTAGGTGCAATTAGGCATAAATCTCATATGGACATCACTCATGGACCTGTGATGCCTCCTATCTCTTCTCAAAGCGTATTTGGTTTTCCCCAAATCACCCCAATTTGACTCCAACCCCCTAGTGCTTGATCAAACTTTTATAGAAAACAGGAAAACTTTTAAGTTTTAAGGTTGAACGTTGGACTTGAATGTCTTTCATTCAGAGTGTTTAGGACTTATTTGAATGCCCCACCCTTGTAGTTCTAGTTTGACCCGTTAAGCTTTTGAAAAACCAAGAATTTAACAACTCAAACCATATACATACTTATATTATTTTTTTTTAATAAACAAAATAGCACAATAATTTTGGTGATCAAGACACTAACGAGCTCGTGTATGACTGGGTAATTACTTTTCTGCCTATCATTCGGAAAGATGTCTATGGAGACATGTACATTTCTTCAAAATGACTCTCCACAGTGAGTTCAGCAGATTTAGTTTATATCACTTCATCGTTTACACATCATGGAAAGCTACCATACATATCAATGACTCTTCTAGAGGCTTTTAAGCTTAATAACTTCACCCGTTAGGTACACAGAAACAATTTATTTATCATTTTCCAAAGGTTGGATCAATTTTCATTTGAAAACGTTTTGAAGCTTCAAAAAGCAGTTAACTGAATAATCATATCACTTCCCAGAGAGTTACAGAAGACGCAATTTTTAAAACTCAGTCACCCCAGTCACTCTTAGTTTTCAGGTAAATGGTTATCCCGTATGTCCACAAGTGATAAACAGGACCAAACACATATGAGAATACATGTCCCTCCAACTTAAAATTACCAAGATAATTTTAAGTGAAAGAATTTAAAACAAAGCCACATCACAATCACCCCAGACGCTTTCAATCTTTAGATGAATGGCTATCCCGTGAATCTATGAATAGATGACATGACCAAATGATGTGCTGAAAGTAGTCAAATAGTTATTAACTAAAAATAAGCTAATCTAGACAATAAGATTATAAATTACGTATACTAGCTAATTAGACTCGACTTACTAACACGACTATTTAATAATATTATTTAAGGGGGAGTTTTAAACTATTTAATTAAAACCTAACTAATGATTAACTTAATTATTACTTAAATAAACTAATTAATAAACTAATACTTAAATAATTAACCCTAACCCTAATTAATTAAAATATAATAAAACATAATCATTATTTAAAACCTAATTAATTAAATATTATAAACTTAACCCTAATTAAATAAAATATAATAACTATTAAAACACTTAGATTAACTCAGATGATGAAAATAACTACCAAGGCTAGAATCCCCAATGTTACGGCAATCAATCAAATGGGAAACTTAAGTTATGGAACCGGGATCGTAAAATAGACCCTTGACAGAAAACCCGAACAGGACCCTTGACCTTCAAGAAGACACCTATGGATTTCTAAAAAGTTTTAAGACTCACCAGTTTTAAGAATTAAACTTCCTTACGGTTATTTAATAATTTATGTCTAAGTATCTTTATGACGAAATCCTACCTTACAGCGCGGAAATCAAAGATAGTTAAGAAGACTAAATTGACTTAATAGACTAAGCTGACAATCAAACCTAGATGGACTCCTTACGAAGAACTAAATATAGCAATCCTGACCAACAAAGATCTATCAATAACCTATCACCTTACAGCTTTCTAGGCTAACAGTTCACGTTTATCTATTTAATTAGTTTTATTGTTTCTATGATCTTAATGCATATCAATCATAAACTAGTCAAGAACACACAGTAAATGACCTAACAAAACCCTACCTACGAAACAATCACCAAGGGTAATGTGAAACAATAAATCCAAGTAGATAAAACCAAGCACTCATACGCATCAATTAATTCAAACTTAATAGTTTACTTAAAACATAAAATCCATAAGGAAAAGAAATCCCAAACAAAATCAAACCGAACAAAGGTTCATCACGACCTATGTAGTTTATGAAGTTTAGCCTAGCATCATATAATATAAATCAAACAAAGCAAATAAAACTGAAAACATGGTGAATGAATGAGAAACGAAAGATTAAAGACGATAAAACTCGTAGTCTTCGATCTTGAACATAAAGCTCTTCACCAGCTGTTCTTTTGCCTTCAAAATCACCACAAGACTCAAAAGTATGCTCTCTAAAACTCCAAATTCGTCTGGTGGCAGAAGGGTATTGTCAGGTTTAAGTTAAAGATGTTTAAATACCCAAAACAAGGCCCAACATGTAGCAAAAACGAAATAAAAAATCCTCCAGCAACCCCTAGGCGCCGCGCGGCAGGCTTTGGCCTCCCCGATCGCGCGGCGCGGCGTGCTCCACCTAGGGGGGCGGTCAGACCAGCCCAGTCTGACCGGTTCTCTGACCGGTTCCTTCCTGACGTGTTCCGGATCTCCGTTTTGGCTCTTTTTAACTCGTTTTTCGCCCTTTTCGAACACGATCAACTTCCATTGCCTACAAAACATAAAAGTGTTAATAGTATACAAATCTCCACTAAAAAACGAACATAAACTATTAAAATATTAATTGAAATATACAAGGGAAACATAAACATTTAGCATTATATCACCAAACATATAGAAGTATATGTCATTCCAACTGGAGCAACCGACATAATTTTAAGCGAGAGTGAATAAGCAACCTTTTAATAGAAAACACACACTCTTGTTGAAATTTTTTTAATAATAAAAACACACACACTCTTTTTGAATGTTTTAATAATAAACACACACACACACTTTTTGAATTTTTTAATTTTCTCCCCCTAAATTTGTGCAAAAATAAAATATGTACAAATTTATCCTCAAAAAGACTCAATCCTCGAAACGAAGCATTTTGAGAAAACCGACAAGCACATTAAACCTGGCTGTCCCGACCGGTTTTGCAAATAAGTCTGCCACATTATTATCAGTATGAACTTGTTCAAGATGAATCAATTTATGGTTGTAACAGTCACGAATAAAATGTATTTTAATATCAATGTCTTGGTTTTTGAGTGTTGAACCGGATTCTTAACGATTGCAATGGCAGCATCATTATCACAAAAGTTAGGGGTGTCAAGAAATTCCAAATCGTAATCCAGCATTTGATGTTGCATCTAGATAACCTGTGAGCAGCAAGTTGACGCAGCAACATATTCAGCATCGGCAGTCGATGTGGACACCGTTTGTTGTTTCTTGCATTGCCAAGAGATGAGACGATCGCCCAAGAACTGACAACCAGTAGATTTTGATTTTCTGTCAATGTCATCTCCACCACAATTGCTATCAGCAAAAGCATATAAATCAAAATCTGAGTTTTTGGGATACTAAAGACCTAACTTTGGTTGTCCCTTCAGATATCTAAAAATACGTTTAACAACAACTAAATGAGAGAGTTTAGGGTTAGCCTGGAAACAAGCACATTGACAGACAGCGAACATGATGTCAGGGCAACTAGCGGTGAGATACATCAGGGATCCGATCATCGATCGATAGTATGTTTGATCTACGGGATTACCTTCAGGATCAGATGACAAAAGAGGCCTTTCCGCCATGGGAGTGATAGCACTTTAGGAATCTTGATATTCAAACTTTGAAAACATATCTTCAACATACTTTCCTTGATGCAGCAAAATTCCCATTGAACTTTGACGAACCTGCAACCCTAGAAACGTTGTCATTACCCCTAGTGAGCTCATCTCGAACCTCTTCTTCATCACCTCTTCAAACTCAGAACACAGCCCAGTACTGGTCGATCCAAAAATAATGTTATCCACATAGATTTGAACCAGAATCAAGTCTTTCCCAACGGTTTTAAGGAACATAGTATGATCAACAGTCCCTCTTTTATAACCATGACCCTAGAAGATGAGTCGTCAATGTAGCATACAACGCCCGATGAGCTTGATGAAGACCATACAGTGCTTTATCTAGCTTGTAGACATGAGTGGAATTCTTAGAGTCTACAAACCTCGGTGGCTGGTCCACGTAAATCACATCCTTAACTTCGCCATACAGAAACGCAGTTTTAACATCCATCTGATAGACAGTAAAACCCATGAATGATGCATAAGCCTGAAAAATCTGGATGGCTTCGAGTCTAGCTACAGGAGCATAAACCTCAGTGTAGTCTAAACCTTCAACTTGACGAAAACCACGAACAACCAGTCGTGCCTTGTTTCTAATGATAACCCTAGTGTCATCTTGCTTGTTTCGGAAGATCCATCTCGTATCCAACGCTTTCTTTCCCACCGGCAGTTCAACCAATCTCCAGACCTTTAACTTATCAAACTGATTCAATTCTTCATGCATAGCATCCACCCAGCTTGGTTTTTGAATAGCCATTTCTACCGACTTTGGCTCAATCTGGTAAATAAAACAAGAAAACAAGCAGCTATTTATGTGTCTGGTCTGCTCACATTTCTACCGAGTATAAAACACTGGACTGCTCACCGAAACCCGGTTAAACTGGCCAGTTTACATCGGTTTTTAAAACACTAGTTACAACTTAACGAAATCCTAAACCCTATTATATGAGACAAGAATCACATAATGAACCTTTGATTCACCACCTATTAGCGTGATGACTGCCATGTATCTCCAAACACCTCCTCATGAACATTAGAACAAATGAAAAGATCAAATTAACATTCGTTTATTTGCATAAAAATCAAAATCAAATGAAAAAAGTTCAAATAAAATAGAACCCGATTAGAACCAAACTGAAATTTTAGCCACAGTTTACATAATAATTAAAAAAAATTACATTGTCGATTGATAACCTCTCCATGGCTACATATATAAACTTCTATAATCTAAAAAAAATTACATTTCCGAATATATAGTATTAATTGATATTGATTTTCAAAGTATTTTATTAATTAAGGTTTAACTCTAGTTAACCCGCATATGATTCCTAATATATATCATTAACTGATAATTGATATTTAAAATTATGATAAATTTAAAATACAAAGTACAACAAAAATGAGAATGTGAGAAGGAATCTAATCTATTGATCTTAGATTTGGATGGTGGAGATTAATTTAAAAATAAAAATTAATGAGAAGTGCATGAATGTAATAACCCACTTATGATGACTTCTCCACATGCAAGACACATGTCAATTCCACCATCATTTTAAAAGAGTTTTTACTAAAATGGGGTTAGTAGGAAATAATGTTTACTAAAATAGGGATTTTGAAAAGTATTTGTTAATATAGGTGTTTTTGTATAAACTTACTTTTCTCACTCCTAATTTTATTGGATAAGATATTCTCTATTAAAATGTGTTGATTCAAGAAAGATAAAGCTACAAACAAATGTTTAAAAAATAATAAACTTACTATTCTTTAAATTTTTTAAATCATTTTCTCTAAAAGAATTTTTTTTTTAACGACCAACTAAGTAACGTCGGGTACTCATTACGCTGCCCCCATTGGCTAAAGGTAGCCCGAGCCGGCCACTAGTCCGGACAGACGAAGCCCCTAGCGGTCCACCTATTGAGGGATTCACCAGATAAAACCCGACCCCCACGCCCGCCAAATGGCACGACAACGAGAAGCCGGTAAAACCGGGTGAGATCAGGACTCGAACCCTAGGAAGCCAGTGTCATCCCTCATATTGTAACATCCCAAAATTTTAATAAATAATATTTTATATATCATCTCTTTGGTGGACAAGTTTACTAAAGATGGTAAATAAATAATAATAAAGGATGGTGAGATAAGTAAGCTAATTAGATGAATTAATCATTGACTAAAACGGAAAGATGGGCCTTAGGTCCATGGGCTTAAGGGAGTATAAATACCCCATAAACCCTAAATCTTTCCATTTTCATCCAACTTATCCATCTTATTCTCCCTACACCTCAATAACACACAAACCCTTTCCTTTTTCGGCCGCAAGATAGAAAGTGAAATCCAAGATCAAACGAGCCAAGATCTTCAATCTGTCCTCTATATTCGAGCTAGTCACAAGATCCAAGCTCATAACCAAGCTAGCCGTGACCTAGCAAACAATTAAAGGTATGTTATTGATCTTAAAGCTTACGTTTTTATGAACGGATAGCCATGAAACCTGAACATATACTAGGTCGGGTCTAGATAAAACATAAAGTTAACAACTTGATGATTAAAATGGACGTAATATACTCGTGGCTAGATACGGTTCATGAAGGAAACCCTAGGTCTAGCTTAAAGAACGTTCTACGCCTAAAGGTTCAAACTTTATACCTAAAATAGACTAGATCTTGATGAAGGACTATTAACGAGTGTAAAACAGTTACGGGTGATGATAATAAAGGAGTTAAAAGTTCATGATTTGAACAAGTTAGCTGGGCAAGGTGGGAACCTAAGATAGAAAACGAGCCGAGCTGGGGGTTTTCGGCCAAATGTGAAGATCCTTGGTCAAACCTTGTGGTTCTCGGTCAACCAGGCAGTCAATAAGATTTCTCGGCCGGAAAGGTTCTCGGTGATCAGGTATTCTCGGTCAAGAACATGTGTTCTCAGCAACTCTGTGTTCTCGATCAGGGTTCTCGGCCTAAAACATGGGTTCTCGGTTAAGGATAGATTTCAGCCAAGCTTGAGAGTTCTCTGTTGGGTGTTGGGCCTAAGTCCAGTTGGGCCCAGATACCTTAATAGACTGTTGGGTCCGAATCAACTAGGTCCACAACGTGCTGAGCCCTTATCTAATTTAAACGAATCAGCCCATTATCATAAGCCCAACTTAGAAAATAATTTATAATGTTAATGGAAAACGTGTTAAGACAGTTAATGAAAATAAAATTTTTCCAAGCTGACCTGGCAGCTTAACCCCAGCCAGGGGCTCTGCCCCTTGGACCCCGCTAGGGCCTGCCGCCCCTAGAACCCCGCTGCCAGGGGCGCTGCCCCCGGACCCTCGTTCGTTGTGGGTTATATAAAGATAGAAATACGATATGAGTAGCAATAGTTAATTGATACATGTACATATTATACATTTAGTCGTGCACAGCTCAAGAAGGGAATAACTATTAACGATGAACGTAACCGCATTCAGGTGAGTTTCTAGCCCCATTTCCTTGTTATGTTTTCGGGGCTGTGTGCATACTCGATATGATTAGTCAATACACTTACCTTAAGTGGTAAGTGTATGCCTATTATGATATATGTGTTTGTTATAAAAGTATGCTTGACGGTACATGAACGATCTTCGGATATTGCTTGTACTGTCAGGAGATAGTTAGATGATGTGACTGTTTATATGCATGTTGTATGTATGAAGTATGTATATTATAGAATATGAAAGAAGTAAGTAAAATAGATATAAATGAAAAGGGAAGTATGATATGAAGGAATTGATGGTAAAGGGTGGCATACCCTAATAATATCTGTGAAGAAGGGTGGCAGACCCTAATAATATCTGTGAGGTTATAGGGCGAAAGGCTCTTTAAGGGTGGCAGACTCTAATAATATTTGTGAGGTTATATGGCGAAATGCTCTTTAAGGGTGGCAGACCCTAATAATATATGTGAGGTTATAGAGTGAAAGGCTCTTTATAATGTATAAGTATGTATGTAAAGAAAGATAAAATATGAGGTATGAAAGAAAGAAAGTATGAAGGTAAGAACAAAAGTATATACTTATGTATGTATGAAAGAAAGCAAAGAAAGATAAGTATGTAATCTAAGAATGTATTGTATGTTGATTGTATTAACTAGAATTCACTCAGCGTAGCTGACTTTTAGTATGCACGCAGGTGAGTAGAATGAGGCAGTTAGCTTGAGGAGGACGCATGGTAGGGTTGGATGAAGCTGGCATTTGAGGATTTTGGTTATGATGTTTTATCACTATATTTTACGTTGTATTTTAAAAAGACAAGTTATGGATGATTGTAACGAATGGTTGACTATTTTATTATTCCGCGAAAGTTTTTAATTAACTCTGATTTTAGAACTGTGTTTATGAGTAAATCCAACGTCAAATGTGAGGCACCGGTAACGGGGCCTTACACATATCTCCCACATAAATTGGTGAGTGATGTTTTCAATCTCTTTAATTCTCTAAAAGAATTAAAGAAATGTTTTCAATCAGCACGAATAAACAAAAGAAAAAAAAAGAAAGAAAAAAGAAAATTTTGAATTGTGCGTAACATTGTAATAAATTAATAACCAAATAGAAAATATATATATCGTTTGAAAAGGTCAGTACGAATAGCAATAATTTTTAATTTTTATTTGTCGTAACATTCGGGTTATTACGCCCTGCTTGCGGTGCGCGCATATAATGTATATATGTGTGAACCCTCGGGTGGGCAAAAGTAAAATTGCACTAATTTTGACGTTATTTTACTAATCTCGTGAAAATAACGTTAAAAGTGGCGGAAGGTTAATCAGGCATCATGTGGTGGCGTTGATAGTCGAAAGACAAGGGCACATGCACCGATCAGCCGGTGTCCCGATGATTGAGTGCTATGTGCCTTATGTCCAAGGCTTGATGCAAAACTACTATCCAGCCGGGGGTCTCACCGGAAGCAGCCTCTCTATCCCTATGGGATAGAGGTAAGGCTGTCTACATCTTACCCTCCTCAGACCCTACCATAGCATTGCTATTGGTGGGATATACTGAGTACGATGATGATGATGATGATGATGTAACATTCGGGTTATAATTTATTAAAAACAAAGTTGTATTGAAACTAGAGTTTTTTTTTTGTTTGTAAGTTAGACGGTATCGATACCGTACTACTGTACTAGTACTGAGATAAGCCAAAACGATTCCAAACGAACAACACTGGTATTGTTATTGGTTTTATCGGAATCTGTACCTGCCTTAATTTTGATGAGTTTAGTTATGTTTAATAACTTTTCTACACATTCCAGCATAGATTTTGTGGAAATGAGGTTTTAAAATAATATGTATTTTTATACCGTATTAATATCGATGGAAAACCAAAATGATTATGACTGAACACATCAATACCAATATCAATATTAATCCATTTCAAATTTTGACACCCCTAAATATAAATTACAACTTGCAAAAAAAAATATAATAAAGCAATAATAAAAACGATGATAAACAAAAAGCAACACTCGAAAAGCAAATTTTAAGTATTTTGGAAAAATGGGTCGGAAAATAATAATTATTTTTTGTTGTTATTATTATTATTATTATTACTTGAATAAATAAAAATTAATAGAGAAGTAAGTTTTTTTTTTAAAAAAATTTTCTATTGCTCTATATTTCTTGAATTAAAATTTAATATAGAATATCTTTACACAATAAAATTAGGAGTGAGAAAAGAAAGTTTATACAAAAATACCTATTTTAGTAAATACTTTTTAAAATCCCTATTTTGGTAAATATTTTTTCCCATAACCCCATTTTTGATAAAAAAAAACTCCATTTTAAAACGTTTATAACTTTTTCATACGACATTTTATTAGAATTTTTTTTACCATAATAAAAAGCGTTTTTTTATCTTTAATATGAATCTCATATTGTTATATAAAAATAAAAATAAGTTAGTGGATTTTTTTATATTGTGTTATTTGATTGTCCATTGTGTTTTTTAATTGATTTTTCCTATGCGTTGTGTTATAGATTTTGGTAATTGTCTTTTTCAATTTATACTTATATTAAAGATAAAAATTAAAACAAAGATTACATCATTGTGCCTTTTTGTTCGTCATTGAGTCTTTTTGTTCAATATTTGTCTTTCTACTTATAATTGTGTTTTAGTCATTTTGCTCAACATTCACTTAAGTTGAGAAAAATAGTATTATGTTCATTGTGTAATATGTAGATTCCATTATGTTTTATGTTTCATGTCATTGTGTTATATGTATTTACCATTGTGTCTTACGTTTCAGGTCATTGTGTTATATGTATTCACTATTGTGTTTTACGTTTCAGGTTATTGTATAATATGTATTCATCATTGTGTTTTATGTATTAGATAAGTTGCTGAAATTTTTCATTATATTTACATATTATTACACAACGGTGTTATTAGTATTTAAAAAAACACAATGATCAGTTGAAAGACACAATGATGAAAAAACACAATGACAAACAGAAATACATAATGATGAAAAAAGACACAATGATAAGCAAAATGACACAATAACGTAAAATTTTTTTATTTTGATATAACAAAATCATACTTATATTAAAGATAAAAAACGCTTGTTATTATGGTGAATTTTATTAAAAAAATCATATGAAAAGTTATAGACGTTTAAATTTGATGGAGGAATTAACATGTGACTTGTACGTGAAGAGAGAAATGTGTGCTATTACTTTTGTACTCTTTTTCCTTTGGTCCATACTTGACACATGTCAATTAATTATGTCTTCTCACACTTCTTATTTTTGTTGGTCTTTGTAGAATAACTCAACCCTTCAAAATTATACTATTAATTGATATACAACTATAGTTGCTTAAAGATATGGAAATAACTAATCTAGTTATAAACCCTCTGCATAGGTTGCCAAGTGTACAAGTATCCATTTCTACAGTTTGTTGTTGATGGGAATCAAACTCGTCACCTTGTTTTTAAAATGTTTGTAACTTACCAACTCAACTAGGATGAACTGATGTTAGAATTTTCTTTTTCTTAATTGATATAGATTCATAACCTTCCACTTTGATTTCTTTTAAATTACAAACACAAATTATTCTTACTAATCTATATATTTTAGAAAGTTATTTATATCTCTTATGAATCCATAAGATATGTCATATTAAATTTAACTCTTTTGTTTTATGTCTTTAACCATCTGTGTATGATACGGGCTCTATCCTAATTTTCAGTTAATATTATATTTATTATAACATAATTGTAATTGTTAGCTGCTTATGAACTAAAGCTTTTCAATTAATATTATATTTATTGTAATAAAGGGTAAAGTCAAAATACAAAGAGAGACAAAATGAGAAGTGTGAGAAAGTTATCGAGACGAGAGGGAGAACAATAGATGAAACAACTGTATGTGGATTAGGGTTTTCAATTAAGAATTTAAATATGAATATAATATGAATGAAGTGAGTAAATAAGGGTTTAAATCTACCTATTTTAATAAATTAAATAATTGTGACACGTGGTGACACGTGTCGGTTTATGGTTAAACCTCACAATTTTTCCCTCCAAAACTAAGATCTTAATTGACCCTAATATATGTGCATATTCACTTTCCTTTTACATTTGATTTATATTATATTATATTTATACATTTTCATAGAAATAATTATTAACATATTATTTTACTATATATTTCAAAATACTTTGTGAAATCCAAAAATTAACAACAAATCATGGTCGTTAAAGATTGAAAAGAATATATAATTTCAAATGTTATCATTAACATATTTACTATTTATATTGTTGAATGTTATAAAGAAAAACAAAACTCGAGCATGCTTTCATTTTACAAAGTATTTTTTTATTATTATTAAATCATAATTATTAAGAGTTGATCCATTTTTTAAATCAATCAATTTATCTGTTATTATTATTATTGTGAATTATCATATAAATTTATAAACTATAAATATATGCTTTAAATCTATCAATTTATTTTTTCGGTTAATTTAGTACACTATATATTTTTTCGGTTAGTTTAGTAAATATATACCAATCACTTTCATATATAACAAAGTTTATCATATTTAATTTCTTGATTTTTTTTATCAAATATTGTTTCGGGATTTGTGGAACTTAAATTGATTTTTACACTAAAAAATTGGTAAATAGATTGTATGGCACAAGTTAACTACATTTGGGTCAGAAGTTGTTATGGGTCAAAAATGAGAAATCTGAGTATTTTTAAAAGTTTGAGAATGCAAATAAATTTATCGTAAAATTTGTTACGGGGTTCAAAATGTTGACTTGAAAATGTCAAACGGATAAAAGTTAGAATCTTAAACATGATTTTGGGTTTCAAATTTATTTTGAAGGACATTTTTGGAAAAAAAAAATCAAAAGGTTCGGGATTTGGTAAATTCACTAGTTTTCACTTGACTATCAAAATTTAAGAATAGATGGTGAACACTTACGAAATGTCACCCCATGCCTATCAATTCTCCTAACTTGTTTCAAATTTGAAACATTTGTGTCAGCGTTAACTTTTTTTTCAATTGTGATCAGAACGCTGTATGAGAAATATTCATATTGTCAAACTTATCAAAATCTTTTTCATGGTTTAGCTCAGAAAACATAGTTATTGAATAACTTCCGTCGTTATAATTTAGTGTTCTCATTTTCTTATATGGCTTGTAAATTGATAAATATGTTAATAAAGGTAACGCTCCTTCAGTATTTAGGCTGAGTTGTCCGAACTAATATTATATGACTATTGTATGAGAAATTTTCTTCTTGAATTCCTTCAGTTATACATATATGATAAACAATGAAGATTTCAATAAAAGAAGCGTTCTCGAATACATTTTTACACGTGCATTTTTTTATTAATTTTATTTAAAAAAGTCATTTTGTGATATAAAAAAAATCAGTTTATATACACATAGTATAGATATAAGCATAGATGTAATACATTTTTTTATATACGTTATGTAATTATTTTATTGTAATTTTATAATTTGGATAATCTCGTGTCTTACACGGGCTCTAAAACTAGTATAAATATAATACGAATGAAGTGAGTTGACATCTAGTAATAGGAATGCGGTGATATGACATTAAGTATGCGTACGTAATGTAAAGCAATTCCTACGATATATTTTGGTAACTAGAGCAACAAAATCTGAAAACAAATACGAATACCCAAATAAAAACAAAAATGAAGGAAGAGTGTGATCTTAATGGAAACCTAGGTTCAATACCCATAAATAACACTTTAGAAGGGGTATGAGTGGCTCAATAAATGAAGGCTGGGATCTTTGTGATCTCAAATTTGATCACGAGGGCCTCCGGATTTTACCATCAGTGGGCTTCAGGCGGTTGGTTTTTTCCCGGAACTGGAGATAACTTTGATGAGCTTAAGGGATCTGTACAGTTAAGATGAGCCAGCTGGCGGTGACCTTTTGCCATTAGATCACTCCGTACAAAAATGAAACTAGCTTACTAAAAAAAAGAAACCAGATGTTCACTACCAGATCATCAAAAGATGAATTCACTGCCAAATACATACATCTTGGATGTTTGTTGTGTTAGCTTGAGAAGTTAATTTTTTTTATTTTTTCAAATGAGACCACGTCTTTGCCATAAATCAACTATCATATTCTTTTCCGCATTTTCCTAAAAAAAATATTCAATAGATAGTTATGGAAAATCAACAATTTGCCGAAATAAAATAAATTGTAAAACACTTTCTTGTTCTTTTAGATGTGTTAGATTGAGAAGTGCCTTGTTTGAAGCCTAATACAGCTTGTATAGTGCTATACTTTAGGCTCTATACAAGCCGTAAAGACATATACGGCTTGTATAAGGGTTATACGAGCCATATAAATATCACAAGGTTGCCTCTTTGTTCCATCCATATACTTGCCAGTCACGCATGACTTATATAGTTATATGAGTCATACAAGTCGTGTAGACATAGACAGAATGGGGTGGTGTTTGTATACAAGATAGAGTAGTTTTAATTGAAAATATATAAACGTTTACAATAAAGTGACATACTGACATGTAAACGTGCAACACGCTACGCACCAATTCTTTTTGAATAGAAAAACCGTTCCTACTAAAAAAGTTAAAAGTAAAACTCTGACGTTGCCTTTCGAAATATGGCTGCCTCCTTCAATACTGGATTTGTATGGAGTATTAGAGCATTCTCGACGTTGAGTACTCGGCGTCTAGGCGCGATTTTTACAACCATGGTGACATGTAAATGTGCAACACGCTACTCATCAACTCTTTTTGGATAGAAAACCGTTCATACTAAAAAGGTTAATAGTAAAACTTTGGCGTTTTCTTTCAAAATATGTCTGTCTCCCTCAATACTGGATTCTTATGGAGTATTAGAGCATTCCCGACAGCATTTTTATCTCAATCTTTATGATTATACTAAAATACACTACATTTATTTTTTCCTGTTAAATTAAATAATATTTTTTATATTTTTATTATTATTTTTTCTCTCTTCTTCACTCATAACCACTTTCAAAAAACATTTAAAAACTATAGATGGTGAATGATGTGCTAAAAGTAGTTATAAAATAAATAACTAAAATTATACTAATCTAGACACTAAGTAATACTCTAGACCCTTAAACTACTAACCGGCAAGTGAACCGGTCGACTCTAGTACAGCTAAGTAAGTCCGGATATCGAACCCACGAGACTCTTTAAATTACGAAACTAGCAAATTAGACTCAACTCCAAGACACGACTATTTATTAATAATATTTGAGGGGGATTAAACTAATTATTAAAACTCTAATAATAATTAACTAATGATTACTTAACTATTAAACTAATAATAAACTAATTAAACCTAACCCTAATTAATATAATAATAATAAAACATAATCATTACTTATTAATTAACTATTAAAACTTAAACACTAATTAGTTTTAACTACTAAACAATTTAGGAAACTTGGATTGATTCAGATGTTCAAAATAACTACCTAGGCCGGAATCCCCAAAGTTACGGTTATTAATTTAAATGGAAAAACGCAAGTTATGGAACCGGGATCATAAGATAGACCCTTGACAGAAAACCCGAAAAGGACCCTTGAACTTCAAGAAGACGCCTATGGATTTCTAACAAGTTTTAAGACTCACCAGTTGTATATTAAACTTCCTTACGGTTATTTAATTGCTTATGTCTAAGTATCTTTTATAACGAAAACCTACCTTACAGCGCGGAATTCAAAAGATAGCAAAGCAAACCCGATTAATTTAATAAACTAAGTTGACAATCAAATCTAGACGGACTCCTTACGAAGAACTAAATCTAGCAATCCCGACAAGCAAAGATCTATTAATAACCTATCACTTTACAACTTTTTAGACTAGCAGCTCACTTTTATTTGTTTAATTGATTTTATTGTTTCTATGATCTTAATCGATATCAATCATAAACTAGTCAAGAACACACAGTACATGACCTAACAAAACCCTATCCTATGAAACAATCAACAAAGGCAATGTGAAACAATAAATTCAAGTAAACAAAACCAAGCAATCATGCGCATCAACTAAATAAAACTCAACCGTTTACTTAGAACATAATATCCATAACGAAACGAAAATCCAAATAAAATCAAACCGAACTAAGGTTCATCACGACCTAGGCAGTCTATAGAATTTAGCCTAGCATATTAAAATCAAAATCAAACAAAACAAATAATAACGAAAACATGGTGAAAGTATAAGAAACGGGGAATCGAAGATGATAAAACCCGTAAACTCGAACGTGAACGTGTAGCTCTTCACCGGATGTTCTCTCGCCTTCAATATCACCAACAAACTCGTAAAATAGCTCCAAGAACTCTCCAAAATCAGCTGGTGGCTTCAGGTTATGTCAGGTTTAAGTTAAAGGTGTTTAAATACCCAAAACAAGGCCCAACAAGTAACAAAAACGAACTAAAAAAATCCATCAGCTATGCCTAGGCGCCGTGCCAAGGGCTTTTTGCCTTTCCCCTAGGCGCGGCGCGACGTGCTTCTCTAAGGGGGCCGGTCAGACCGGCCCGGTCTGAACAGGTTCTCTGTTCCAGTTCTTCCTGACGCGTTCCGGATCACCGTTTCGGCTCGTTTTAGCTCGTTTTTCGCCTTTTTTAATCACGATCAAATCCCGGAACCTACGACACACAAAAACGTTAGTAGTATACAAATCATGACTAAAAACGAACAAAAACAATTAAAATATTAAATAAAATAAACAAGGGAAACATATATATTTAGCATTATATCAGTGAATAGTGTTTCTCCAAATATATTCATTATCAAATGTTTCTCAATATCCTCCATTAACAACCACTTATAACTACTCTATATAATATAGAGAACTCACTCACAACAATACGAAGGACCTGTTGAAAATGCTCTTATATTGAGATATATATTATGAAAATAATAGAAAAGTATCTACACAACTTGTATCAAGGAATGACACGTGGGTTTGAAAAAGCAATACCATCGGGAGCCTTATACAGTGAAAGATAATACGTTGGTAGTGAACTATAGTCGTCACTCTCCCACCTATAGACAATTTTTTCACCTTCAAAATTGACAACCTTTTCCGAAATATCTCTACAATCGGGTTCCACGAGGCCACCAAATTCATTTTTCCCTCTACTTGTAACCCAAGATATTTAAATAGGAAATATCCCATCTTGCATTTCAGCCCAATAGCCATTTCCAACCGCTCATAGTCATCCACCTGAATCCTATACACCTAGTTTTTTTTAATTAAATTGTTTTTTTCCCGGTAACCATATAAAAACACCTCAAAATTCTTTGTAAATTCAGCATGTTATCCTTATCCCATGCACCTAAAAAGATCACGTCATTGGCGTATAGTAGATGGGCAATGTAACAACTCGACCTTTTTTTCCGTTTACTAAATAAGTATATATTACCCGACCCGTTTTCGGTTTCGGGTAATTTAATATATAAAATATTATATTAATTAATATTAATATTTTTTTTATTTCCTTTATTAATATTATTCAACTTTATTAGAAATGTAAATTTAATAGATATAATATTAATATTTATTTCTCTAAAACCTTAACCCTATATCCAAACCCATATCCTAAACCCATTTACCCATATTGATTTCTTGTTGCCTAATTAACGTTTATAATCCCGATTTATCATACAAGATTATTACCAAACTAAAACCCGACTTAACCAACGATATAATTATGTAATAAATCACGTTTGATTCGTTTTCTTAATCTATCATTAAAACTGGCCCATAAAATCTCGAGTTTGCTATATAAACGTAATCATAATCAAATTAAAGAGATTTGTAGCATCTTTACGTATTTTCGGTCAAGAACCTTAAGTGAATTGCAATTTACATTGTCGTCTGATCCTTGTACTGGTTTGGTTCCAGCCGCGACTTCAATTGTTGTCGTGCGTCATCAATTCGTAGTTTAAACAGGTAATTCATTCATGTAACATACTCGTCTTGATCCATATAGCATAAACCCTAAGGTTATTTGAACTTAAAACAATCGGATTCATCGATTTAGGATTAGGGTCCTTAACTTTTGATGTGGGGATTTAACAGATTCTTTATTTATATTATTATAATTCTCATTCTATAACCAACTGGACACACCGGCCCAGTGGTTGGTGTGTGTGGGTTCAGACAATAGAACCGGACAGGGGCGCCGGTTCGAGCCCCCTGGACGCGGTTGTTGTTGTTGTTTATGTTAAGGTTTAATATGGCTTAAACGATTATTATAATTAATATTTAATATAAAATAAACGTTGTTTTGTTAAACCGACACTTTTAATTCACGTTCTCTTATCGGGAACATCTTTTGTTATGTGTAGTTTTATATGTGGGTGTGTGTATATATATATAATACATATATATATATATATATATTTGAATACAAAAATATAACAAATATAATTTTAAATATATGGTTACCATTAAATTTCGTTAAAGATTCAAGATAGATAATTATTAAATATTATTATGTTTATTTGTACATATTATAATTATTTATTTAAATATTTATATATATTTGTATTTTATTTATTCAAATAATTATAAGTATATTTTATATTAAAATTAGTTATATAAATTATTAATTTATAAATTTGGTTATATATTTATCATATCAAGTGTAAGCAAAGGTGATTTTATAAATAAAAAAATAATGCTTCTTATAAATGATAAGTAATAAAATTTAATATTTGTAATAATAATTATTATGGAAATCAATCGTTCAATCAATAATATTACCATCCCAAATCTTACTTTATTCATATCGAAATCTTAAATTCACTATTCGTGTTATATCCTTTTTAATTAATCTATATTATCTATATTACATATAAAAGATATTAGGAGGACAAAATGGTAAATGACTCTTTCCGGCGAGACGACGTTATATTAATTGCTTCGGTCATTTTCCACATGCCAAAGAAGACTCTTCAGATCACTTAGCCATACCCAGTAACCCACCTCTACATTGAATCTCATTAATAAAGGGCATTCAATCCTACGATTAAAACGAATCATATATTTAACTAGAAATCCTTGTCGGTGCTTCCCGAAGGGTTCCTGTTTACTTTTTCACATCATAACTTGATCCTTTGTTCATCCGTTAAGGTGAGTAATCACTCCCCCTCTTTTAATTATTTTAAACCTTTTGAAGACATATTCGTATTTACAGTATTTACCTATTATCTAGTATCCACATTAGCAACTGTTATCCTTGTGTGTATATCAGTTTATGCCTAATTTGCTATTGCCTTACTTGCTTTATTTGAACGCATTTGGAGAGGTCCAACATATTTTAGTATGATTATACGACCGTCGTAGTGGTCAGCGTCCATTCACATGACAATGGTTTCACCGACAACTCATTTTTGGTAACCAATTGCCCATTCCCATGGCAACGGTTTATCCCTATCTTTATTATCTGGTTGAATTGTTTATATGCTATGGCTTAATTGTTTATCTCACAGGAACAATTTGCGTTTTTTCTTATATATTATTATTGTAGTGTCAAAATCTGGTGTTTTACTCACTCAGCATGTGTTATTGACAAATCTATTTCTATTTTATACACATATACAGTTTATTGTTTGAACTAGTTGTAAGATTTGGTGAATACTTAGTGAAGAATTTAAGTTAGAAGAAATTATCAATAATAAATCAAGAATAGTTTAATTTAAATTATTTTGTTTGCTTTATTTCTAAATTATGTACTTTGTTTACTTGGATTTATTTGAATTATTTTAACCAAATAAATAGCTATTGTCATTTAATTATGATAGTACATTGAGAGCTGTGGGCAATCAGCTCACGCCCCGTCATTTCCGCTTTAGGTTGGGGTGTGACGGACAACATTTGGCCCACCGCCTCCACACTTTAACCCACTAAAAATCCCCATGGTGCTTGCTCGTTTCATTATACCTGTTAAAGTCTCCATTGCTAATAAAAACAAGAACGGTGATAACGGATGTCCTTGTCAAAGACCACAATAACATGGAAACTCCGGGGTAGGAGATCCATTAAGTAGAAGTCTAGGACCGAAGCCCCCCCCTCCCCCCCGTGGTCGCAATTGCCTAGATCCAACCCTTCCGTTTACCACTAAAGTTCATTTGCCCCAACACCGAGTCAAGAAAATTCCAGTTTAGAGAATTGTAAGCTTTCTCGATGTCCACTTTAAAAATCATACCACGTTTTTAGCCTTTTTGAACCACGTGACAACCTCATTTGTAATACGAGGCCCATCTAAAATACTTCGATTTGCAAGAAATGCAGATTGTTCAACTGAAACTAAGTTCCCAATAGTCATCTTCAGTCAGTTTATTAACACTTCAGAAATAACTTTAGTTATACAACCGATTAAACTAATCGGTCTAAAGTCTCCCAAACTTGTTGTATCTTTAGTCTTGGGAATCAAGACAACAAAAGAGGTAAGAACACCAAAAGTCAAGTAACCTAATAAACAGTTTTAAAAATTTCAAAAATCAAGAAAAAGTAAATTATTTAAAATTTATATAAAATTAAGTAAAAAAACATTTCAATTCAAAGTAAACTTAACTGTTTACAACTTTAATTGTTTAACTAAAAAAAGTTTAAATATTTTATAATTTCAAAGTAAAAGTTAATTATTTAAAACTCTGTATAAATTCTTATAAAAAAATAGTAATTTTTGTTATAAACGGGTAGGTAAACTTATACATATGAATGTTTAAAAATTTTAAATATTAATTATTTGTGTATGTATTCTGAATAATAATTCTAATAGTGTATATATTTCTACTTCATGTAACAAAAGAAAAGGGCATATTTACTTATTTATATATTTCCTACAATTTCTTTGTCATTAAATATTACTTTAATAATCTTGTTATTGTTATAATTATAGGTAATATTATAACAATTTTCATTTTTAAGGTAAACTTGATTATTTTTGAGTTAGAATTGTAAAGGATATTTAAAAATAAAACTCCCGGGGGAAAGTAGGTAACTTGGCCTGGGTTGAGCCACAACCTCAAGGCTTCACTTCCACCACTCAAATCAATAATCTCCATGGACACATAAACTGCTGAATCTGCACGTGTTTTTCTCCATGTTTACGGATACAATGACATCTTCATGTGCTTAGAGCCGAGTGGCCTACCGTTAACAAGCTCAACTCCACCGTCAAACTTCATCCTTACAGTAAGTTTCTTTTTTTAATCCAATTCCACCTTATTCATTCATTGATTTACTGGATCGTGTGGTAGGCGATAGCTGTGGTTTGAGTAGGAGAGACTTTGCTGCCAAAGGAATTGTCGCTGCTGGAGCTTCGGTCATGCCGTCTACTTTGGTATCTCAACCCGCACAAGGTCGCTTTCTGTTCCGTTGCGTTCGGGTTTTAGTTTTGTTTTGATTGATTTACTGAACATTTTTGGTATTTATGTTGCCTTAAGGTTTAATTTTGTATGAAGTATGAACTAACTGTAGAACTTGCTAGGCGCTAGTCCGTGGTAGGGACTAACGATAAATCGGTTTGAATTTTATATGTAATTTTTCAAATATACATTTATATATATATATATACCAAATTTTATGTGTAAAATTTTCAATTTTGACCGATTTTGACCAAATAACGATTAAACGGTGCCTAGACACGATTCTTACAACCTTGTCAATAGATATAGAAAATTTAATCTAACCTAAATCTAAGAAGAATGAGAGGAGAATAAATGTGAAAGTTGTGATTTATAGTTTACATATTGTAATGGTACATATGGCTTTGTATTGGTACTAGTAGGGGCCTAATTAATCGATACTCGAGTGCTAAACTACTAATTCAACTAACTTAACTAATGCTAACTATATTCTTAACAATAGGTTTAGAGAGATTACCTTTCAAGAATGATGGATACAAGTTTTGGACATGGAGAGGTCACAAAATTCATTATGTTGAAGAAGGTGAAGGTTTTCCCATCGTTCTTATTCATGGTTTTGGTGCTTCGGCTTTTCATTGGAGGTCTGTTTCTGTTATATTTTGGACTTAGATTATACTGTTTACGGCATTTGGTGTGATATTAATATTTTCACTATATGCATAGGTACAATATACCTGAATTGGCTAAAAAGGACAAGGTTTATGCTGTGGACTTACTTGGGTTCGGGTGGAGTGAGAAGGCGCTTGTTGACTATGATGCATTGGTGTGGAGAGATCAAGTTGCTGATTTCTTGAAAGAGATTGTGAAAGAACCAACAATATTGGTCAGGAATAGGTAATTTCTGTTGATTTATGGGAAATCAATGATTCATTTGATCCACATTTTCTTGATGTATTAATTGGTAATTTTCAGTCTTGGCGGATTTACTGCTTTGGTGGCAGCAGAAGCAATGCCACAACAAGTTGTTGGCATTGCATTATTAAATTCCGCAGGACAATTTGGAAGCCCAGATGATTCAACCACTGAAACTGAAGAATCCACATTGCAGAAAGTTATTTTAAAGCCACTTAAGGAGATTTTCCAGAGGGTAGTTTTGGGATTCTTATTTTGGCAAGCGAAGCAACCTGCTCGTGTTGAATCCGTGTTGAAGAGTGTAAGTCAAATTAGTTACTGTCTGAAAGTTTATTTAGCTCAATTAGAAGAGTATTAATATCATGGAAACTTGGATTATCTGCCCCTTTCACTCTCTATCCCATCTGGATAGAGGTACCATGTGCCTACATCCCACCCTCCCCAGACCCTACTTATAGCTTGCTATTGGTGGGATCCCACTGGGTATGGTTGATTGATTGATTGACTGATTGATAGATGCGCGAATCTGGTAAAAGAAGAGATTTTTAGGGATAACGAGTAAAAAAAGCAGATATTTGAGTTTGATTTGTGTAGCATTTATTTCTCGTATGATTTTTTTTACTCATTGTCAGACGTAAATGCTGATGCGCGAGAAAATTAAATATGTGATGAAAGATTCACGTTATGTAGAGACGGGCAAAAAAGGCAGTTAACAGAACTGACCCAACGACCCAAAACCAAATTGGTTTGGACCTGACTGAACCCAATGGTTTGGAACCACCGGTTTACGAACCTATTGCTAGGAACCAGTTTCTACTGTTCGAAAAAAAAATGTATTTTGTATTATAGAATTATTATAGAAAGAACAAAAAGAAATGTATTTTGTATCTTAATTTATTAAATTATATTTTTATAACGATCTTATGTTTTTGTTACTTCTAAATTTACAAAATAAAATAAAAAATGAATTTTGTGTTGTTTATTATATTTATATTTTTCATTTTGAAGAAAAAGATTTGTTGAAAACTGGTTCCTACACAAACCGGTTTCGAATCTAACCCAACAGGATTCATCAGTTTAGGCGTTTAGACTTTAGATTTCAAAAACTGGTTCCAAACCGATCCGGTTTTGACTACTTTGACCAGGAAGCGGTTTAGGGTTCGGAACTGATTTGTGCACCTCTAGCAATATCGCTATATGTGTGAAATTGTTTTGACTTGAACTTGGACTGATAAAATTATATTCTTGTTTAGGTTTATAAAAATACTTCAAATGTTGACGATTATCTCATTAAATCAATCACCAAGCCAGCAGAAGATCCAAAAGCTGGAGAAGTCTATTACAGGTATCTTTTTTCTCGCCAACAAATATAATCAAAGATTATTAGATAAACATGTGAACTTAATTTTTTAACCTTGATGATTAACGCTATCTACATTGCAGATTAATGACACGGTTCATGTCAAATCAGAGAAAATACACACTGGACAGTATACTAAGCAAACTGTCTTGCCCATTGTTGTTAGTCTGGGGGGATTTAGACCCGTGGGTGGGCCCCGCGAAGGCGGCCCGCATCAAAGAGTTCTACCTGAACACAACGGTTGTGAACTTGCAGGCAGGACATTGCCCTCATGATGAAGTCCCTGAGTTGGTCAACAAGGCCTTGATAGACTGGCTATCAACTCTACCATCCACAAACACCGCTTCTCAAACCGTATAAACTTTTATTACTTTAAACTTGTAAGTATACTGTAATACTGTATATATACGATTGTCATTTACCAATTTTAGCGTCACGGGACAGCAAACCGTATTTGAGATGTAAGGGTGAAATTGTCCGATTACAATTGTTTCTTCGCCAACCATATATTGTTGTCCTTGCTGAGCATTCTGGTTATATGACTTGAGGTAGACATTAGAAAGTCAGCCTTCAAAAGTCAACTGGGATCAATGTTTGACCAGTTATATTTGAGTAGCATTTTTCTCACAACCCATTTCATTATTCATATACCTTGTGCTGCTAAACTCTTTTCAGTGAGGTTATTCATACTATCTTTGAATGGTTAAAATTACTTAAGATTAGTTATATTTGAGTTGTAAATTTACCCGTTTTCGATTGAAAGTTTGAGCCCGACCCTCCTTGTTTATGATTTTTTTAATACATTTTGATCCCCCCTCCCCCCGACAAACTCTTCCAAGCTTCGCCCTTGTAACCATTTAAGCTTCGATGCTCGTAACCGTCATCACCCTGTCATTGTTTTTTGTTTTGGTTTTTTTTTCCCGAACTGATAGGTCTTTCTTGTTGATGCTAGTGATAATTTAGATAGTTGACTAACGACCAAACTTTTGTTAAGGCAATATCAGTAAATAGATTTGGTGAGTCTGACCATTAGGTTTGGTAGTTGATGAAATATACTAGTCGTGAGTCCAGCCATTAGATATTGTCATAATTTCAAAATGCATGTAATTACATCTGAAATGCTACTAAACCGGGCTTAGCCTTGATTTAATGATTGAAGCCGACATTCAAGTTTACCATAAAGTATATGTTTCTAGTAAATAAATATTTTAAAATAACGAGGCTGTGTCCATCTTTGATGCGGGCCTGCGGGGGGCAATTAAAGATATTGTTGTGTGTGGAGGACCGCATTTTGGGGACCTCCAGTGGAGGTTGGCTTCCTTCCCTATGCGTTGCGGAGGCTTAGGAATTTTCTCGGCTGAGGATGTCTCCGCATATGCATTTGTGGCTTCCAGGTCTCAGTCGTGGAAATTGCAGGACCACGTCCTGCGAAAAGCTGGTGTTACGGGGGTAGATCCTGACTACTCTTTTGCACCTGGTAATATTGGAACAACTCTCCCGAACCTTGATATAGGCGGTTTTACTGATAAGGAGACCGCCCCCAAGAAACCTCAACAAACCTTGGCGAGTGCTCTTTATGGTAAACACATACATGATTTGGAGGAGCGATTCGATATGACCCCGAGACAAAAGACAGTTTTAGCTTGTCTCAAGGGGGCTCATGCCCAGGATTTTTTGATTGTTGTGCCCATTGAAGGTCTTGGGCAACGGATGTCGGCAGTTGAATACAGAGCCATCCTTAAATACCGGCTTATGATTCCCCTTTTCCCTCCCGATGAATTATGCCCCATTTGTAAAAAAGCTTGTTTGGATAGATTCGGTGAGCATACCCTCCACTGTAAGGAATTGTCGGGATTCAAGTATCGTCATGACTGGGTTAGAGATGTGTTATGGGATGTGCTTAGACGTGCCGGGATATCAGCCAAGAAAGAGGCACCTGTTAACTTTTTGACTGATCCGCGTGAGGGAAGATCTACCATGCGTCCTGCGGATGTTCTTGTGTTTGGCTGGGCAGGGGGTAAGCATGCGTGTGTTGACCTCACTGGGGTGTCCCCGTTGGTGGGGCTGAGAGACAGTGGCTTTGTACCGGGACAGGCGGTTTTAAGAGCGGAGTCTAGGAAGGTTGCTAAGCATGAGACATCGTGTTTGGAGAATCAGCACGTGTTCATTCCATTTGCCTTCGACACTTTTGGATCCCTAGCTCCCGAGGCGGTTCGCTTCTTGGAGCGGGTACAGAAGGTGGTCCACAGTGACTCGCAGAGCCCGAGGAACCAAGGATTTATATTTAGTAGAATAGGCTTTGCGATTCAAAAGGGGATAGCGGCGCAGCTTGTTGCTCGCTTACCCATTATCCAGATGTAGTTCGGTTTGTGTTATATATAAAAGGATCAATTAAGAAAAAAAAAATTACAGTGAAATAACGATAAATAATAGTTATATATTTCATAACTGTTTCAACTAGGGAATTACCGGGTTTAATAAATCATTAAAAAAACTGAATGAAACAATACAAAAAGAAAATAAAAACTTTTCCACTATATCTTTGGAGTGTTTACTTCTATAAGTTTTCAATAAACAAGAAAGCCGTTAAACCAAAAAAAATGGTTACAACCTTGTCATGAAACCCATATGAATTGATATCAACAAGAAATTACGCTCATGCCCTTGGTGAATTGCTTTATTGTATTATTACTACTTTATTACTTCTATCTAAAATATGATGCAATTTCTTTTCCCTTTTGGTATCATCAGGACATCAACAATAATTTCCCTCTTGGAGAATGCATCGAAATAAGATTCTTTTTTTTTTCTAACGATCAGATCATTATGTTATTATACAATGCAGTTTCCTTCCTTAGAAAAGAGCTTATTGGATGTGATCTAAATGCATGGCGGACCCAGGATTTTTTGCCAATGGGGTCCCATATTTTCGGTGTTCAAATTTTTCGGGTCGGTCGTTGTTCAGGTCGGGTCGAGGCGAAGAACATAATAAAAAACAATATCATAATAAAACTTTCTTTTCAATCATCACTACCTGAACGGGTCAAAATGGGTCGGGTTGACACATAAACACTTTGTTTTCCCTTTCTTAAACATTTTTGAGATAGAACCTAGATCCACCCTTTCATAAGCATGTGTTGAAAACCATTAACTTAAACTAGTGAAAAATAAAACTGATATTTTAAAGTGTTTGAATGTTTCTAAAGAAAACCATGCATAAAGTTGAAAACAATGATATGTATTTTAGAGGTGTTTGAATGTTTCCAAAGTTATCATTGCAACATTAGCAATCAAATGATTGATTAACACTAAAAATTAACACAAAAAACCAAAAACTGAGCCTTGTAAGACTTGAACCCATGACCTTTCAAAGATAAAACAAGGGACTTTCCACCAGACCACATCAACATTAATAGTATGAGTTCCAAGTATTAAATCTTATGGGGTCCTCAAAAAATTTAATATACCGCTTCTAATAAATTTTTAAAAAACATTGGTGTCCCGGGACCCCGATCCACACTATGTGGGTCCGCCCTAATGTGTCCTTATGGCTTCGAGTCTCGTGGTGAACAAAAGGTTTAGATTAAAACTTAATTTTAAGGATTTAAGCTAGCCATTCTAAAAAATTGTAAGATTGTTTTATCTTAGTAGTTTGAGAGGCCATTTCAATAATTGTTTTAACACATATTTTCGTTCACTACAAAATAAAAGATTTGTGTTTAAAAAATAAGGGAATAAAGATTTAATATAAAAAAAAATGCTCCGTCCTTCAACCCGTTTATAATTTCATATTATTTATATTCATTTGTCGCCACAATCAAAATAATTGAATTGATTTGATCAATAAATAAAATACTATGATCGTTCGAAGTTACACATTTTGGGCAGCGTTTTGGGTCCAACTATGTCAGGAAACACCGCTCTCCCTGCCGTTTCACGTTGGGGAGACAACATTCAAATGACACGATTTTTCCAAAAAAAAAAACAGTTGTTGGGCTATATTAAAGGGAAAAAAACAAATTACTTTTTATCTATATAAACTAACAAACACCATCTTCATTTTTAAACCACGACACAAAAACCTTCTCATTCTCTAACACCATCCTCATTATTTTTTTAAATTACCCAACAAATACCCATCACTTTATATGAAGCAACAAAATCCCTAGCCAATAATTAGGGTAGGGTTACGAGATGGGCCTGTGAAGAAGAGGTAGCGTTGCAAAAGCTTGGGTCTATGTTTCCGAAGACTTGGACCATATGGATTGACGAACGTCGCGTTTTTTACCACGAGTTTATAACTATTTTGTTTTTTAGGGAGGATCAAGCGATCGTAAAGAGGACAATGTGTTCAAAATGCCAAAATATGGTCAGATAAATTAACGCTCTCGATAGTGACCAATTTGAAATCATTGCAAAAGTCAAATGTCGATTATTATAATGTGGTTAAGTATTTATGCATTTATAAATTTATAATATATGCATTTTTATCTATTTTTTGTTTATAAACTGAAATATAAATTGTTTAGTTTTAATTAAAAAGATAAGAAATGAAAAAAAATGATAATGATTGCTGGAAAGTTTTAGGTAGATTTTTTAGTACATTTTATTCCAAATCTGAAAAGTTGACTGGACGCCACGTGATGCAAAACGCTCAAGGGTGCAAAGTTTTGACTACGCATGGTCTAATTACAATATTACACTTCGTAGTAGCATATCATTTATTACAATTCGGATTATCATATACTCACACGATAAATAAGTTTTTCATTCGATAATATTCTTTTAAAATAAGATTCATCATAAAGCGAGTATTTAATTCAATTTAATTTGAATATGATATTGTTGCATTAACATAATATATGACTAGGATAGTACCCGTGTTACACACTGTTACACTCCAACCTACGACGAATATGCCGGGGTTTGAGCTGATTGTCCACAGCTCTCAAGGTACTATTATACAATATTGGAAATTTCAATATCTATTTAATAAAATTTAATTAAAACAAATTATTCAAATACAATATCCAAAAACAAATAATTCACCAAGAAAAGATAAATCATAACACAAATGTTTCGTTTATTTCTCTACTAGGTTATTAACCCGTGTACGACACAGTTGGAAATAAAAAAATCGTATAACAAACATGTGTAATTTAAAACCACAACATATGTTATGCACAATATTTCTGAAATATATTTTCTTTATAAATATACATAAATTAACTATTTTTAAATCAAAAAACCTTTTGAAACGACCTCACCCGTATTAAATTTAGTTATTAGTTTATAAAACTAAACTCCCTAAAAATATAAAAATATTTTGTAATAAAACTACTTTGAGGAATATATTGTATCACCATTAAATGAAAAGTTTCATATTGTAAGAGCATATATATTAGACATTTTTTTTTGTTTTAATTTTAAAGTAACAAAGTTTGACTTTAACATTAATGTTTGACTTATCAATTTGATAGATAATACTTACTTTGGAACTATATTTATCAACAATTATCTCCAAGTCTCCAGCGCATTTGTACTTTCCAACTACTAAATTGAATCCACAGAGCTCGCGTAAATATGTTCGTCAGTGCCAACAGTCGATTATAATAAGTATATAATAAAAATCTGAGGGCCACGTATACATTGGTGATGAGTCAAAAATAAATTATGACCCGTATATTTGACTTTAAAAAAAAAAGAATGTTTGTGAAAAGAATTCGCATTGAGAAAATTAATGTTTGGAAAAACATGTCATTAAACATATTACTCAAATTTAGGAGTTAACTAATTTCAAACTTCCGAGATTTGAATTACTAAGTCAACATAATAAACTGTGATTAAGAAAAATTAGAAAACTCAACTCAAAATTAAGAAACAACAATTAAAATTAAAACGTTAATAAAATGTGATTGTGCTAAATTAATTATCTAATATTTATAATTATACTGAGTTACTTTGTTACTCATATAATAATATGATAATTTAATTTTCTAAATTTTAATTACTAAGTCAATATAATATATTTTGAACAAGAAAAATAGGAAAACTCATTTCAAAATTTGGAAGCGACAAATCAAATCAAATTAAATTAGAAAATTAATACAACTGAAATTTATTAAATCAAATTATATTAAATAGTTAATTAAATTAAAGTATACGCAAAAGAAATAAAACAAACATATATAATTATTGTTTTAATTACATAAACAAAAGCATGCCAAAACTCTACTTGCCAAAAATGACTGGCTGCAATAGTTTTAATTGAACCAATGGCTGCCTCCAATGATCTGTTGAGAAACTCAGTCAAATGATCTTTTGAAAAACTCATATCACTCCTGCAAAAAATGATACAATATTTTAGATATATGAAATCAAACGAATACGTACATTCTGATGAAGAATTCTTTTTAGCTTTTTCCGTTGTTAGCCTCAAAGTGCACAAAAATAATTACATTGTGAGGCTCATCCTGTATTACCTAGACAATCCTTCCTGGCTATTTACAAATCCTCTGGCGTCACACTTATAATAAATATATATTATTAAAGGGAAAATGTCAAACAATAATAATAGAATTTAAGTTTAAATAATAATATCAAGAGAGAAATAAACAAACGTTTCACTATTAAATCAAGCAACTAAGAAACGCGAAACCATAATCCGTTTAAACAAACGTATTCAAACGCTGAATCGAATTCAGTTTTTTCTCTAGAATGGGAGAAAACCAAAACCACCACTGAACCCTAGAATCAGTTGACCCAAACTCATTTTAACTCATTGCCCACCCTCAACTGACCCTCCCGTTTTGCCAGCCTTACAAAAAGAATGAATAGATATAACACTAATTGTAGAAACTCTGTGATGATTGAATGGCGGAAGACGACGGGTAGAGAATGAGTAGTTAAGGTTTTGTGTAAATTAATTTTGAAATTGCACTTCTAATTGAAACGGGTGAAGAGAATGTATATCGCTTCCAACATTGTAATTTTTTTTATTTATTATAATAGATAGAAATTCTATGGATGAATGATATTTTTGGAAAATAGTCAATTGAACCAATAGAAATGTGTTAATAGTCTAAGTAGATGGGTTCATAATTAATTGAATTTGTTTTTAAATTATACAATTGGAAATAAATTTTAAAAAATGGTTGTTATATATGTAAGCAATATGGTTGGACCAATAAGAAGATGTCATGTGTCAATAAACTCTATTGGTTTAATAGCATATAGGTTATTAATCTGTGTACTACACGGGCAGAAATATAAAAATCGTTAATTAAACACAAACATACATATATTTATATTTGAAGAAATGTAACGGATTGTTTTACATAAATTGGTCGTAATAAATTGTTTTACCATAGTAGAAAAGTTATGTCATGAATTGTGCGATGCAGCCTAACCATAAACATGATCAGTTCAAGTGTTCATAAAATTATTAACATATCAAACATAGACAAAGCTAAACAAAAGTAAACATTGAACCAATGTCTCGGACGAAATAAAAGAATTGACAAGCCATAATTTTTATGTGTGACTTTCGTCAATTTCGGGTCACTTTTGTTATGTAAACCCGACCCGTTTGTAACCCGAACATTTCAAATATATAAAATATTGGATCTTGTCATTTAAAATATATAAAATATATAAAATATTGGTTTTTTTTATATTATGCATTGTTTGACCATTTAAACATACCCATTTTTATGCAAACCATAAAAGAATGTTTATAACCAACCCATCACTCCTTCCCTATATATACACACCCATCTTCTTCATTTTACTCTTGCTACCTCTCCAAAAACTCTCTCAAAACTCCATAGATTCAAGGTTGTTATTTCTTATGCATTCTTGAAGTTTTGACTTCTCAAGTCAAACTAACTATAGTCTTTCATTCTAACTTGTTCATCTAACATTACTAACTCTTGAATATGGTGGTACAACATATATATAATACACACCCCTTGTTTCCTTTATTTGTTACTTCACCGACTTTGGTTGGTTAAGTTTCGAATGTCAAAAGGCAAGGCTTCATGGAGGACTTCGTGTTCTTGATATATATTTACACACACATAACTTATTATAAATATCACTTATGACTAACTTCTAACCCTTTAGTTTGTTCATCTTATTTACAAGTTCCATGGTGTGGGTTTGTATAAGACTAACCTCGGTTTAACCGAAACTAGTCCAAACCGGAAACCGAACTTTTGTTTACTAGTTTTGTTAAAATAGTTGTTTAAACATGTTTGTTGCTAGATTTTTGTTTCTAAAATCATTTTTACAAGTTCTTTGATATTAAGCATATGGAATCCATCTATGAACTCGTTGGGAGATGGAAACCGAACTAAACCGAAACTTTTGCTTAAAAGACTTGTAGTTAACTTTTTTTTGTTGTAAAATTTAAGTTTATTCATTTATAAACCAATATACAAGTTCTATGATATTTGGGCATGTAGAAACCATCTATGAACTATTTGTGAGATGGAGACCGAACCAAACCGAACTATACCGACTTTTACTCGCTTAAGACACACGAGTGTGTTTTTAGCTATCAAGACTTGTATATTTCTTAAAAAAAGAGTTTACAAACTGATTTTAATTATTTTCTTAAGTACTTGGAATAGTTGGATCCAACTTGATCTCGTAACATAGTTTGGACCGACAAAACCGAACACTCGCTTAACGTGCGTTGTTAGTTCTAAACAATAGATCTACGTACTTGGTTAAGTGTTAGTATGTTTTAATGAGTTATCTCATAACAATTAATATTTTGGAAAGTTGACTTTGGGTTCGACCATTTGTCAAGACCCGAACCGACAACCCGAACACTCGTTAAAAACCCGTTTTAGTATCTTTAGCCTAATGGAACTTGCATTTTAGCATTTTCCCCACCTTATTACTTAACATTGGTTAAGTAAATATTAAGGTTAGATACTTTAACCCGGTTTTGAGCAAACTTACATTTTTTAAAAAGGGTTATCATTATAAATTCTTAAATAGTTACAATTTAAACCTTGAACTTTAATTGATTAGTTTTTGCAACAATTATTTTATTTAAAGATCTTCAAGACAACCTTTCTAAATCCAAGACTTTCTTTTATTTAGGCTTCATACGTTAAACTCGTCGTTCCGGCAAATCTCCAAATAATCAATCTTTCAAGTTTATTACTTGAACGTGAGTAACTTCATACCCCGTTTTCTATCTTTTATTTTGGGGGTGACATTTCAACTTATCTAAACTAAATGTTTTATACTTGGGTCTTAAACCACAAACGTTGTTGTATACCTTACTTGAATAATTGCTCGATTTGGTGTTCTATGCTTATTTGACTATGTGTTTATCGCTTTTGGATGGTGGAACTATAAATCCTAGACCGTTTGGCAACCCCTCATGGCAAGGTGTCGTTAACTTAATGAAATTAACGATAACTATAAAATCCTAAACTATTTGGCAACCCCTTATAGTTGGGTGTCGCTAACTTGTTAGCGATAACTATTTATCCAAGTTTATAGCTATTATTTATGGTTTTGTATACTAGTTTTGTGGCTTTTCATACTATATATCTATTTTTAAACTTATGAATTGCTCACCAACCTTTGTGTTGATAAACTTTATTTTATGAAATGTTACAGGTTTGCATCTAGGTTGATTATGGAGTTCGGTGAAGAAAACGTCACAAATACCGTTAGGATATTAGCAAAAATGAACAATATTTGATTTGCTATATTTTGTTGTATTTGAGTTATGAATATTTGGTTATGTGACATTTTCGATGTTGTGAAATGAAATGAGTTTGTTAAATATTGTCACTTTAAATAGTGTCATGCGCTTATGAGCAATCGTTGCACCCCGGCATGTTCCGCCGCCTATGGTCGGGGTGTGACAGATTGGTATCAGAGCCATGACAATTAAGATAGGTGGTTAGACGTAACGACCTTGAATTGTTATGCTTAGGGTCCTATACGTGTGTTCATACGTGTTTACTCTATCTAATTGTTCATATCGCATGTTTATTTATTAACTTGTTTAAAATTCACCAATATCCTAAATGATCACATACACACACTTTCATAGTATCTCCAAGGTATCCTTACCTTAAAACGCAAAAAGTAGATTTTCACTGTGTTTTATGGATTACAAGATTAACTTGGATCCCGTTGTTTCAAATCCCTTAAAGGTTGCATTTATTTTGGGTTTGTAGCCATCATAGGAAACGAGAAATTATAAAATGACCATTTGACAAAAAGATTCCAAGAATCGAAGGTGATTTATTTACCTGGGATGGTTGAGTTATAATGCTTGTTTTCTAGGCCATAAATCGTGTTATAAATGTCAATACTTTAAGTAGTCGAATGCGAGCGTTCCGGTTGTCATCCTAATTTTCGGTGTTAAAACAATAGAGCTACGGTGATTTCGTGGACTAGTGTTTTGACATGACGTTGTATCTCGATTTATTGTGTTATTATCGTTATTTGAGTTGAAAACATGAAAAAGTTTCGGTGGTTCGTACACATGTTTAGACTCCAATATGTTGTTTTATAAAACTTTTTAGTGTTGGAATATCAAGTCATGGTGGTTCATGCACGATTTTTCCAACTCTATAAATCTCAAAATCTCAAATTTTTAAGCTTTAAATTCTCAAAAAAAAAAAAAAAAAACCATTTACTATTGTTTTCGGTTTTGTTATTTATAAACAAAGTTTTATATTTTATCTAACACTAACATCTTCTCCATACTAACTCTAGGATTCACAAATCAAAAATCGAAATCTTATTTTATTTTATACACCTTTATATTCATTTCCTTTTTACCCAAAAACTTATCCCATTTTCTTTATAATTTTTTAGCATGCCTCCGCTAAGACGCCAACCGCGCAAGAACTCCACTCGACGTATGGTCGCCATCATCGCCAAGCAAATGGCCGCTGTGATTCCCGAACTAATAACCCAAATACAAGCAAACCAACCCGCATCCTACATGCTTAAACAATTTACTAGTGCCAACCCGTCCGAATTCTATGGAACCAACTGTGCGACTACGTTGTTGCTGTGGTTCAAATCTGTGGAGAATATGTTTTTACACAGTGAATGCCCCGAAGCAAAAAAGACAAACTTCGCTTCAAGCATGTTTAGGGGAACCGCCCTAACATGGTGGGGTAGTGTCATGCACCTCCAAGGTACGGATGTGGCCATGGCTCTTACATGGGCCGAGCTCAAGGCGCTGATGAAGAAGAAATTCTGTCCTAAACACGAGCTCCAAAAGCTTGAGGTAGAATTTTGGGACCTAAAACAAGAAGGTGGTGATAACGCCGCTTACTCGCTCCGTTTCCACGAGCTAAGCGTTCTTGTACCTCACTTGATCACCCCAACCGAACGTGAAATTGACAAATATATTGGGGGTTTACCGATGAAAATCCGGGACTCAGTCATGAGTAGCAAACCCGCGAACCTTGAGGAAGCCATCACGTTAGCCGGTTAGCTATCGGAAAATCACGTGAAGGAGGGTACCCTAACCCTCAAGAAAACAATCGAGAAAGCCAAAACAGAGCCCGCTCCCCAAGCCAAGATTGAACCCGCACCACAAGCTATAAACTACTCCAACTCCTCGCGACACAACAACAACAAGAAGAAACCCAAGACTAATTACCGAAATTTTGCCGTCACCCAACCTCAACCACCACAACAAGCCCAAACTCTTCCCCAAAACCGAAAACCTTATATTGGTAACTCCCCACTATGTAACACCTGCTAACTTCACCACCCAACGAACTCGCCGTGTCGCCATTGTACAATTTGTAACCGATTTGGTAACTTCCCCAACACATGCCGATCCACCCAACGAAAGCAACCCAACCAACCTAACCCACCAACCCAACCGAGAAACTTTCCCCAAAATGCCCAAAACCGCTATGCACCATACCCATCAAACCAACCCCAACAACCCCGAGCTTGCTTTAATTGTGGTGATCCCAACCATTTCCGCCAAAATTGCCCACGTTTAGCTTTTGCCAACCAAGCTCAAACCGTAACCATACCATACTACCAAACACAAGCTTACCAAGTTCAAACTTACCAACCCCAAATTCCCCAACTCAATGCACCACTCATCCAACCCATCCAAACAATCCAAGCACCACCTCCACCTCCACAACAAGCACATCAAGTCAACCATGGTAATCAAGGGCGGGCGTTTATGATGAATGCAAATCAAGCTCAAGTGGCAAACGATGTTGTGAACGGTATGTTTTTGGTGAACTATCATTTGGCTTCTATTTTATTTGATACCGGTGCCGATAGAAGTTTTATTTCTTTGAAATTTGAGTCGAAACTTGCGATGCCTCGAACTAAGCTTTCCCGACCGTTCTCTGTTGAAGTCGCCAATGGCAATTCTATTACCATCAATTCCGTCGTCCGCGATTGCTCTCTTATTCTTTCTAAGCATAAATTCTCCATCGATCTCATCCCGATGCAAATGGGTAGCTTCGATGTCATAGTAGGCATGGATTGGTTGTCTTTGCACCGTGCCGAAGTCGTTTGTTTTGATAAATTCATTCGCATTCCGCTTGTCAACGGCAAGGTTCTTAAGGTCTTTGGAAACACAATGTCTCGAAGGCTAAATCTCATGTCGTGTGCTCAATCGCAAAAGTACTTACGCCAAAAGTACGTTCCGTTTTTAGCTCTCTCGGTGACAAAAGACAAAAAGGAAAGGAAGATCCAAGATATTCCTATTGTTCGTGATTTCCTTGATGTCTTTCCCGATGATGTTACCGGTCTTCCTCCCATTCGTCCGATTGAATTCCAAATCGATCTTGTGCCCGGCGCGATGCCCGTGGCCAAGGCTCCTTATCGTCTAGCCCCATCGGAAATGCAAGAACTATCAAACCAACTCGAAGAACTTTCCGATAAAGGCTTCATTCGTCCAAGCTCTTCTCCTTGGGGCGCTCCTGTTCTCTTCGTGAAAAAGAAGGATGGTTCGTTTCGTATGTGCATCGATTATCGAGAACTCAACAAACTTACTATTAAAAATCGTTATCCATTGCCACGTATCGACGACTTATTCGACCAACTTCAAGGCGCAACTTATTTCTCCAAAATTGATCTTCGATCGGGTTATCATCAATTGCGTGTTCGCGAAGAAGACATTCCAAAAACCGCTTTCCGTACTCGATATGGACATTTCGAATTTTTGGTTATGCCCTTCGGGTTAACAAATGCACCCGCGGTGTTTATGGACCTCATGAACCGCGTTTGTAAACCATTCTTTGATAAATTCGTTATTGTCTTTATTGATGACATCCTTATCTTCTCTAAATCCAAAGCCGAACATGAACATCATTTACGTTCCATTCTCGAGCTCCTTAGAAACGAACAACTCTATGCCAAATTCTCCAAATGTGAATTTTGGCTCGAGGAAGTTCAATTTTTGGGACATATCGTAAACGACAAAGGTATTCATGTTGATCCCGCTAAAATTGAGGCTGTTAAGAATTGGAAAACTCCAACGACTCCCACGGAAATTGGATCCTTCCTCGGTTTGGCCGGATATTATCGGCGTTTCATTTGAAATTTTTCCAAGATCTCTTTGCCTCTTACCTCTCTCACCCATAAGGGACAACCCTTCGATTGGGGTTCGAAGCAAGAGGAAGCCTTTTGTACTCTCAAGGACATGCTTTGCAATGCTCCTATTCTAACTCTTCCCGATGGAAACGACGATTTTGTTGTATTTTGTGATGCATCCCATCAAGGACTTGGTTGTGTTCTCATGCAACGAGGTCAAGTCAACGCATACGCATCAAGGCAACTTAAGGTCAACGAGTAGAACTATACTACTCACGATCTCAAACTTGGTGCCGTCATTTTCGCTCTCAAAATATGGAGACATTACCTTTATGGAACAAAATGTGTGGTTTTTACCGATCATAAAAGCCTTCAACACATTTTTGACCAAAAAGATCTCAACATGAGACAACGACGATGGGCCGAATTACTTAGTGATTACGACTGCGAGATTCGCTACCACCCCGGTAAAGCGAATGTTGTCGCCGACGCCCTAAGTCGAAAGGTTAATGTTAAATCCGTTCTGCTTCTAAGCGTCATTGTTCAAACCGATCTTCAAATTCGTATCTTTCAAGCTTAACGCACCTCCGTTGAAGAAGGTAACATGTATGACGAAATGTCATGTGGAACTGAACTTCAACTCGAAACCAAACCCGATGGTCTTTTGTATTTTCTCAATCGTTTGTAGGTTCCCGATCGCGATGACCTCCGTACTTGTATTCTCGACGAAGCTCATAATTCGCACTACTCCGTTCATCCTGGTGCGGATAAGATGTACTTCGATCTTCGTGCTACCTTTTGGTGGCCGGGTATGAAAAAGGACGTAGCGTTGTTTGTATCTAAATGTCTTACTTGCTCGAAAGTCAAAGCCGAACATCAAAGACCTTTTGGTCTACTCGAGTAACCACCGATTCCCGTTTGGAAATGGGAAGACATTGCTATGGACTTTATCACCAAATTACCAAAAACCCAAAAAGGCAACGATAGCATTTGGGTGATCATCGATCGATTAACCAAATCTGCTTATTTCATTCCGATCCGCGAGAAGTATTATGTCGAGCAGCTTGCTCAAATCTATGTTCGGGAAATCGTGTGCCGACACGGTTTGCCATTGTCTATCATCTCCGACCGCGATGCCCGTTTTACCTCTCATTTTTGGCGTTCACTTCAAGAAGCTTTGGGAACACGTCTCGATCTTAGCACTGCTTATCATCCTCAAACAGACGGTCAATCCGAACGTACAATCCAAACACTCGAGGATATGCTACGAGCATGTGTTCTTGATTTCGGTGGGAATTGAGATTCTCATCTTCCGTTCTTCGAGTTCTCCTACAACAATAGCTACCACTCTAGCATTGATGTGGCTCCTTTTCAAGCTCTTTACGGTCGTAAATGTCGTTCCCCGATTTGTTGGAACGAAATCGGTGAAGCTCAAATCACGGGACCGAAATGGTCCAAGAAGCCACCGACGTCATTGATCAAATCCGTAAAAATCTCCTAACCGCTAGAAATCGTCAAAAGAGTTACGCCGACAAACGGCGAAAACCGATCGAATTTAATGTTGACGATCTTGTCCTTCTAAAAGTATCTCCTTGGAAGGGGATAGTCCGTTTTGGAAAGAAGGGTAAACTAGCTCCTCGTTTCGTTGGTCCTTTTAAAATTCTTGAGCGTGTTGGGAAAGTAGCATATCGACTTGAACTACCGCAAGAACTTGCCGGTGTTCATCCGACATTTCATGTTTCGAATCTCAAAAAGTGCCTAGCCGAGGGTAATCTTCATATACCCCTCGATGAAGTTCATGTTGATGAGTCTATGATTATGGTTGAACGACCGGTTGAGATTATGGATCGCAACGAGAAGAAAACCAAGCGTAGTCGTATTCGGTTAGTAAAAGTTCGTTGGGAATCACGGCGTGGCGCGAAGTTTACTTAGGAGCGAGAAGACGCAATGAAAGAGAAGTATCCACATTTTTTTGCGTCGTCGTCTTCATCTTAATTTCGGGATGAAATTTCCTAAAGTAGGGAATACTGTGACTTTCGTCAATTTCGGGTCACTTTTGTTATGTAAACCCGACCCGTTTGTAACCCGAACATTTCAAATATATAAAATATTGGGTCTTGTAATTTAATATATATAAAATATATAAAATATTGGTTTTTTTTATATTATGCATTGTTTGACCATTTAAACATACCCATTTTTATGCAAACCATAAAAGAATGTTTATAACCAACCCTTCACTCCTTCCCTATATATACACACCCATCTTCTTCATTTTACTCTTGCTACATCTCCAAAAACTCTCTCAAAACTCTATAGATTCAAGGTTGTTATTTCTTATGCATTCTTGAAGTTTTGACTTCTCAAGTCAAACTAACTATAGTCTTTCATTCTAACTTGTTCATCTAACATTACTAACTCTTGAATATGGTGGTACAACATATATATAATACACACCCCTTGTTTCCTTTATTTGTTACTTCACCGACTTTGGTTGGTTAAGTTTCGAATGTCAAAAGGCAAGGCTTCATGGAGGACTTCGTGTTCTTGATATATATTTACACACACATAACTTATTATAAATATCACTTATGACTAACTTCTAACCCTTTAGTTTGTTCATCTTATTTACAAGTTCCATGGTGTGGGTTTGTATAAGACTAACCTCGGTTTAACCGAAACTAGTCCAAACCGGAAACCGAACTTTTGTTTACTAGTTTTGTTAAAATAGTTGTTTAAACATGTTTATTGCTAGATTTGAGTTTCAAAAATCATTTTTACAAGTTCTTTGATATTAAGCATATGGAATCCATCTATGAACTCGTTGGGAGATGGAAACCGAACTAAACCGAAACTTTTGCTTAAAAGACTTGTAGTTAACTTTTTTTTGTTGTAAAATTTAAGTTTTATTCATTTATAAACCAATATACAAGTTCTATGATATTTGGGCATGTAGAAACCATCTATGAACTATTTGTGAGATGGAGACCGAACCAAACCGAACTATACCGACTTTTACTCGCTTAAGACACACAAGTGTGTTTTTAGCTATCAAGACTTGTATATTTCTTTAAAAAAGAGTTTACAAACTGATTTTAATTATTTTCTTAAGTACTTGGAATAGTTGGATCCAACTTGATCTCATAACATAGTTTGGATCGACAAAACCGAACACTCGCTTAACGTGCGTTGTTAGTTCTAAACAATATATCTACGTACTTGGTTAAGTGTTAGTATGTTTTAATGAGTTATCTCATAACAATTAATATTTTGGAAAGTTGACTTTGGGTTCGACCATTTGTCAAGACCCGAACCGACAACCCGAACACTCGTTAAAAACCCGTTTTAGTATCTTTAGCCTAATGGAACTTGCATTTTAGCATTTTCCCCACCTTATTACTTAACATTGGTTAAGTAAATATTAAGGTTAGATACTTTAACCCGGTTTTGAGCAAACTTACATTTTTTAAAAAGGGTTATCATTATAAATTCTTAAATAGTTACAATTTAAACCTTGAACTTTAATTGATTAGTTTTTGCAACAATTATTTTATTTAAAGATCTTCAAGACAACCTTTCTAAATCCAAGACTTTCTTTTATTTAGGCTTCATACGTTAAACTCGTCGTTCCGGCAAATCTCCAAATAATCAATCTTTCAAGTTTATTACTTGAACGTGAGTAACTTCATACCCTGTTTTCTATCTTTTATTTTGGGGGTGACATTTCAACTTATCTAAACTAAATGTTTTATACTTGGGTCTTAAACCACAAACGTTGTTGTATACCTTACTTGAATAATTGCTCGATTTGGTGTTCTATGCTTATTTGACTATGTGTTTATCGCTTTTGGATGGTGGAACTATAAATCCTAGACCGTTTGGCAACCCCTCATGGCAAGGTGTCGTTAACTTAATGAAATTAACGATAACTATAAAATCCTAAACTATTTGGCAACCCCTTATAGTTGGGTGTCGCTAACTTGTTAGCGATAACTATTTATCCAAGTTTATAGCTATTATTTATGGTTTTGTATACTAGTTTTGTGGCTTTTCATACTATATATCTATTTTTAAACTTATGAATTGCTCACCAACCTTTGTGTTGATAAACTTTATTTTATGAAATGTTACAGGTTTGCATCTAGGTTGATTATGGAGTTCGGTGAAGAAAACGTCACAAATACCGTTAGGATATTAGCAAAAATGAACAATATTTGATTTGCTATATTTTGTTGTATTTGAGTTATGAATATTTGGTTATGTGACATTTTCGATGTTGTGAAATGAAATGAGTTTGTTAAATATTGTCACTTTAAATAGTGTCATGCGCTTATGAGCAATCGTTGCACCCCGGCATGTTCCGCCGCCTTTGGTCGGGGTGTGACATTATGTTTTTGTTATGATCACTCAATAAACTAAAAGAGTAAGAATTCAAATTTGTTAACATGTACGATTTACCAAATCATTACTCAATACTTAATTGAAAATAAAAACGCAGTCTATACGTAACAACCATACCGTAACCTACAAAAATAAACAAAGCAAACAAACATTATTTACGTGACAAAATTTGCAAAGTAATTTTTTAAAGAAGTAAAGTAAAAATGAATAAATGTTACTCGCTAACTACTTATCTTAAAATAAATATGAATTAAGAATAACAACTTGAGTACCTATTTTAAGGAAACCTCAAAACCTAATTAAATATAATTAATACAAAATAAGTATTTGATTTTAATACATAAGGAAATCATATTAATTGTTTAGAAAATTGTTCGAATAAAAAATGATAAAAATTTTGTGTTAAGAATTACAGAAAGGTAAAGAGTCTAATTTTCAAAAAAATAACTTTTTCTAAAATCATTTTAAGAATGACAAACATGCATCTTGAAAGTAAGCATTTTGAATATAACAATGTAGAGTATGTTTTGCAATTGTTTTAGTAAACAATAGAGAATGTAAAACTTAAATATTAACCATCAATTTTAGGTTTTGTATCATGAGGTGATGGTTTCTTTTTGACATTTAAGAATATGAATAAATGATAATCCAAAACAAAACAATATGAAAATGAAGTTGACTAATATGTATGAAAAAACATATTAACAGTTTCAAAATGATTCGAAAATACTTAAATTTAAACGGATTTACGTATTCATGTATATAGAAAGTCTAATTTTTTTATAACAAAATATTATATAATTAAAGTTTCATTTAAGATATAATTATTGGTCAAATCAAATGCAAAAACTTAAATTCAAAGAGCTTCACATATATATAGAAAGTATAACTATTGTTAAATCAATAATTATTGGTCAACATAATATAATTTATTATTGAAATTTAATTTTAGATATATGAGAATGTTGTAAATCCAATGCCTTTATATATGGGCTAGTACTTTCCACTGTAGCCACAATTACAAGTTCTAAATTATATACGGTTGCAAGACTATCTAAAATAAATAAAAATGATTAAATCAACTAATAAAATGGTTTTGTTCATAATAATAAAACTAACACTGATAAAACTTTATCAACGTTTCATATTATTTTAGTTCTCAACAAACTATTTAGCTTACTCTGTGTGTATACATTTTCATATTTATAAAATATCCAAATTATATTTTATTGCACATTGAATTTTAACTTTCAAAAATTAATAATAAATAAATTCAATTGTTTTATGATTGTTCGATTTCTCAAGGTCAAACTATGTAAATACATTAAAATATAGCATTTTGGCTAAACATGTTCATTTTGGTCAATACTATCAAAGTATTTTGGTAGAGATTTTGATACTTTTAGCATGGCTGAGTAAACTTGTACTCAATCATTAATTTCACAAACAATAAACGTGCACTCAGTCATTAATTTCACAAACAATACCAAAGAGGAATAAAATTGTATCTTGCGGGAACGATAGGCTTGCAAAAAACAAATATAATCAACACAAAGAACAATTTTAACACCCTTGTAAAATAAATTCTAAAACCTCAAAAATCAAATATTTAGATAGAGAACATCAATAAACAAATAAAAATCGGACCTTACCATGATCAAACATTGAATACAAAGATCGGAATCAAAATCCTACATGAAACACAATCAACCGATTAAAGCCGTAAATAAATAAAAACTTAGCTTAGCAAACAACAGAGACAATATTCACAAACCTAATACCTTAGGGAGAACAATGACTATAGAATCAATTGGATTTTGAGCGGTCATACTGAAATTAGGGTTAACTTTACTTGAGAGAGATGATTGGTGAGTTATATATATGTCCTTGAAGAATTGAAACTGAATGATCCCAATTGATGTGACCATTAAATCATTTGACTACCAAGTAAAATAGTTGGCAAAATAAATAGTGGTCAAACTTCTTTAAATGATATTTTCATATTAAACCATTTCCTTAAATCAAGATATCCTTAATGTTCATAATTAAAATATTTAAAACTTTCTGTTTTGGTAACTTAATATTTATTTATTCTGGTAATCATAAATTGGTTGTGATTAATTAAAATTTGTTTTTGAATTATTTTATTGGGAAGAAAATTAAAGAAGAGTTAGTTATATATGAAAGTAATAGGGTTGGACCAATAAAAAGATGCCATGTGTTTATAAACTCTATTGTTTTAATAGTATAGGTAGATTTTGATTCTTAAGTTTTCTTTCCAATCTTGAACTAACTTCACATCACACGATGACTTGCATATGCGTTAAAAATTAAGTAGTTTTGTCAACACAAGGTTGAGTGAGCAACACACCAGATTTTGATGTATATATATAATAGATAATAAATGCGCAACAAAGTCAAATGAGTTAAGCAATTTAACTAGTGAGTAAATAAATGAGCCGTCGAACAAAGCTATTACGACTGTCGTATGATCATACTATTCTGAGATTATGTTGGACCTCTCCTAATGCGGTTCACGTAAAGCAAATAAGCACATAGCAAGTAAGGTACAAATCGTTAAGCACAAGTGACAATAGTTACAGTTTGTGTATTAAATAGTAGGGAAATTGAATATTAAACTCATATGTCCTCAAAACAGTATAAAAATGAGTTTTAAAAGGGGGAATGTGGTACTCACCTCAATTGACGAACAAAAGAAATATATAACAATAAGAATGACGATTCGCAGAAATCACGCGTTGACGATAAGGCCTAATAAGGAAAACAGAGTGCGGATACGCTAAGTTAATGAACTCGATCAGATAAGCGAGTTCGATAATTATAAAGCTTTCAAGTCATATTATATTTTTTTAATCATACTTAATATAATATTTTATTATATATAAAGATATTATATGAAAAATTATTAGTTGTCGAATTATAAACAAAGTATATTATAATACTTTATTATATATAAAGATATTATATAAGTAAAACACATCTTTAACAATATTATTAATTTATTAATGCTTAAAAGTATATTAATATTTTATTATATAAAAAATATTATTTAAGTAAAATACATCTTTAAAAATATTTATTAGTTTGCTAAAACATTTAAAAAGTTTGTCCATTTATATATATATATATATATATAACCAAAAATATTAGTTTACGTGGTATCATATATACGTATATATACATATATGTATATCTAAATACACATATACGTACATACACAGACAAAAGGCATGAGAAAACAAGTATTATATGATCGGTTTCTAATAAAATAGTTTTAATTAGTTATTATTAATAATAATATAGTTATTAAATGTTTTTTAAAAAGAAATACTCAAAAAACCAAAAAATCCAGGGTGGCGGGGGGTCAAACCCGCGACCTGCCCCCATGATTTAAGTGTTTTAACCAGAGACATGCAACTAAAGCTAGGACTGGAAAATTATATAAATAACCAGATTAAACAAAGCTTGAGTATGAACCCTAACAACATCAATCGGTTTATCCGATTGATGTTGTTGTAATTAAGGTTAGGGCTTATGATCATAATAGAATCGCGATCGTAATGCACCAATTAATTACCTCAAATAGTGATCGGAGGTGGGTTAATTGTTCACCATAGTTGCCGGCCAAACCAGGAGAAGAACACAATTCAGAATGTGTTAAATCGAATTAATTATGGGGTTACAGTAGGCGCTGGTATGACGGTTGTATACGTCGGTTTAATTGAATTATATTAGGCGATTACTATAACAATAAACGAGTTAAGGAGGCTTAGTATAATAGTTAATATGTATCTTGAATTCTTGTTGATCTTAGTTTTCTGATTACAAGCGTCGGTGAAGGTCGTTTTGGCAAGAATAATATGTATTTTGATTCAATTACTAAAATTTTGACGAGAATTGAGGGGCAAGTCAAAGAAACGGGTTTACGGTTTGATATACGGGTCCTGGGTAAATGGGTATGGGTCATGGGCTTCAGGATTAGAATAATAATATAATAATATATAGTATTTATATTTTAGTCCCTTAAGGTTTAAAGGTAGACACATAAAGGGTTAAACTTTATATGTTGGGTTGAATTTGCTATAAAGTAAAAGTTACAATCATATAATATTCATTTAGTTAAATAATAATATTATAATAATAAGTTACACTTGATAAACGCGATTAAACTTTCCGAAAATTGAAACAAGTCGGGTATTTAATAAAAGTATTGATTCGGAAAACCCGAGTTGTTACACACACGGATGGAACATATATAAAACGTAATATATGTGTAAAATCATAAAATTTTAATGAAATACAAATGTGGTATTTATATATAAATAATTAATTTTACATGAATTAAAAGATATCATAACTTATTTTAATTCAAATACAAAATCATACGAAAACTAACAAAGATAAATTAGATAAATGAAAATTTTATAACTTATACAATGAGTACGTAAGCAAACAAAGGAAATTAGTCTTCAAATAAAAAAAATCTCCAAATCTTAAAACATAACAATAAAAACATATCACTGTCTTTATTAATTAATCAATAAATGGGAATCATAACCTTTGATTTTGAAACCTTCTCCAAACTTAGGAGTTACAAGTGGTAATCATAACCATATGTCATTTTACCATCAACTCCATCTTTAACAAAACCACTAAAAACATTGGTTTTCTCTTCCATATTTGATGTTTTACACTTAATTGCTGACATGCTAGATTCATCATCAACGTTAAATACATCCACAATTTTCCTCTTCAGTTTATCATCAAATGATGTAATTGATGACTTCTTCAAATTATTTTCATCCTCAAATTCAAATTATGATTAACATTTATTGACTAATAAATGAATGATATGTTTTCATTGTTATGTTTTAATATTTGGAGAATTTGATTTTTATATTTATTTTTTATATGGGGACTAATATCCTTTGTTTGTTTATTGTACTCAAGGTTATTGACCCGTGAACGTCACGGGTGGAAATATAAATGATGTTAATTAAACACACAAGGAGGGGAGGGAGTAAGATTATTGTTAGTGAATATAATGTATAGACAATTTGTATAATACGATTTTACGAATAACTATGCAAATGATGATTTATATAATTGAAAACTATTAATTATTGTAATGTTTTATATGACATACATGAGACAGAAAATGAAACTAAAAGGATTATACATACATTAACACACCCTTAAGATATCCTACTAACCATCATAACATTAACACAACTTCATAAACCGAAACAACGTTCCAAAAGTATTTAGAACACGAAAACATATGCATCTAATTTCAAACCATTTTAAACATAACCATGAACAAAAAACTTTACAAGCTGTATCAAAAGTAACATACCATCCAAAAACTTCACCATGCAGCACATTAGCATCACAGGCTAGATAACTGTCAACCAAAAGAAGGGAATTTCATTCACAACCGTCATAACAAATAATAGTTAATCAAAAACCATTATGTAATCTTCAATTCGACTGACTAATTAAAAACCATAGTGTATTTAAATTAAGGTTAAACAATCTTAATATAAAATTTACAACAATATATCTAGATGCATATACAAATGTTAGACACTTATATCATAAAAAAAGTGCACAATAATATCATAACTATGGAATTATCATTATCTTATAACTGTATATAAAAAATCTTGAATTAAACAATATAATTATTAATAACAAATTTAAGATTCTGATGTAATATTGGTTACGCATGTTTGTTGATTGAAAAATACGATAATACGATAATATGCATAACATGTAATAAACAGATTGTGTAGAGAGTTTTATGTTTATTCAACAACATGTTTATATGGAGAATCTCATAAACAATTTTAAAAGATGTACGTTATAAAAGTCGAATGGATTAACAAAAGAATATACCTTAGATTAACGGTAAGTAGAATATCACTAATCTTGAGAAGTGATAAAACTTAAAACACTATTGTAACAGTGGACAAACGATCAACATCAACCAAAATGTTTTGTGGATCCATTGCGCCGTTTGTGAAATAATAAGATTGTATACAAATAAGAATATTGCTATAAATGAAAACATCAATACATATGAATGGAACAATGAGTAATAAAAATGAAATTTACAATGACCGTTGATTTGCTTCTTAGATCGATCGATGTTGGTGTAAAATTCTTATACCATACATTTTATATAAGGAGGTAAGATTATGTATATTTCTGGTTAAATGACCAAAAATGGAATGTTGTTTCAGATTGATTCATTTAAAATTTAAAATTTAAAACTATATATATATACATATATATATACACACACGCGCGCGCACACACACACACAAAATATATGATTGTGAAGCCTATATGTGAAAGGATCACTATGAGTTAAATAAAACTGGAAACAATAATTAAAATAAAAATGAATTATCAAACCGTGTTAATGTAACCAGAGGGGCTTGCCCCAATGGCCAGGAACATGATGGATGACCCGGATGTCACGAGTTCGAATTCTGATTCCGACCGGATTTTACTAGAGCATTAAAACAAGTTGTGCCTTCTGGCGGGGTGAGCCAACTGGGTTTTACAAGAAACGCCAAGCCAAAATCGGATACCAAACGTGGATCCCGATCATGTCAACATAGTTGGTCTGAGTGGGGTGGTGGGGCGCGACGTTTTCGCGCAGGGAGATAGCTTAACTGTGAAAATTACCGTTCGAAAAAAAACCGTGTTAATGTAAATGTGTATATATCTTAAATATGTAAACCGAGATTCTAGTAAGATTTAAAAGTAATAATAATAACTTTGTGATCTTTTCACTAATTATAATTAATTATTAACAAATTTAACATATGGTGTAGTGTAAGCTCAACTATACTTAAAGTTATGAATTCAATTTTAAAATGGTATTTAAAGTTTTTGTAACATCCTAAATATTCTAATAATAAATAAAGAAAGTTGCGTTAAATTGTCGTGCGTTTAACAATATTAACTAACGTCTAATATGGAAAAGATCATGGACTTGGATTTAATTAAGATGGAATAAGGGTAATGGGCCTTAGGTCCATGAGCCTTAAGGGGTATAAATACCTCCTTAAATCACCCTTAAACCCTAAACCATCATTCATTTCCATCTTATTCTCTATACATTTAAAACACACACACTACACCATATTTCGGCCGAGAGAAAGAGAGGTGAGGTCCGAGCAAGCACACGCGATTCAAGATAGATACAAGATCTAGAGCCCTTAAGCAAGCTAACCGAGACCGAAGAACGTATAAAGGTAAGTCGTTTTACCTTTAAAGTTTACATTTTTATACACGTTTAGTCTTGAAACTTGAACCTAGAATAGATCAAGTATAAACGAAACATAAAGTTGTAAACTTGATGATAAATACGAGTGTAATGAACCCGAAAATGGAAACGGCTCGATTAATGAACCCTTAACACTAGTATTGAACGTTTCGAGCTTAAAGGTCCGAACTTTATGCATTTTCGGGCCAAATCTTATTCAAAAACGACCATAGGGTTGATCGCGAGTTGGTTAAATATCGTATCCAAAGATTTCGTGTTAAAACGGTGATGGTTATGGGAGTTTTGGATGAGCCGTAGTTGCTGCTGGGCAACTTCGCCTGCAACTAACTTCGCCAAGCAAGTTCGCCCAGTATGTTCGCCAAGCAAGTACGCCTGTCTTATATGTTCGCTCAAGCATATAAGTTCGCTCACTGCTAACCTCGCTGAATGTTAACTTCGCCACAATAAGCTCGCTGGCCAACTTCGCTTGTTGTTAAGTCCGCCTAACAACAAGTTCGCCAACCTTAAGTTCGCTTGGATGTTAAGTTCGCTGAGGTATAAGTTCGCCAATGTTAACTTCGTTGAACAGCAAGCTCGCTAATGTTAAATTCGCTTAATATTAAGTTCGCCAAAAGTTAAGTTCGCTGAGAAATGAACAGCAGCTCGACCCCAGCCAGGGGCTCTGCCCCTTGGACCCTGCTAAGGGCTGCCGCCCCTAGAACCCCGCTACCAGGGGCGCTGCCACCGGACCCCCATTCGTTGTGGGTTATAATTGAACTAGAAACACAATATAGATAGCGATAGATGATTGATACGTGTATTGTTATACAGTTAGCCGTGCACAGCTCAAGAAGGGAATAACAATTAACGGTGAACGTAACCGTGTTCAGGTGAGTTTCTAGCCCCATTTATGTGGTATGTTTTCGGGGCTGTGTGCATACTCAATATGTTTGTTAATATGCTTATCCTAAGAGATAAGTGTATGCCTTATGTGAATAATGTGAAATGTCTGAATGATTGCTTGATTGTACGTGAACGATCTTCGGATATTGCACGTACTGTCAGGTTGTAACACTATGTATCAGGTAAGTATGATATGTATGCTTATGTGTATGAACGTGATAAAGTTAATAAAAGAATGAAAGGATGGTTGTATGGTTGTATGGTTACGAAAAGGGTACCGAGCCCTAATAATACTCGAGGTATGATGTATGGTTGTATGGTAACGAAGAGGAATCGAACCCTACTAATATTCGAGAACTAGGGAACCGAACCCTACTAATATTCGCGGAAAGAGGGTACCGAGCCCTAATAATACTCGAGGAAGGAGGGTACCGAGCCCTAATAATACTCGAGAAAGGAGGGTACCGAGCCCTAATAATACTCGAGGAATGTAGGGCGTAATGCTCTTTATAACGTAAGATATGAAAGCAAGTTAGTACAAAAGAAAGTATGAAAGTATGAATGAAAGAATATAAGTTTGTGTGTATTGTATAATGTATGATTAACTAGAACTCACTCAGCGTAGCTGACTTTTAGTATGCACGCAGGTGAGTAGGATGAGGCAGCTCGCTTGAGGGGACACGTGGCGTTGAATAAGAGACTGGCATCAGAAGGCTCAGGGCGTGTTATGTTTTAATTACTTAGTTTTCGAAAGACAAGTTGGTTGTTTAAGACAAGTTTTGAATTGTCATAAAATGTTTTATTAAAGTTTTTATATTCCCCGAATGTTTTTAATTTACTCTGATATTAGAACTGCGTTTATGAGTAAATCCAACACGAAAGTAACGGAGCCTTACAGTTTTAAAATCCATAATACATAAAATGATTTTTTTTTTACCAAAATATCATTAAAAACATAATATTCAATTAAAATGCATATATCATAATTGTAAAACCTAAATATGAGATACTAAAAAGTAAAAACTCAAAACAGAAGGAATACTAATTTAAATAAAAATGCATTTTCAAACCGAGATTTTAGTAATATTAAAAAAAAACTTTTGTGATCATTTTGTTACCTATAATTAGTTGTTATTAAATTTAACGCATGCCTTCTTGTAATAAAGTCAAAGTAAATGTTAAGTTATGAATTCAAAACTTTAAGTGTTAAGTTTGACCAAAATAGTGTTTAAATAAATAATTTAACATTGTAATCACATTTATAAATGCTAAGTCAAGAAATCAAACACAATTACCACTTTAGTGGAGTTGATAAGCACCTTTGGTTTGGAACCTAAGGTCTTTGGTTCGAAACCCGTATCACACAATAATTAATTTTTCAAAATTTTATAAAACCTTATGTGCTATGGGTTATAATAGGAAAACTGGTCATGAATCATAATATAATAGGAAGTAGTGACATGACATCTATTTGGCATCCTATGTCGAGCGCCTAGTTAAATGACATATGAACAACTTGTGTTGCTTTAATAGATTAGTAAGATTAACGGTGTTATGTTTTCCATTGTTCCATCTCTTGATACATGTCTAGTCACTACTACACAAATGGCTACACTCACAATTCAGGTGGTTCTTTTACATAGATAATGTCCATACAAAACTTAAGTCTCACTCAAAGCCAACTTGTTCTGAAAAATCACCTCAATGGTAGAAAAGAGCTAGATCTTGATCGTCGGTGGGACTGGTTACATTGGAAATTTCATTGAGGAGGCAAGCGCGAAAATGGTCACCCAACCGTCGTCTTAGTCAGACAAATCGAAAGTTCATTTCCGGTGAACCTTATGGAGGGTATTAAACAAGCAGGAAATGTAAAGGTAACTAACTTTCCAAATTTAGAATGGGTTAAACTTTTGGAATTATTATACTTGACTAAACTTTTTGAACTTTTCACTTTTCGATATTTAATATAGAGATTTCTACCTTTGGAATTTGGAACAGATGTTGACAATGTCAATGCGATCAAAAGCGAACATCCCTAGAGCGATAGAAGGCGCGGATCCCACACACTTTTGTAGCTTGCATTGGTTTTGCAGGATTCTTTTTACCACCGTGGGACAGATATAACGTGGATACTTCCCCAAGAGAGAAAATTACAATCATCGGGCCGGGATGGAAATCCGAAAGGTACAATTAATAGTATACATATCATGATTCGTGACATCTAGATGTGTAAGCGAGTCAACTTCTCACTATTTATTTGAGATCAACTCGCTAAAATTTAATTGGGTATGGCCGGGGTTTAATGAGAGCGGGCATAAATTGGAGCTCCTCTAATAAAATTAACTTAAGTCCGAGCTATACATACAAAGCTTAACGAGCCTTGCAAGCCTGAACGGGCATCTTATTTATATAAATGTAATAGGCTTTTTATAAATATAAACACGTACATAATAAGGATCATTATATATAATTGTGATTAAATAATGAACAAGTTATAAAATCGGTATTGAACGCCCTGCCAACGTATTATTTTTCTTTATTCAAAGCTCCTGATGGAGTCTTGGATAAGCTTGAACGATTGAGAAGGGTGTTTTTGTGGGGTGGAACTGAAGAAAAGGTGAAGATTAATTGGGTTGTGTGGGATAAAGTTGTCTTGCCTACTGATCTAGGGGGTCTTGGGATTAGGAGGTTGCGAGATATAAATATGGCATTACTAGCAAAATGGTGGTGGCGATTCAAGAATGAGATTGGTAGGTTGTGGTGGAAGGTCATTTGGGCGATTCATCATTCTTCTCGGTCTTGGTCGGCTATCCTGGCGAAATTATCGAGCCCATGTCCGTGGAGTCGTATCGTAAAAATTGATTCGAGTCTCCGGAAGTATGGGGTGGAGTTAAGTACGAGCTTTCAACACGTGGTAAAAAATGGTAAAAATACATGGTTTTGGCTTGATTGTTGGGTAGATTCGTTACCTTTGGGAGTTCGATTTCCAAAACTTTTCTCCCTCGAAAAATCCAGAGGATGTAATGTGGCAGATAGGCTTTATATGCTTGATGGTTGGATATGTGGAGCTTGGGAATGGATGAGGGAACCGAGCAGTGGAGAGGAAATACATGAATTGAGAAGTTTGCTCCTAATATGTGAAGGGTTCTCTTAACTCCAGGGGAGGATTTTATTAGTTGGTCCTATAATCCTTCTGGAGACTTCTCAGTTCAATGCATTAAAGATTGTTTAATGACAAATTCGGTTATTGATCAAAATTATGTATTTGAGTGGAACCGGTGGGTCCCAAAGAAGGTTAATATTATGGCATGGCGGGCGGCTCTGGATCGGATTCCTACTTTTGATGCGTTGGTTAAACGAAATATCCCTGTAAACTCGAATTTATGTCCGATTTGCGGCGAGGTGGAAGAGTCAGTTGAGCATGTGTTCATATCGTGTGGCCTTGCACAAACGTTGTGGAGTGTGGTGGCCCAATGGTGCAAGCTTCCAATGTTTATCCTGCTTAGTTTTCAAGATCTGTTGGATCTTTTTAAATTTCGACATTTACTAAGGATAAAGCTAAAGTGTTTCATGCGGTGTGTTTAATAGCGGTTTGGTGCTTATGGAAAGGAGAAATGCGTTAGTTCATTCCGGGACCCCAATTCAAGTCTCAAATTTGTTAGAAGAGATAAAGGTATTGAGTTTCCTGTGGGTAAAGAACAGAGCAAAAAAATGTGGGCTCTCATGGAAGGATTGGTGTAGTTTTCGGGTCTAATGGTTGTATTTGGGGTGGGGTCGGTGTGGGTGTTTTGTTTTGGTGTTGCTTTCGGGTGGCTTTTTCTTTTTATTCGATTTGGTGGCTTGTAATTCGGTTATTTCTAGCGTCTTGCTAGTTTTATAAAAAAATTTTGTTGGTCGTTCAAAAAAAAAAAATTAATGAACAAGTTGATCTCAAGTTTAAAAACTTATTCATGAGTTAAGCATGAGTCCTAACACAAAGCTTGAGCTCTTTTAAACTAAACGGGTTAAACTCGAGCTTAGATTGTCTCATCATTGTCCATGCTCAATTCGACACATATTCACCCCTTCCGATATTGTAAGAGAGACTACTTGATTCATGTTGCTTTCTTGTTTTGTTATATCTAGTTGTTCTTGTCAAACAAGATGATTTAGCTTTGGCTGCCATCAAAACAATCTACAACCCACGCACCGTAAACAAAACGTTGATTTTTAAACCTCCTGGCAACACATTTTCTGTTAACGAAATTGTTTCCATGTGGGAAAGTAAAATCGGCTAAACCCTCAAGAGAACATATATTTCCGAGGAGCAATTTCTAAAAAAAATAGAAGGTGAGTTATATACTTGTATTTAAAATGATTTTAGTTTAAACAATAAAATAAAATATGAAATAATAAGTATTGTTGTCTTGCAGAGTCTGCATTTGGTTTAGGCATTGTACTGCCTATAATACATTCTGTTTTAATACACGGAGATGAAAGAAACTTCATGATCGAACCATCCTTTGGTGTGGAGGCTAGCGAGCTTTATCCGTAGATAAAGTACATCATAGTTGACGAGTATCTGGATCAAATTGCTTAATTAAAGATCTTTCCTTCATCCGTTGAAACAATCATGCCATGATTGTCATTAACTCATTGAAATCATTTTTATGTTTATTCTATCTTACTATCTATCAAGGATAATACAAAGAAAATAACTAAGGGTGTGATTAGATTTTGGGTTGACTATCCAACCTGTGTAATAAACGGTTTGGATTGTCTGTGTAACCAGTTTAATAAACATTTTGTGCCCATGACTTCATGTTATATTAAAATAAAATGAGTCAACCCCTCATCCCGGTTAAGTTTAAATAAAAATTATAATTCACAAATTCAACTTGTAACTGTATTACAACTCACTTACAACCTATAGTCTTTTTTACAACTCATTGACTTGTTTGATCTTTTCAGATAAACAAGGCTATACGAGTCGTGTTTAGACATTAACTCAACATGATTTTCTCCTCTAGATTATGTTTGGGCGCTGGCCCTTCAGATGATGGATGTATAAGAGTTTGCTAAATTAATAGTTAAATCCGAAGGTGACATGTTTAATAAACCTTTTAACCTGAACACTTTGCCTTGAGCCTCTTGCAAAAATAAATAAAAGCTCCCTATTGTATCCTAAAAGATCTCACACTCTAAAATACATTTCATATTGATTATATAGGAGCAATAGAAGTGGTGTTTGTGAGATTTATCATTCATTGTAATATTCCTATTTAACATCTTTGATTTTAAGACGAGTAAGATGTTTGTGGGATGTATTTTATTCTCTCTACACAACACTCATTTATCTGGATTTATGAGTGACATTCCTTGTTTATATTAGAGCAAAGATGTAACGGTGATCACTATATCGCTTAGACCGGTTAGACGTATATAAGGGTCATCACTACCCTAGCTGGTACTGAGTCACTAAAAGGGTGGTCACTACTCGCTAATTGGGATGTTGAATAAGTGACCACTAACCTATTAGTGAGATGTTTAAGGGTAATTCACTACTATATTAGTGAGATGTTATAGGTGATCACCACTCTTGTAGTGAGATGTTAAAGGGGTGATCAATGCCCAATTAGTTATATGTTAAAAGAGTGAATACTACTTGATTAGAGAAATTATTGCAAGTTTGTTCAACCAACCCTTTCGTATAAAAAAATTAAAAAATAAATTATCTATATCTATATTATATAAAAGGAAGAGTGATGGGCAACAAAGTAATTTCATAATTACATGACAAGGACAAAATAGTCATTTCATAATTGGGCAAGAAAAGTAATTTACCAATCCATCGATTCATTCTTCAAGCGTATCGGACAAGTTTATAAAGCGTCATGTTTTCTGTATTTACTCTTGTATCCTTTAAGGTTTATGGTGCCATCAATTAATCTCATTAAAGTGTCATCATCCATCAATATTATTATTTTCATCATGACGTTCAACTAATTCATAAACCTTTAAGGACAATTAGTGGAATTAAATGTGTATAACACTAAATGGTTTCTTGACGTTAAGTATTCATAAGAAAACCAAAGGCCTTTTAAGTTATATACAAGATTATTATAAATACAACTAAGTCCACGATCAATTTACAACTGAATACTTACATTCAATTGGTTAGTAGCAATTCAAGCATCAACTATGACTTTCACTTTTGTAAGTGTATCGTACAAGTTTATGAAGCGTAATGTTTTGTGTATTTAGTCTTGTATCCTTTAAGGTTTATGGTGCCATCAATTAATCTCATTAAAATGTCATCATTCATCAATATTATTATTTTCATCATGACGTTCAGTTGATTCATAAACCTTTAAGGGCAATTAATGGAATTAAATGTGTATAACACTAAATGGTTTCTTGACATTAAGTATTCATAAGAAAACCAAAGGTCTTTTAAGTTATATACAAGATTATTATAAATACAACTAAGTCCACAATCAATTTACAACTGAATACTTACCTTCAATTGGTTAGTAGCAAATCAAGCATCAACAATGGCTTTCACTTTTGTTGGAATTGAAGCTCACGATGATATATTAAAGCTGAAGAATGAGTATTGGCTGGATTGTTCCAAAAGTACACATATTGGATTGTCGGTGATAAAGAAGTGACCCGAGAAGTTTCATAGGCTAAATTTGGAGGATCTTGCAATGGATGTGTTGGGGCTACATATGGAGATGTCTAAGCATGTGTGTATGAGTAACTGGGAGGCAAGAGAGTTGAATGAGAATCAAGTGAAGTATGCATGTATTCTGCATATTTTTCTTATGATATTGGTTAAGGTTTTACTAGAAAATCTTTAAGCTACTAGCTTTATAATCTTTTCTTTGGTTCCATGGGTGGTTAGGATTTTGAAATTGATAAATTTTTTTTGTTAGTTATTAATGTAAGCTCGTGACAATATCAGTGTATGAATTTAAAAAAAAAATTGTTTAGTGTTTTATATTGTGTGTTGAAATTAAACATTCAAACTTTTTTTATTACGCACTAAAAATTGAGGAAAATATAACTGATTTTAGAGCATAGTATTTGTTAAGCGATATATGTATGTATACATTATGTTTGCATAATTTGTATAATTTTGGTAAAATAACTTCAAGTTTTTTTTAATGACAATCGATTTATAAATATATGGTCGTTAGAAAAAACTAACCAAACGTCTAAATTGCAAAAGTACATGAAAAAAAAGTGTTTTGCAACCATTTGGCCTGAAAGATATTATTTTTTTCCTTTCTTGACGTTAAGTGTTCATAAGAAAACCCAACGACCTTGTAAGTTTTGTACAAGATGATTAAAAAGTTCCTAGCCCAATTTATATAAATAACATTTTAGAGTTGTTTTATAACTTCGTACCATTATTGTAAATATTTTTATGTGCTACTGTATTGAATGCTACATTAAATCAATACGAACAAATGATATATAGAACCAAATGACTTATTTTTATAACAAGAGCTCAATAAATATCAACTTTAAATTAATGATTTTACTTTTTTTATTACTAATTCGAGTGAAATGTACAGTCAAGTTTATGTGTTTGATTTTTCAGTTAGAATACATATGATGGTTCTGATTTTATGCTCGATGATTTGTTGTGAAGGTTGGTTATAATATTCGAGTTCTTACTTTCTTTATGTAGGCTTCTGATAATGAAAATGGTCACTACATATTGCATGTGCAAATAAATGGTAAACATTGCCATGTACGTTTGTGTGTGTGTGTATGTTTGGTCAGCAACATTTATCCATTGACACTTCTAAATTCTGTTTTTTTATTGTATGGTATGATAAAACAATAAACTGATGGGTTAAGCGGCATGTGTTCAGGTCAACTTGCGAACATGACTTGTTTAACACCCATCTAGCTAATAAAGTTATGCTAAGAAAACAAGAAAAATATAGTGACATTTTTAATTATTGAAAGAAATTCTGTAGTTGCAGCTAGATATCAATTATATAGATTTTATTGGATGCGCAAATTTTGATTTCTTGAACTTTAGAAAATGTATAGGTGGTAAACTTCCGTATCATAAAAATCCAAGTTGCTAGCTAACCAAGCTTTTGTTACATCCCCGTCGCGAAGCGTGTTAAATAGTTAGGTTACCGCTAACTCTTCGTAATTAGGTTACATACGTTTATGATTCAATGAAACTCGAGATATTCTATAGAAGGTACACTTCTTTCCGCTTGAAAATTTCGATTACATTTGACTAAAAAGAAACATGGCAAACGTTTAACTAAAAAGAAACATGCCGAAAACTTTTGTCACATTTGACTTAACAATGATTAGGCTTACAAACGAAGTAACGAACCGAACATTTGACTAAAACAAAACATGCCAAAAAGTTCCATCACATTTGATTCTATAAGGGTTAGGCTTGTAAACGAAGTAATAAACAGTGCATTTGACTAAAAAGAAATCTGCCAAAAAAGGTCAATTTGTATGTGTTTGGGGGTTGCAAATTTTACTTGTGCTTGTAAAAGAGAATTTGATATAGTCATAGAATTTGTTTTTGAAGTGGATTTTTCTTATAAACGATATATTATTATTATTATTATATTTTACACTTTTTTTAGTTTCAGCGCCAAAAAATGCTACATTTTAACTCCTTAGAGTCAGAAGTAAGGTTAAATTGGATTGCATCTTTTTTACATTCTATCATGAAAATGTACTTTGTGGACCGGGACAGGCCAAGTAGTGGGTTGGAACGGGTTCGGGTCTAAATGGGTTCCAAACAAAATGAGCTCGGGCCATTACGATCATTAAAAATATATCTAACTGCATAACATATGAGTTATATTTCTCATTAGTAACAAACTTTGCAGATTGTATATATTTTTTGTTAGCAAAACAAAATGAGCTAGGGCCATAACGGTCATTAAAAAATATATCTAATTATATGTATAACATATGAGTTATATTTGTCATTAGTAACAAACTTTGCAGGTTGTATATATTTTTGTTAGCAATTCAGATTTCAAACAGTACTATGGCATGTGAAGTTATGGGTTGGCCCGGCCCGACCCGACCCATACAATTTTACATAATTTTAATGTTAGAGTTTGATTAAGTAAAAACTAAAGTTGTAGATTACTGCAAAATGGTAAAATCAATTTGACTTTTAAAAGTCAAAATCGCAAGTTTTGTTGACAGTATTCGAACAAATATAATTTAGGGATACAAGAGAATTGGTTAAAATTAAATGTACAATTTTTTTTGACCAAGTGAAAGTCAAACGATGCATAGTGTATTTACAAAGTTATTTGGGTATTGTTAATTTATGTTGACATACTTATGGGTTCATGATTCAAATTCTTATTTCCTACATGAATATTCTTTAATTCATGTTTATTTGATGCTTGTTTTATTTAGTTGCTAAATTTCATAAATGAGGTGATCTTGGCTTGTTTACACTTCGCTGGCTTACAAACCAAGCAGGCTCCGCTCGGCTCAATTGCAAACAATCTGGTTTCAGGCTTCGGTTTTGGCTTGTTTACAACCCAATCTGGTTTGGCTAACTTACAAACCAAGTTAGATCGTTTAAAAACAAGGCTTCTTGGAGCAAGCCTCGATCTTGGCTCGTTTACAAACTGATATGGTGATTTTTATTAAACACGAACCCGTGTCCTGACCTTAATAATAATATGGGTTAATCGGGCTAACCTGAATGACCCGATTATAATTGTTTATCATATTTAGCCCGACCTTAATTAGCTTATTTGGGTTGGGTCGGGTTAATCGGGTCCGGGTATTTTGGACACCCATAATCGAGTGTATGTGAATTCTTTATGATGGAATCTCATACTTCAAGTGATCATAATCAGGAGTACAGAGAGCTGGACTATTTTTGAAGAAAATTATAGTATTGTCATATTAAAAAGATTGGAAAAAGAAATTTTATAGACCATTTGTGAGAATTAGGGTAAGTTTGACTTTAATTGACTTAGATGTGATTTCACATGGTTCTATAAACGTATATGACTTTCCTACTAGACTGTTAAAAAAATATGTATAACTATATTGTTGATGTTAGAATGAATTAGAGAAGATGCTTTAAAAAGGTTAAAAAGTCTTAAAGTTGTTTTTATGGAATAATCATAGAGTTAGATTGAATCAGAAAAGAGAATCTGGTGAGATGAGTATGATGCTCAGTTTGTTAGTATCTAAGTTTCAATTGTGTCATATTTGGCTTGATACTTTAAATTACGGGTCATATGTTTAACATTGTGCAGTTTGACTTTTAAAAGTCAATATACAATTTTTAATTTAATAATTTTCACGCTCTCATTCATCGTCACACAAATATTATCACTTTGGTTGATTCTTTAAGCACCCATTTTCTTTATATGTTTATCACCATTATAGAATTTTTGGAAGTACAATATGGGTATATGTTAAACTAAAATTTTATGATGTCATTTTTTGCTTTGTGACGAGTCACGATGAAAAAGTGTCTGTTTGGTTCGGGTCGAAACAGGTCACCTTAAAAGAGTAGGCTTGGATTTGTGGTCAAAAGGTGTCACCTTAAAAAGGGTCATTTTAGTATCAACTTTGACTTTTTATGGTCAAAACTGATTTTTGGTCAATTTTAAATTTTTAGGTCAAAATTTACGTGAATTTCAAATGGTCAACTGACCATGCTGGTGGTCTCTTATTGTCATAATATATTAGCTAATATATGCTTGTTGACAGCTTAAGATCATTCTTGGTATGTATCCAGTGGCCAGTACACAGTTACAAAATCAATATATTGAACGCATTGTTTTAATAAAAGTTTTTGTTTCTAGAACTTAAGTACCAAGTAATTTATAACACCATTGATCCAATATATATATATATATATGCATATGCGCACAATAAAATCACATATGTCCATCACTTTACCATTTTTACAATTTGTTGACCAACAACTTAGTGGTCTTAATTTGAGTATTTCTTTATCCGCCGATTAAATTTCAACTCTAACTACTTATCAATTAACACACATTCAATCATTTATGTTGATTGAAATTCACAAAACTGATACAAACTTGTTTTATTAACAAATATTTCACAAAACACGATGTATCCAATGTATACGGATATGTTAATATTTTAGTGTGCAACCCCTCCAAAAAAATCCACCAAACCATATGCAAACGTGGCAACTTGCTCGTACTGATAACCCACTACACACAACACCAAACACTACAAACCAATACAAAAAGATAACTTGCGTCAACTCGCAGCAACGCACGGACACTTTTGCTAGTAATAATAATACACGTGACACCTTCCTAGGTTATATCATTATATCACGTAAAGAACAAAAATATACATGTTTAGTTTTGAAAAACAGATCTTAAAAGTACTTTTGAGGGGGTGTTTGGCTAAGCTTTTTCTTTTTGTTTTTTTGTTTTTGGATGGGTAAAATGTCCAAAATACCCATTCAAAAGCAAAAAGTATATTGGACATTTTACCCCTTCAAAACAAAAAAAAACAAAAACAAAAAGAAAAAGCTTAGCAAAACAGGCCATTAGTTTTGATGTCAAATTAATTGGTGATTTTCCTAATTTTATTTTAATTTGTCACTTGTCAGCTAACCAACAGCTTTTAAATAACAGAACAAAACTGTCGTCAGGTTTTGGCGCGAACGATGTTTTATGCGTACATTTTTGTAGCTATGGACAGACGACAGCAGCAGCAAATCTTATTAAGAAATACTTCAATTACAATTACAGTCTTTACCTATGCAATTCTCCTTGTAAACGGCAGCAGCATAATGCTGATCCTACATTCACTCGTTGTCTTTCACGACATCCGTACATCGATTCTTCCGCCTCAGCCATCTGTATTTCCATCACGGTAAACGACACTTCTTCGCATCAAAACTCAATTTTATCAGTCTGTCATTGTTAATTGTGTTTTATTTTCATTTTTTTGCTGTTGCACACCAGGTGTTTGATAAAAGTCCTGAACCAGATTCTTGATTTCTTAAATGTTGTCTTTTTTGGCTTTTAGTCTATGGAGAGTCCGGTTCCGTACAGCAGAGGGTTACCGAAACTTTCATTATCGGTAATGAAACAAGGACGAAGCGGGTATGATCCGTCTGATACCGAGACGGAGTTACACGAAGCTCCGTGGAATGAATTCAATAAAAAGGTTACAGAAGGGTTGCCACCGCCACGTAGACACTCTTTGAAGTTTGACCCAGAAGGGTTGCCACCTCCACGTAGACACAGTAAATCCCCTTACAAAACCCGACGAGATGGCAGGAAGTCCAGGTCACCAACCCCGGGCCCGCTTCCTCTCCCACCCGGGAGAACCATCAGCCCGTTTTCAAAATCGGAACGGAGGACTCACGTTTCACCGTTCAAACTTTCAAGAGATGATGAACAAGATGCTGCTGGTTCGTATAATAATCCAAAACAAAGACATTTGAATAATGAGAGTGAGAAACCGAGTTATGCTAGAGCCATGTCAGCACCGAGACTAAGATCATGTGACAAAGATCAACAAACAAAGCACAATCAACGATTGAAAAGACGAGAGGGAAGAAGTAGAACACCTCCATCACATAGAACCATCACCCCACAGAAAGATAAAGAAAGTAACCATAAAAACACGCCTTCAGTAGGTGAGATAAACGAGATGGTGGCGAATGCAAAACTAGCCAAAAGCCCGGTTCGACACGCACCCGTTTTCGATAGCACGGATTCTCTGCCAGGTGGCGACATATTCTTCTCTCGAGACTATCCACCTGTGCCGGCCCCAAAGCCCAAATTGTTCATGGCAAAGAAGCCCGGACCGGTTCGGAGTTATAAACCAAATGGTGTTCATAATTATAGTGGTAGTGTTTTAACACCCACAACTATGACGTCCAGCTCAGCAGTAAGCAGGCAGAGTAGTCATATAAGTGATGTCAGCGCGAAGTCAAATGGGAGTTCGTGGCGGTTTACTGCAAATAGGCAGAAAAGCCAGACGGATTCATGGTTTTCTTGCATAGGAAAAGGGTCTTGTACTACCAAGAAGAAGTCTCCAGAAAGATTGAGAGCTTTTGATGAAGCTTCGTTTATTGAAAAGGCGTTTGTCGTTGAAAACCTTAGACAGTTTTGGGCGGATAAGTATCAACCGTTATCGCTGAACGGGTTTACTTGCCATAAACAAGAAGCGCTGCAACTTAAACATTTGGTATGTGTGTTTGGTTTTGTAAAAGTGACTGGAATTAATATTTAATGTTGTGATTAGGGCTGTAAATGAACCAAACGTTCAGCGAACTTTTCGGAGGGAAGTTCGTTTACTTTCATTCGTTTAATAAGTGAACTAACATGAACAAGAAATTCTGTTTGATTAATTAAATGAACAAACATATACATGCTTTTTCATTTGTGTTCGTGAACACCTGATAATGTGTTCGTTCATTTATGCCCTTTTATGTTTTTTAATATATGTTCGTAATTGTTTGTTTGTTTAACATTTGTTCATGTTCGTTGTTGTCCGTTTATGAACAAAAACGAACAAACAAAATCATTTCCTTGACGAACAAACACAAACTTTGGTTTGGTTTTGTGTTCATGAACTGTTCGTTTGTCCGATAAAAGCTCAACAACGAACACAACCAAAATGATTTCCTTAACGAACATACACAAAATTTTGTTTGGTTTTGTGTTCGTGAACGGTTCGTTTGTGTCCGTTTATGAACTTAAAGAACGAACATGGACAAAATCATGTCCTTAACGAACGAACACAAACACAAAATTTCGTTAGCTTTAGTGTACGTCGTTTGTGTCCGTTTTTGAACTTAAAGAATGAACATGAACAATGCCTCGTTCGGTTCAGTTTGTTTACATCAGTAGTTACGGTTACAATGGAAGGGGAACCCTCAATACACAGAAAACCAAAAACCCTAGACAACCCTAACTTGCGCCCGTGGGCTAAACACAACTAAACCCTGATAATAACCAATAATTAATCATAACTAACAAGTTTCTCAATCTTTGACCAGTATTAGGCTATACACAATCATCCATGATTTTATGAAATTATATATTTGGTTTTATAAGTTCTTACCATGTTGTACTACAGGCATCCCAGGATATGTTTCCACATATTCTTTTGAAGGGACCACAAGGGTCGGGGAAGAAAGCTTTGACAATGGCCCTATTATGTGAGATATATGGCGAAGCTGCCCGAAATGTAATTTTGGTTTAATATAGTAAAACATGATTTAATTATTAATGTTGGTGCACAAGTACTTATATTGGTCTTCTTTCGCAGATATCTCATGATATCAAATACTTCAAGGTTCAGGTATGCAAGAGTTGATAAGCTTTTAGAGTGTCTTTTTTTACTTGCTAATTAATCTTCATTCAAATCATTAATTATTATCAAATTGTTTTTAGGAAACAAGGGCGGGTCAAGTAGCTGCTCCTATAACATCGAGTCCTCATCATGTAGAGCTTAATGTGCACTTGGAAGGTAATGCAAGATACGCTCTTATGGCTATGGTCAAACAAATAAGTAGTGATCATGCAGTTACTCCTGGAATCAGTACGATTAATTTAAAGCCCGATTATACAGGTCTATTTATTTTAAATTATTATTTTTTTATTCTAACAGGTCTTAAATTTGAATTTGAACTTACGAGTTTTTTATTGTCTTATACACAGTAATGGTTCTTTATGATGTTGATAAAGCTGATGAGAGCATTCAGCACTTGATAAAGTGGATTATTGATTGCTATTCAGATGTTTGTAAACTGGTCCTTTGTTGTGAAGATGATGTCAGTATTCTTGACCCAGTCAAAACTCGGTGTCATGTTATTAAGCTCGATGCTCCTGTCACCCATGAAGTAAGTGATATATAAATGGGTTGATTTGGGTTATATTTAATATCAAACAGGTCTAACGCGCAAGATTTACTTTATAGGATAGAGGTCAAAACCGTCAAATGCATAAAGCCTCCAAAATCACTTTTGTAGAAAAAGGTAGATAATCAATGCAATAAATAGTTTTTGCAATCATACTTAAGTATTTAACACTTTTACATAGGCCAGTAAATGAACCGAATGAACACGAACAAAGCATGTTAATCTTCTTTCGTTTAACTTTAACTGAGCAAAACGATTGAACATGAATAATTAAACGAACGGGATTTTCTTGTCCGTTCGTTAAGAAAATGAACATGTCCGTGTTTATTTATGTTCGTTCGTTAATAATATCAACAAACAGTTCAAGAACGTAAATGGACAAACATAACTGAACATAGATGAACGAACATAACTGAGCTAAAACAAATAAAAGTAAACGTGAACAACAATTTTTATGGGCCTTAAACTTTTTAACGAATATAATAGCGAACACAAACGAACAAACTTAAATAAGCGTAAACCAGCGAAACATGAATGAAGGTAAATGAACGAACATAAATGAATTTAAATGAACGAACGAGACATGTAGTCATGTTTGTCTAACAAAATGAAAAAAAAAAGTTCCGTTCATGTTCATTCGTTTAATAAATAAATGAACTTGCCACTAAACGGTTCATTGGACGTTTAGTTTGTTTACAGGGCTATTTTTATCATCAATAAAACAAAAATAAAATAGATAAAAGAGTGTTACGGATCAGACTCCGACTGGACCTGTTTGATCAATTACCCAACTTGCCCATTTTGCATCGTCTTAATATCATTCTTTTTTAGGAAGCTTAACATGCATTTTCTACCACTAAGTTATAGGAAATGAAGAACATTAATTTTCAGGAGTTAAATTTTCAACTTTGATTTTATTCCACGTGTTTTAATATATTAGGTAATGGAAGTGCTTATTCAGATATCAAGAAAAGAGAATTTTGAATTACCAATGAAATTTGCTACAAAGATTGCTAATAAATCCAAACAGAATTTGAGAAAAGCAATCATGGCTCTTGAAGCCGCAAGTCTCATAAGTAAGACAACATATTATATTGATAATACATAGTACATTAATATTCAATTAGCTATCATAGTGTGATTCTAAAGTCAAACGCGTATGCAGCTATCCATTTGTTGAAGATCAACCAATATCAATAGGATGGGAATATGTACTTGTTGAACTTGCTGCTGAGATTTTAGCCGATCCGTCACAGAAGAGGCAAGTATATAAAATGATTATTACAAAGTCAAATTCCTTGTTGTAAGTGCAATAAAAATGTAACTTGTTTTTACAAATTCAGGTTATTTCTCATACGCGGAAAATTACAGAAACTTTTGGTCGAATTTGTTCACCCAAAACTGATTCTTCTAGTATAATAACAACCTCTCGATCAAACAATCGTTTCAATATCCATCTGTATAATTAATATAATTCTGTTACAACATTTGCATGATGCAGAAACTCATCGAACAGTTCCTCAAAGGTGTTGAAGCTAATATCAAAAGGGAACTATATTATTGGCACGGTTATTATGCAAGTTCCTATCCTTATACCATTCTTAAATCTTTTATTTATTTCTTTTTTGTTTGTGTTCTATTGACAAATATTTGACTTGAAATCAATGGCAATCTATAGGATAAGAGACTCCCAGCTGGAACCAGTGCCTTACTAAAGTTAGAAGGTGAATATTAGTATTTCATATTTGATTTATAATCGTCATATGTTTCTAAAGTTGTTTATATATGTTTTATGCCCTGCAGAGTTTGTTGCAAAATTTATGAGTATACACAGGAAGACGTTAAGTAGCCGCCAGTGATTGAGCTTCGTGTAAGCAAAAACATCAGAAATCGGGGATAATAAGGTATTCCCGTGTGGCTTTTAGCGGTCATAGAAACACCAGATTTTTTTTCTATGATTTTAAAGTGTAAACATAATACAGTCCCGGCTGTTCTGTTGAGATGAAATATGTGAGTTTATGTTACCAATTTGTATCTATTCGTTACTGAGTTGATGATCATGTTTGATGTATGAGTGGATTCAGTGATCACGGACAAGATTGGATGAGTTAAGTTCTTTTAATTTCTTACCCTTTGTAAACCATCTAATGCAACATAGTTACCATTCATGAACCCTTGAAAATGCAATGTGCATATCATCTGCTTCGGGTCAGAATAAGCTCAGACCAAAATGAGCTCGAGTTGAAACAATATGTAGAAAAAAGTGTTAAATTTGATTCATGCCCTATATTTGTTGGCTAGTGGAGGTGATGATACTGGTGGCAACGGCAGAGGGTGATATTGCCATAGCGGGTGGTGCTGGCCATTTGGACCCGTTCTGACTTAACAAGTTTCATCAGGGTGGTCCATTTTGAGTCAATGTATATTTGTATAATTTGAGTAGACTTGGATCAAGCCATTAAGTAAACACAAATTTAATCAGATCAACCCATGCTTTAAAAAATACGAGTCATGACTATCATGCCTTAGGTAACAACAAAGGAGTTAAAAGCTCGTCGGGTTAACGTAAGAGCGTAGTGTATCAGTTTTACGTTCACTCAATCTTATATATATGTAAAAGTATATTGACAAAAAAAGACGAACAAGGATCCACATTTTGTTCTATAGAAACAAAAGTACGGATAATAAAAACCAATGTTTCGTAGCCGGACCTATAAAACTACAAAACTCACAGCCAGATTGACATTTATAGAGAAAAGAGAAGTTCTTTAAATTCAAGAATTTATAAGACTGTGTTTACTTGTGAGACAACAAACTATTTCATTTTGTTTGCCCAATCATCGGTGAGCTTTGATGGTTTTAGATAACAATTTTATTGTTTCAAATGTAACTAGTCTACTTTATTCTAATGAAATAAAATTACGTTTCGGTTTGTAGTTAATTCTCACAGTCCCCACCCCCCCCCCCCCCAAAAAAAACTAATATATGTCAAAAATCAATAATTATTCACTTTCCTTTTACATTTTATATTATATCTATAATTATTTCATTTCACTTTTCTTTAAACTCTATTTATGTCCAGCCGGCTAAGTTGTACGTTGGTGATAACTGTATAGGGGCTACTACTGGGGTTCAGCAGGGAGACCCCCTTGGGCCCCTCCTCTTTGCCTTAGCATTACACCCTCTTGTTCTCCGGGTACAAAATGACTGTAACCTCCCATTTCATGCTTGGTACTTGGATGATGGGACTATTATTGGTGGTGCCATCGAAGTCGCTAAAGCCCTAGACATTATCAACTCGGAAGGGCCATCATTGGGGCTGCAACTTAATATTAAGAAAACCGAGGTTTTTTGGCCAGCGTGTAATGGGGTGAAAGTCAAAGATGGGCTCTTCCCTAGTGGGATTGGTAGACCAGATAGAGGGGTAAAGCTCCTTGGAGGGGCTGTTAGTCGAGATCCCTACTTTATTAAGGAGTTGGCGAGGCGGAGAGCATCTTAGTGCGGTTGATCTTATGAAACTCTTACCTTGCCTTAGGGATCCCCAGAGCGAACTCCTCCTGCTTAGGTCTTGCATGGGGGTTGCCACCCCCATATGATTGATGATGCGGTATCCTGTTTGATAAGGGGCTACGAGAAGCCATCGAAGACATAGTTGTATGTGGAGGCCCGTTCTTTGGTGATCTTCAGTGGTGACTTGCATCTTTACCGATGCGCTTAGGGGGTTTAGGCCTTCTTTCGGATCATGATGTTGGGGTTTACGCTTTCGTAGCGTCGAGGGCTCAGTCTTGGAAGCTACAGAATCACATCTTAATGAATAGCGGAGTTGTCGACCTGGACTCAGACTACGTGCAGGCCCTGGAACGCCTAAATGGCGCTCTCCCAGACTTTGACATTGGCGGTTTCTCTAATATGGACACCGCCCCACCAAAGCCTCAAAAAACTTTGGCGAATGCCCTTTTTGGCAAAATCGCTCAGAGTCTGGGAGAAGTTTTTGGATTGTCCCCCCGACAGAAGGCGGTTATTGAATGCTTACAAGGTCCTCATGCCAAGATTTTCTGACCGTTATCCCGATTGATGGCTTGGGCCAAAGCATGTCTGCGGTCGAGTATAGGGCCATTCTTAAGTACCGTTTGATGGTCCCAATGTACCCAGAAGACGAAACATGTCCGATCTGCCGTAAGGCTTGCCTGGATAAATTCGGAGAGCATGCGGTTCATTGCAAGGAGATGCCTGGGTTCAAATACCGACATGATTGGGTGCGGGACGTTCTTTGGGACATCTTAAGGCGAGCTGGGATATCAGCTAAAAAGGAAGCCTTCGTAAACTTCCTTACAGACCCCACGGAAGGGAGATCCACTCTACGACCGGCAGATTTGCTCGTCTTTGGTTGTGCCGGGGGAAAACACGCTTGTGTTGACCTTACAGGGGTATCTCCCTTAGCTGGTTTGAGGGATAATGGGTTTGTAGCTGGGCAAGCAATGAAAAGGGCTGAAACGAAGAAGGTGGAGAAACATGCTAAAGCCTGCGAAGAGAACCAACATGTTTTTGTCCCTCTGGATTTTGATACATTTGGCTCCTTGGCACCGGAAGCTATCCGTTTCCTAACCAGGGTCCAATAGGTTGTGCATAACAATGTGTCGACTCCAAAGGGGCAGGGGTATGTCTTTAGCAGGTTAGGGTTTGCAATTCAGAAAGGAATGACGGCGCAGCTTGTTGCCCGCCTATCTGCTATATTGTTGTAATATCTATGTTTCTATATATTGTAGTTGGATCCATTAGAGATTTGATCTTTAGTTCCAAAAAAATATATTCATCAATTGACAAGATCTATACACTTTTATAAAAATAAATATTATACTATTATACATTGTTGAATATATTTCATAACATACTTGGTGAAATCCAAAAATCAACAAAAACTCATGTTTGTTAAATATTGAAAAGAATATAATTTTAAATGTTATCATTAACATATTATAATATGTATATTGTTGAAGATTTTAAATAAAAAAAATAAAAACTCCAACATGCTTTCAATTTACGAAGTAATTTTTTTTAATCATTAAATTATAAATATATGCTTAAAAATTGATCTATTTTTTTTAAATAAATTCATTTATCTATAGGTTTTTTTTGTGCATTGTCATATTAATTTATAAATTATAAATATATGATTTAATTCTATGTATTTTATTTTTTTCGGCTAATTTAGTAAGCTATACATATACGTGTTAAATTGTAAGGATAGTATATATCAATCACTTTCAAATACAATTAAGTAAATCATATTTAGTTTCTTGAGTTTTTTTATCAATAATTGGTTCGGGTTTTTTGTGGAACTTAAATTTGATTGTTACGGGTTAAAAATTGGTAAATAAATCGTTGGGTACAAATTAACTACATTTGGCTCAATTTTGTTACGGGTAAGAAATGGGTAATCTGAATATTTTTGAAAATTTGAGAATGCAAATAGATTTATCGTCAAACTTGTTACGAGTTCAAAGTTTTAACTTGAAAATGTTAAACATATGAAAGTTATAATTTTAAATGTGATTGAGTTTCGAATTTATTTTTAAGGGCATTTTTGGAAATAGTCAAAAGCTTCGGGATTTTGCACATTGAGTATTTTTCCCATGACTATTAAAGTTTTAGAAAAAATGGCAAACACTTCCGACATGCCAACTTAGCCTATCAACGCTTCTAACTTTTATCAAAATATAAACATTTGTGTTAGCATTGACTTTTCCTTCAATAGTGATCAGAATGTTGTATGTGAAACATGTCGTACAAAACTATGCTCAAGTGAAGCAAAACATTTACAAAATTGAACGGGTTAAACTGTTATTTTTTTGTCAATTCGCAAAGTCGAGAAGCCTCTCAAACTTATCAAAATATTTTTCATGGTGTACCTCAAAACTGTTATTATATGAGAAGTATTCTCCGAATGGTTCATGTGACATTCGTCAAATTTGGGTTTTTGATTTTCTTTCGCATTTCATTTTAAATAAATTATACTTCGTACTCGTATTGTATTGTAAACCCGACCTGGCAATTTTATTAATCATTTAAGTCGATCCTTGAATTTTTCACGTACTTAGTTCATCAAAACATGTCATGTAGGCGTGTACTAATAGTTGTTCATTTAACATAAAAATTAGTTATAAATTGTAAAGGGTAATTCTTGCCATTTTTCAAACCTATATTAACTTTTCCTAAGTTTAATACCCTTTAGTATAATAATTAGAACTTTGAGGGGCCTTTATGTAAATATGTAATATATATATATATATATATATATAATAACAAAAACCCTAACCCTAACTTAAACATACTAGCCGCCCCCCATTTTCTTCGTCTCTTTATCCGGCGCCGTTTTCCGGCGACCGGCGACACCTCCGGCGAACACCTGCGACCACCACCGACCTCCGACACTACCACTCTCCTTCTCCGGTAAGTCCATCACCTCCAACTGAACCCCCTCCTTTCCCTCTCGGCTTTCCGGGAGCCCGTAGCCCCTTTTCCCTCTCTACCCGTTTTTCCGATGACCGAAAAACCGGCCACCGGTGTACCGCCGTACCCTCTCCCTTTCTCTCACTCTCGGCTCTCTCTATCTCTATATCTCTCGGCTCTCTCTATCTCTCTCCGCCTCTATCTCTCTCGGCTCTCTCTACCTCTCTATCTCTCTTCGTCTCTCTCTCTCTCTCTCTCTCTCTTCGTCCTTCTCTCTCTGATGCGTTTTTCCGGCGCGCCTCCGACGGCCGGAATGGGCTCCGGCGACCTTTGTTTCTCTGGCAGCCTATATCTCCGACGATCCTGCTCGGCTTCGACAAATGCTCTCGGTCAAACATCATATGGTAAGGGATTTAGAGTTTTAATCGTCTTTATATATAACTCATAACCGGTAATCGAGTCACGAGTCCGGTTCCCCCTTAAACTGACTTTGGAGAGTGTTTTGGTATCATTTTTTTATTTATCTCATAACTTATTATAAAACTTATTATTACTATGATTATTATTATTATTAGTATTATTATTATTTCCTTTGATAAAACAAATTTTATTTTTCTTCTTATTATTATCATTATTTTCATAATTTATAGATTATTATTACTACGATTATTATTATTATTATTAGTATGATTATTAAGTGATACAATAAATTCTATTATACAAATATTATCTACTTGTTTTATTAAACTGAAACGCATGTCGGGCCTAGTTACCATTTAACGTCATCGTCACTCGAGTATGGTATCATTATTTACCATCAATATTATTTACTACTATTATTATTAGTAATATTAGTAATAATTATTGTTATATTTACTATACTATATTAGTATTATTAAAAATAATTATAGTTATTATTATTATCATTATTATCTTATATATATACTACTAGGAGATAAGAGAGAGAAAGTGGATATGTTGAAATTTAAGAGTTGTATAATTGTTTTAGCATGTGTTACAACTCATACAGCTTATAAATTGTTTAAATTCAAAATTAGAGATGGAACTAATTTGAACACCCTATTTCTGTCGTCTTCTTACTCTCGAAACCCACGGAATAATCCAATTCATATAATCAGGATCTAAGTCAAAATTCAAATTTCCCCATCTCCTGCTCATTCGAAGCCTCGCCTCTCTCTCTCTCTCATCAAATCATCGCATCCATCACCCTCTGACGCCATGAGTAGCCACACAACACTGGTTGTGGAACCTTTGAAGAAGATGGTGACTGGGTTGTAGTTTCTTGAAGGAACTGTAAATTGGTTCTTTGTTCTTGTTGAACTGAAGTTATAAAATCAACTTCATGTATCTGAGACAAGAATTAACTTACCGTGGAATGAAGTAAGGAAGAAGTGAGAAATAATGTAATGTATATAGAAAATTACACAGTTTTTTGCATGAGTAATATATAATTTGCTAATTTGACATTTTTTTAAGATTGTGTCTTCATAGTCTGCTATGGTTATTAGTCGGCCAAAGGATGAACCGTGCACGGAAAGCTTCTATTTATTTGCAGCCAACCCGTCTCGACGAACCAGGTATCGAACCATTTGTTTGTTCATCTATGTTTAATCTTACAAATGATGGAAACACAAGCAACTGAATGAAAAAGTTTTTTTTTTTTTTTGCTTGTGTTCATTCACTATGAAAAAGAACGTGTGTGGTAGTTCATACTTTGCTTGTGGGTATGAGTAGGTTGTAACTTATATCTTATAGGATTTTGGGTTGCTTTGAATTGAGTTCAACCGTTTTTTATTTAATTTAATGTGGTGAACAGGTTCGTTCGAGTTATTTTATCTACAATGGGTCAAATCATGGTAGTCAGTAAACATTCATTGTGTTTCTTATTTGAACGTAAAGGATTGCCGAAACAAACTCGGAACAACCCGATTCGAACTTCTTTAGCGAAACAGACGCAAAACAACTCAATTCAAGGAAAACCGAACTGAAGCCACCTAAAATACTTGTCAGTTGTCACATTTAAATTATTTTTGTTTTTTAAGTGGTTATATGCAGTGACACAATTATCAACATAAAATTAGTTTTCCTAAATGTATATATAAACAATGTACCACTTATTTACACATATTTTTCTTATATCTAACGAATTTGTAAACATAAATGGACTTCAATTGTCAATCAAAGTTAACTGTTGATCATCCTTTATGTAACTACTGAACCTGTTCCATATTTTGTCAGTTCACATATGTTTGTTTGTTGTTACCACAACCAGAGTAGTTTTGATTTTTGATGATTTTCTTTAAGGCCTGTTAGCACTAAACCGTAAATGTTTTTGTTTGTGCTACTAGATAAATGTGTTCAAGGGGCAGTTTGGGCAAGTCTACGGGCTGTTAATAAAGAATTGTGAATCATTATCTGGTTAGTTATCTTTCTTTTTTGTCAAAGAGTAATTTTATCTGAAGGTTATTGACTGTTAGACCAGTTGACCTCTTGTAAGTCAACCTGCATACGAATCTGTTTCACTCTCAAGACTGTTGACTATTTGACCTCTTATAAATCTTCAATTTGAAGGTTCTTAACTGTTTGATTAGGTGATCAAGTACGAGTCGGATATACTAATATGAGTCATTTCGGGAATGTTTAAACAGGTCACGGGTTGTGTGTTCATTTCACTTTGGGTTGTACACAAGGGGTATTTCTATTAATCTGCAAACAAAAAGGAATCCATTTTAAATCAACTTGACCCCCCCTCTTGACTGGTCAACCGAACTAACCTCAAGTTTTGTTATTTCAATAAAATTCTTATTTGTTACAAATTAATTAAGATTTTATACATTATATAGATACAACGTGTGTACGACGCCATGAAAGTATATATTTTTATAACCGAAGTCCTCACAAATAGTGCAATAGCGGACTAATGTGTCATTTGTTCTTCATCCACTTTGAATTTGCAACCACATTTTTCTCCTTTTATAGTTGCTCAATTTATAATTTTCATAAGTATACAGATAAACATGGTTGACAGCAATTATATTCAGCAGAACTATTTTTTTTTCTTCCATTTTTCTTTTATTTTTATAATAATTAAATCCATAAAAATTATACTATTCTAACACGAACCAAACTGACCTTCGGTAAAAGTGACCCGTTTTGACCAGAAGTCGTCTTGACCGAACATGTTCCGACCCATAACCAAATTGACCTTTTCTTAAAGTGTTAAAATGGCCCATTGTGACCCAAAAGGAATTGAGGTCTGTTAAAATGGTTTAAGAAGCTTCGGTCCACAATTAAAATGAGGGCTTTCAATCAATTATGTTATAATCTATAATAAAAAGGTTTTATACCGCCCATTGATACTAACCTTTGACTTAACAGGTGAATGCTGCTGTAAGAGGTTTGATGACTTATAAAGACATACATAATGATTCATAGTTGTCTAACCAAAATGACTAAGGGTATCCTTCATGAAAGCGTTCACCAAATATGTGTGTATTTGCGGTAAGTACTATATTGCATTATGTTTGAATTGAGTAAATCATGTATCTTATTGTGTTGTCTATTAGGTTGATGTGGGATAATGAATGATGACACAATTTCATATTAAAATAATACAAGGGGTATCGTTTTCATGTTTTTTTATGTTTTGAGTGGATGGAGTTAAATCATAATATAATCATTTATTATCTGTGTTTAATGAAGGTACCATACATTTGATGGATCATGAGAAAGTGAATGAAGGTCTCTTGAAGTTAATGGAAACTGAAGGTCTTGGTGTGCAACTCAATTATTACGGGCTTTTTGTTTCGATAAATTTATAGACTTTAAAAATTAAATTGATCATTGTCATTCATTAACAGAATATATGTTGTTTTAGATCATTTTTGAAGTATGGTTTTGGATCATGCTTGATAATATTGAGGTGTAATTTGATGCCGGTCTTGTAATTCTTGGTGGTCTTGTACATTTTAAGTTTGGTCGCATACTCAAATTTGCCAAACTGTTTTAAGTGTCTTTCAAATAATAGGGTATAAATGTATAGCATATGTATTTTATTTTTAATCATTGATTAAAAAACAAATCAAAACGAATATTGTTATTGTAATATTTTAAGTACTCCTACACCTTTTGAATTGTATTTGTCTTAAATTCTTAAGGATTGTAATTCTAGATCTTTGGTAGTTGTTCCTAAATTATTGAGTAATGAATTGTATTTGGAAACCGAACTAAATTTAATATGTATCTTTTTAACATCTATAGACTATTATGGTTTAGTTTATTTATTTATGCTAAATATATAAACTTGTTGGTTTTGATAAAAAAACGTGTAAGAGACTAAACATTGTTCTTCTTAATGCCCAAAATGGCTCCAACCTGCATACGTAGCAATTAAAGAGGAGATACAAGATAGTCTCAAGGTACAGGTAAATCACACTGATGCTATAAATAAAAAAACTAGCAGACATACCATACAACATATTACAGGATGATCGAAAAAAACTAACGAGAAACGACCGCTACCTTGCAAATTGTCCCGCCCGCCGCATCGCGCGGGTTTTCTACTAATATATATATATATATATATATATATATATATATAACATATTTTAAAATCATTATTATCATTACTATCATTATTATTAATAATATTGTTATAAGCTTTATTATCAATTCATTTTATGAAAACCAAACTCTTGATTTAAAACCCGTCTTGTTTCTATTTAATATTGGTTTAGTTATTTAAAAGCCCCAATAAAATAATATTATTTTAAATTATAAATTAAGTACGAGTCCCTAATCGTTAACAAATTAACCGTTAATCTGATTAACAACCGAACCTTCTTGTCCAATGTTTTAAATGTAATTTCAGCTAAAGTTCAAGTTCATTAATATATATTATTTATTCTTTTTCAATTAGCTTTCAAGTCGGATTCGTTCGTTTCGTTCACAAGCTTTCTATATGTCGATCATTTATTATTTCTCGATTCGTCAATCGAGGTGAGTACTTTCATACCCCTTTTTCCATCTTTCGTTATGGGGTGATATTTCATACTTATCAAACTAAATGCTTTATTTACTTGAATCTTAAACCCATAAACGTGATTGTGTACTTTACTTGAATAATTGCTCGATTTGGTGTTTTATGCTTAAATGTCTATGTGTTATCGCTTTTGGATGGTGGAACTATAAATCCTAGACCATTTGGCAACCCCTTATGGCAAGGTGTCGTTAACGTAATGCAATTAACGATAACTATAAAATGCTAGAGTATTTGGCATCCCCTTATAGCTAGGTTTCGCTAACTTGTTTAGCGATAACTATTTATCCAAGTTTATAGCTTTTATTTATTGTTTCTTATACAAGTTTTGTGGTTTTTTATTACTATGTACTTATATGCTCAAACTTATGAATTGTTCACCAACCTTTGTGTTGACAAACTTTATTTTATGAAATGTTACAGGTTTGACTTTTGTTGACTCGAGGACTTGACGAAAAACGTTACCAAGACTATTAGGGTATTAGTAAATTGAACAGTATAATTGTTACTTGTTTTCAAATTTGTTTGTATGAACGAGATGTATTGTTTGTTGATTTATGAAATAAAATGAGTTGATTAAATATTGTCACTTTAAATAGTGTCTTGTGTATTTGGGCAATCGGTTGCACCCCGGCATGTTCCGCCGCCTTTGGTCGGGGTGTGACAGATTGGTATCAGAACCACAAGACTATAGGATGGGTGGTTAGACGTAACGACCTAGTATAGTCTTTACTTTAGGGTCCTTATACGTGTTGCCTATACGTGTTTACCCTACTTGATTGTTCAATACACATGTTTATTTATATACTTATCTATTTTATCAAATTATAAATATACACATACACACACTTTCATAGTACTCCAAGGTATTCTTACCTTAAAACGCAAAAACATTAGTTTTTATTGTGTTTTATGGATCATGAGCTTAACTTGCATCCCGTTGTTTCAAATCTCCTTAAAGATTGTCTCGTATGAGATGACCACTTTAAGTAGTCGAATGCGAGTGTTCCGCTCGTCATCCTAATTTTCGGTGTCAAAATAATAGAACTGCGGTGATACGTGGACTAGCGTTTTGACATGACGTTATATTCTGATTTATTTATTTTTATTACAATCATTATTTGAGTCGAAGACATGAAAAAGACGCGGTGGTACATGCACATGTTTAGACTCCAACATGGTATTTTTGTAATAAAGGTTTTTAGTGTCGGAATATTAAGTCATGGTGGTTCATGCACAATTTTCCGCCTTAAAATCTTAAAACATTATTATTGCATTTCAAGAATTTAAACCATTTCCCCTTTATTTTATTATATATTCTTATCACAAGCTTTCATTTATAAATGTTATAATGTTAATAATTCTTTTATATCTCGATTTTATATGGTAAAGTTTTACACCAATTTTCTCATTTTGATTTCACAAGGATTTTTATTTCAAATTGCGTTCATTAAAAATCTCTTCGTTATAAAATAAATAAATATGTATATATAGAGTTGATCTATTCATAATGATTTTTAATATGCCATTTATTTTCATTAAGACGATTTACCAACAAAAATCTTATCATATTAAGAAGGTTTTATGATAAATTCCACCTCAACTTTTCAAGTAAATTTCCTATTGTATAAACTTTAAATTTTCTTTAAAGTTCTTGTACAAAATTTTATAAAATTTTATTTTTATAACTATTCCGTTTATTTTGGACGATCATTTCAAAATTTTAAATATTTAAACTTCTCACGACAATTCTTAACTATACTACATTGTATAATACATGTGATAGAATTTTCATGATCCAAATTATCCTCATATAACTTTCATTACGAAATTTTCAATTCGTTATAACTTTTCACAAATAAAACTTGCATTTTACAACCCGTTTTAAATTTCTTATGATAGTTTTGCCTTAACTTTTCAAAAAAATTTACAAACTTAAAGCTTGTAAGTTCTTTGAAAAATTTAATGCAAAACTTCATAGAAATTTTACTTTAAAGACAAAAAAATCGTTTACTCGTGATTTCTCGATTTACAACGCCGGTCATTCTAACTTACCATGATATTTTCGTACACGATATACAATAATGAACTTGGTAAAAAAAATTTTCTTTTCGCAACTTTATATTCCCAAAACGACACCATCATTCAATGTTTGATACCTCATCACAAATTTTGACATTCAAATTTACGTATTTTAAATTTCCTCATAAGCAAAAAAATATAAATAATAAATAGAAAATATATATATATATATATTATTTTAATCTTTATAAAAAAATTTTGTGTGATTCACACGCTCGAACCTCAAAAAAATTCTGTTTATGTAATATATATATCCATATATATATTAACTTGTAATTTTTATTATCAAAATTTTCATGGATGCTTCAAACATTATTTATAAATTATGATATTTTCAATTTAATACTTGTTATTAGTCAAAAAAAAATCTCCCTAAACACAACCCCAAGTTTCCAAACACCCGTATTCCCTCTCAAACTACCGTCTTAAATCAAACCATCATTCCACTACAAAAGCTTTCCCACATACTCAAGTCTTTCCTCAGTATGAACGAATCCTAAACATCCAAAGGTATACCCTCACCTATGCAAACCCCATGCAGGTCCAAGATATACAAAAATCAACCCAACAAAAGGCCCTAACTACCGACACTTATGCGCCACGAAAACCTATCAAACTCACTATCCTAATACTTCAAAGACACCGACAAACACACTCACGTATGCTTTGAACATATACAAACCAAAGTTTACCCGACTATGACTCAAAATCCTTCGACCTATACTATGTCAAATCACAAACCATATCGCCACACCGTTCCCATACAACCATAGAGTTTGATATCAAAATAGCAACCCAAACACACCTTACAAAATACTTGAGTAAACCAAATCTCAACCCAAATTAGCCAAGATCAAATTATCCAACCCATCAACTTAACCCGAGGTCATATAAGCCAAACCTCACCTATTAGCCCAACCACTACTCACACAAATCATCCAAGCCTAACCCAATCAAAAGACCTGAACTCAACAAACCCCATCGATTCCACTCAAGAAAACTCAACTACCCAAGCCGACCTAAACACTCTCACTTACTACTAAATTTCCAACCAATTCACCATACGAAACCTAAAACCCCTCCCTACGCATGAAAGCTTCATTTTTCCCAAAACAAAACTATAATGTATTTATATATATACAACTAGTGTGTGTATAACAACCTCATGTGTTCAAATAATCACTTCTAAATTATAAACTCTAATATATATATATATATATATATATGTGTGTGTGTGTGTGTGGTATTGTCATGACAAAAAACAAAAAAAAATTTGATTATGAGTATTTGCTTTCAAAGATTATTAAACGATTATATGGGTGATTTCAAGAATCATAAATATTGTCACCTAAGGTGATAAATCTCATAAAAACTTCACAAATTCGAGGTTTCATTTTGAATGTTGAATGCGAGATTTATTTAGTAATAAATTATAACTTTCCTTATTTTGCATAAACGCAATGAACATGACTTCAAAAATATTTTTGGGACGCATTTATAAATACCCTATATACTAAACTTTGTGTCATGAGTTTTGTTCAATAACGACTTACGCAAACTATTACTTCTTATTATCGCAAGCATTATTTTATAAATATTTTTCATCACAACCGCTTTATGTGTACACATTCTCTTAACAAATTGGCTTACAAGATTCATATTTGGTAATGATTTAAATGTTTCTCTAGCTATGCGCTACCGCGATGCCTTGTTATTATGTACATTTCTTAAAAACAATAAAACGGTCTTACTCAAGACCTCATTTTCAATTTTATTCTATTATATGCTACGCGATTTACGTATTTTGACATTAATTCGAGTCTCACGATTATTGCGATTTTTCTTTTCATTTGATGAGATGTTTCGATGACAATATTATGCACATGAGATTTCACTTTTGTGTTTTGATTTTCGTGACCGAATGCAAACTATTCAATAACAAATTGTGTAATACTTTCATAGCCTCAGTTTCGCTACAAATTTTGTTTATCTTTTAAAAGATATTTCCATGACTATGTTATTTATACTTGAGCATTTATGTAAACACGATTCTATACATTATTCTATATCATTTCATCTAATCTATTAACGGCCTATGTGTGGCTGTCTACAAGTTTTGGCGCTATTAGAAACCATTATTATAATTACGATTATATAAATGGTTTCACAATAGTGGTCATATTCACGTTTTATCACATTTCATCGATTGTTTTGGTTGTTAATCAATACTATTTTATTTATATTGATGCACGTATGCGTCACCCCAAAGAAACTCACCTCATTTCTCATGTTGTTACATTTCATGTAATCATATCCTCAAATACTTATAACCTCAAGTTTGTTCACGTATGAAACTCATCGCACCCTATTATTAATTATAGCATTGTGTACCCCGACTTCATGTACTCGCCTTTCGGGTTTCTCATTTTCACTCTTTGGATTCTCGTTTCACTTATTGGATTTCACATTTCCTTTTATCAGAGTTCTCATTATTAAAAATTCACTCATAAGATTTTATACTAATTTAGTGACCCGGCTTTCAACCATGGATTTTAATGATTTATTTATTCTTCACATTGAGGGCTTTTGACTTCAAATCTCATTTCATATTGTTTACCCTGGATTTTATTTATTCGATAGTCTTTACTTATTTAAACCAAAATAGTTATTATCACCTTGGTTATACTATAAGACTCTAATTGTTTCAATTATTGATTCCATTTTCCTACTTATTTAAAAGGTCAACCCCAAAATTTCCAACCGCGGGCATCATTTTATCAATATGTGTAAAATTCAACAGATTTGTGCACGTTTTTGTTTAAGATTTCAAAAATAAATATGTCTTTTAAACCACACAATGGGACGAACCATGTGGACCATACGACGATCTAAATAATTATGGGTGCACACTTAATTATCGAAATCCCCGTATGAAATACATAGTAAGTGCGGTTGTTTGCGATAACTAAGACCCGAGAATGATGGCAGCAAAACGATAGAAATGAGAATCATGATAAGGGCACGGTGGATACGCCGCCGGTACATCCTATATATAGTGCCTTTACTATGTTTCTCATTTGTAGCGTTTTTCGAGTCATGCCAGAATTTGACGTTATTCTTTTGCAAAAAAAAAATTGTTCATACAATTATCTTACTAAAAACGATATTCGTTAACAATCACTTTTTCTTTAAATTTACTTTAATTTCGGGACGAAATTTCCAAAAAGTTGAGGATACTGTGACATTCGTCAAATTCGGGTTTTGGATTTTCTTTCGCGTTTTATTTTAAATAAATTATCCTTCATACTCGTATTGTATTGTAAACCCGATCTGGTAATTTTATTAATCATTTAAGTCGATCTTGAAATTTTTCACGTACTTAGTTCATCAAAACCCGTCATGTAGGCGTGGACTAATAGTTGTTCATTTAACATAAAAATTAGTTATAAATTGTAAAGGGTAATTCTTGCCATTTTTCAAACCTATATTAACTTTTCCTATTTTTAATACCCTTTAGTATAATAATTAGAACTTTGAGGTGCCTTTATGTAAATATGCAATATATATATAAAATAACAAAAACCCTAACCCTAAGTTAAACACACTAGCCCCCCCCCCCCCCATCTTCTTCCTCTCTTCATCCGGCGCCGTTTTCCGGCGACCTGCGACACCTCCGGCGAACACATCCGACCACCACCGACCTCTGACACCACCACTCTCCTTCTCCGGTAAGTCCATCACCTCCAGCCGAAACCCCTCCTTTCACTCTCGGCTTTCCGGCAGCCCGTAGCCCCTTTCCCCTCTCTCCCCGTTTTTATGGTGACCGGAAAATCGGCCACCGGTGTACCGCCGTACCCTCTCCCTTTCCTCACTCCCGGCTCTCTCTATCTCTCTATCTCTCTCCGCCTCTATCTCTCTCGGCTCTCTCTACCTCTCTCCCTCTCTTCGTCTCTCTTTCTCTCTCTCTCTTCGTCTCCCCCCCTCTCTCTCTGATGCGTTTTTCCGGCGCGCCTTCGGCGGCCGGAATGGGCTCCGGCAACCTTTGTTTCTCCGGCAGTCTATATCTCCGACGACCCTGCTCGACTTCGACAAATGCTCTCGGTCAAACATCATATGGTAAGGGATTTAGAGTTTTAATCGTCTTTATATATAACTCATAACCGGTAATCGAGTCACGAGTCCGGTTCCCCCTTTAACCGACTTTTAAAAGTGTTTTGGTATCATTTTTTTATTTATCTCATAACTTATTATTATTATTATTGTTATTGTTATTATTTCCTTTAACAAAAGAAATTTTATTTTTCTTCTTATTATTATTATTATCATTATTTTCATAATTTATAGATTATTATTACTACGATTATTATTATCGTTATTAGTATGATTATTAAGTGATACTATAAATTCTATTATACAAATATTATCTACTTGTTTTATTAAACTGATACCCATGTCGGACCTAGTTATCATTTAACGTCATCGTCACTCGAGTATGGTATCATTATTTACTATCAATATTATTTACTATTATTATTATTTTGATCAACAACACTTTAATTAATACCAAGACTTTTATTCTATAACTATTATTATTAGTAATATTAGTAATAATTATTGTTATATTTACTATACTATATTAGTCTTATTAAAAATAATTATTGTTATTATTATTATCATTATTATCTTATATATATATATATATATATATATATATATCATTACTATCATTATCATTAATAATATTGTTATAAGCTTTATTATTAATTCATTTTATGAAAACCGAACTCTTGATTTAAAACCCGTCTTGTTTCTATTTAATATTGGTTTAGTTATTTAAAAGCCCCAATAAAATAATAATATTTTAAATTATAAATCAAGTACGAGTCCCTAATCGTTAACAAATTAATCGGAAATCCGATTAACAACCGAACCTTCTTGTCCAATGTTTCAAATGTAATTTTGACTAAAGTTCAATTTCATTAATATATATTATTTATTCCTTTTCAATTAGCTTTCAAGTCGGATTCGTTCGTTTCATTCACAAGATTTCTATATGTCGATCATTTATTATTTCCCGATTCGTCAATCGAGGTGAGTACTTTCATACCCCTTTTTCCATCTTTCTTTTTGGGGTGATATTTCATACTTATCAAACTAAATGCTTTATTTACTTGAATGTAAAACCCACAAACGTGATTGTATACTTTACTTGAATAATTGCTCGATTTGGTGTTCTATGCTTAAATGTCTATGTGTTTATCGCTTTTGGATGGTGGAACTATAAATCCTAGACCATTTGGCAACCCCTTATGTGAATGTGTCGTTAACGTAATGCAATTAACGATAACTATAAAATCCTAGACTATTTGGCATCCCCTTATAGCTAGGTGTCGCTAACTTGTTTAGCGATAACTATTTATCCAAGTTTATAGCTTTTATTTATTGTTTCGTATATAAGTTTTGTGGCTTTTTATTACTATGTACTTATATGCTCAAACTTATGAATTGCTCACCAACCTTTGTGTTGACAAACTTTATTTTATGAAATGTTACATGTTTGACTTTTGTTGACTCGAGGACTTGACGAAAAACGTTACCAAGACTATTAGGGTATTAGTAAAACGAACAATATAATTGCTACTTGTTTTCAAATTTGTTTGTATGAACGAGATGTGTTGTTTATTGATTTATGAAATAACATGAGTTGATTAAATATTGTCACTTTAAATAGTGTCTTGTGTATTTGGGAAATCGGTTGCACCCCGGCATGTTCTGCCGCCTTTGGTCGGGGTGTGACATTTCATAACCAAATTTCTTTTAATTATACATATATGATACCGAGAATAAATTTTCAATAGATATAGTGTTCTTCGGTGTGTTTTTACACGTGCATTATATTTTTTTATTAAGTTCATTTTTTTGGAAAAAATCAGTTTTTGATATAAATAGAATCAATTTATGTATAATGATACAAGCATAGATGTAATACATTTTTCTATATGCATTATGTATTAATTTATTTGTAACTTAATTATTTAGATCGTTCGTGTGTTACAGGGATCTAAAGCTAGATTATAATGCAATAGCATAATTGCTCATTAGGTTTATATTGCACATTTAATTGTTTTTGAATGGCGGATATACTAAAAACCAGCAAGGAGCTAGAGTCAAGGACAATGAAAGGGGAAAACAAAACAAATACAGAGGGAAATTTGAAAGACTAAGGCGGTTCCATTTCTTCCAATAGAGATTTTTCAACTTGGCCCGGTTCTTGATCCATAGAAGGGACAAGGACTTTATGTCACCATTCGCCAATGGTCTTGCTCATGGAAGGTGAAATGTTGTTACAATCTAACGCGTTTCTTGCAAGCCAAAAATCTCTCTCAAAAATCTCAAAAGTTTGAATAGTAACTTCATTGCTTTTGACGTGTTTAAATAACTATTTTTAGCAATAGCTATTTATTTTACCGGTTAAGCTTTCAGTTAATATATTATTTAATTATTAATGTAATCCTTTTATTATATATGTATATTTTTAAAATGATTATACTATGTTACATGCTTAAGGTTACAATATTACCATAAGATAGTTTAATGGAACAGATCAAATATGACCAAGATGACCTTGTCCCTAAAAAGTCTTCGTCACATATCGATACGATTGCCTACTAGTCACCTACTCCATTGGCGCCAACATCACTATCACCATCATCGTCTATGTTTCTGCTACCATCGACACTGCCCCCCCCCCACCTCATCGTCATTGCTTATACAACAACCATTGTTGCCCCTGCCACCACACCTACTATGCAACTAGCATTCGCAAGAACCATTTTGATATTATTATTTTTTACTAAGACAACATACTTCAACCCAAATTTATTTTAATGAAACTCATTTTGATTTAAACACAAATAATACCTTTTTAAAGCAATATATTTTTAACTTAAACTCATGTTGCTTAAAACCACTTTAACCCGAACAAATCTTTACCCGTCAGCCGACCATATGTGTTTGTCTTGTTGGGCTTAACATATATGATTTTTATTGAACGAAATTTCTACAAGCCAAGTAGCCAACCACCTAAACAAATCGTTCTCATGACTCTTTCTCATTACCAATATTGCCTTTTTTTATATTCAACATAGTAAGAATATTATATTTTATACGCAAAAAAAAAAAATTTCAGGATGCATTTAGTTAGGACCCATACCTTCACTGGCTAGAAAAACACTTAACTTCCATTACTTAATCAAATATAAATTATATACCTTTTTTTCCAATCATTTACTTTTTTTAATGTTTTTTTTGCCTTTATAATTGTTAATTGATACAGTATAAAAAAAAGGTTTATTTTTTATACACTCTTTGGGCCAATAGTCAAGATGCGGAAAATATGGACTTAATGGAGCCCATATTCGGATAAAATACAATATATTTTCTTTCTTCAACATTTTCTGTTCTGTTTTGGCAAAAGTGTGGGCGGATATTGCTTATATTTTAATTAGAAAACAAGTAACTTATATAAAGTTTTATGAAATAGGTGCAGAATACAAAAAAAGAAAAATACTTTCTAATGATTGCAAGACAAGTAAAACACACCTAAATATAGCATGGTACACTTGGTCACTTAGGCTACTACATCTAGGACTAAACTAATGACTAATGAGACTACATAGTTGATTTTGAAATAACATTCATAGTTACATAGAATTGTGTATATTGTATTCGATTTGGGGTTAGCGAATTGTTCACATATTGAAAAACCAAACTAAAAAAAATCAGTCTTAAAATGTCATACATGACGAGCCTATCATTTTGATTTTTTTTTTCTAATGATATCTGAAGATCTTCCTGAAATGGTAATCTTTGAACATGAGCGTTGAGAATTGGCTGTTATATATATAAATGACTAGTTTTGGAGTGAAAACGCCTAGAGTTGATCACTGCTCACCGCTCAAATTAAGATGCATCTTTGTAAATGCTCGGACTCCGACTTCCCTTCCTTATTTACATTCCCATATTTGACGTGTAACCTTTTTTCCTATTTGCAAAGAACATATGATTTACACAAAACAATTGTCATATTCTTAAAAATGGATCATGTCTCTTAAAGCAAACATCCCTGCAACATTCACATGTCCAAGCAGGGGCGGACCTATGTTGCTGGAAAGGGGGGCGGTTAATTTTTTTTTTTTAGTGTTATTTGTATGTGAAAATCCCGATCGCCCTCCATAAAATTAGTGTTAAGTCCCAATGCCGCCCCCCAAGAAAATAATTCTTGAGTCCGCCACTGTGTCCAAGCTTGAGTTTACTCCTCCTAGAGCTGGTCCTGTATACTTAACTAATGCTTAGGATTTTATATGTACATTGCTATATTTATATATAAACAATGCACATTGTTCATATAAACAACCCAAATATAAAAAGGAAAAAACAAATAACTATTTCCATAAGACAGACATAGTCGTAGACTTTTTATGCATATAAAGCCATGTAGTTGTTGATAACAATCATGCAACAACAATAATCACCAAAAGGTCATGTTAACCTCGCCGTAATAATGGTTTTTTTCAGGTTTTTTTATACATTAAAATATCTTGACAAAAATAATAACCATCCAAAGAAATTTCATTATTAAACATTTGCCGAAAGTGCTGGCAATAGGGGTATTTAAGCTGACAGAAATTATAAAAAAACAGTTATGAACTTGAATCGCATGCATGTAGGCGATGCGAATGACCAAAGAGGTGCCATGCATGGCCCATGGGACACGTTCACTTTTAGTTGTTTCTTTGTATATATTTTCAAACAAAATGTGAAGAACAATATATTTCATTTACATGTCTCTTAATGTTTTTTTAGGCTCGGAGCGCATAATAAAATTGAGGCTCTTTTTATATAAAATATAGTGTTTTCTATCATGTAAACCCTATGTAATTTATGTGTATGTATAATGGACTTGCGTATCAGCTTTACAAGGGTACCATCATCAAGCGTACTTAATTTTGGTGGTGGTCAGCTAATGGGCTTGCATATAATTCGTTTCTTCACGTATTTTAGGACTTGTGGTAGAAATAAGTCGATCAATAACCACATGATATCGTTTGTTATTTATGACTTGAGGTACTAGAAATGAGATCATAATACATTCACACGCATCGATGAGGCGGTTGAGTGGTTCATATAATCACAAGAGCAATCGTGTATCTATGGTTGGCTTGTAATGTATGGAACCACATATTCGAATGTGTACAACATTCTCAACATAATTAAAGAAGAGATCATCGATGTCACTATTTTATATCAGTGGTCACAATTAATGTGATGAGCTTGTGCTCAAACAAAGTAATGTATTAATCTCGATCACTATTCACTAAACAACATCATCTTCTCTACATGCATTATGATATTTACAACTTATAAAAACTATAAGACAAGAGTGACTACATATATCGTGCACATGAGATACGTGGCGACCAATGGCCGATTGCATTTTATGAGTTTTGTTTGAAACGTCGTAGGGACAAAGATCGATATTGTAGTGCAGTGCAGTAATAATTAAGATAGATAGCATAGATAGATAGCATACGTACGTAAGCAGCTACCTAAAGAAAGGTACGGCAACGAGTGTTGGGGGGGACAGACCAAGCCGTAACATGAAAGAGAGCCACGTGTACGGTGGTGATATTAACGGCAAATATGGTATGAGAAAAAGAGCAGTGTTGGGGGGACAGACCAAGTGGAAATTGAAGGATAGTGAGGTAAAGACAAGTCAATCAATCAAGGGTTTGTGCGTGGATGCCTGCCATCTGGCTATATGTACTGTGTGGTGCAGTCACAGGCATCAATTTCCCCATGTGATCTCTCCTACCCTATTATACTCTATTCTACTTTCACCCCAAAGAGGTTAAATGTAGAATTGCAATCTACTTCTTCATTCAATGAAACCTAATTTAACCGGGTTTTACTATACTTATAATTTTTTCCTAATTAGTGGTGATTTTGGGTAAGTTGTCGAAAATCAAAAATCAATATGGACTAGTTAACATCTCGTCTCAGAAAGACTCACTCGAATATTAAAAATAGTTCCAAAAGCTAATTAAAAAAAGGTGTTTTCCTCGTTGAAAATGTTTCATGTGGTTTAAGCATATTATAATTATTGCCACTAGTTCTACTATCACAACTTCCATTACTACAAGTCTACAACTACTATGACTCCTATATGACTACCACTATAACTATTACTACTACCACGAAGACTATTATTGCTATATTATCATTACCATTACTACTGCATCTATTACAATTATAAGATGAAATGGGCATTCATGAGTATTACTCATGTACCGATCAATCTTGTACTGTCACCTTATTTTTACCCTTAATTACCTACAAATCACAAAATCACTGACTACACCTAACCACAAGTACCTTAGAACTTTATTATATTATTATTTTATTTTAATTCTTCAATGGTCAACAATGAATCAATTTTATGTGGCAAACCTCTGTCATGAAATAAAGTCATGCGCCTTACCCACATGGGGTGGGGTGGTGTTGTCATGTGGTTCAAAATCCATGCACCATACCCATATTGGTGCCCCATCCCCTCTAATTATTTATAACCAAAAGTTTGTTCATAGATGTCTGTAATATGTTCCTTCGTCTTCATTAATCATATTTTTTTCTTGAATACATTATTATTATTATTATTATTATCTGGAATTTGTTCATGAACGTTCGATAATGTTCTTTTAGATTAGTTCGTTTTGTTAATTGTATATTTACCTAACACATTATCATTATTAATTAACTGAGAAAACGGATGGGCATAAACGAAAAAACCGAATTAACAAACGTTCACAACCAAAATTTGGGTTATATATAGTAGTGGTGGTGGTGATGGTGGTGATCGTAGTAGTTGTGCTAGTGGTCGTGGTAGTAGTTGTGGTTGTTGTCGTGATTGTCATAGTCTTGGTCGTGGTAGTGGTCATGGTCATTGTGGTGGCCGTGGACGTCATGGTTGTTGTTTTCGTGATCGTTGTAGTTGTGGTTGTGGTAGTAGTCGTGGTAGTACTCATGGTCATTGTGGTGGCCTGGACGTCATGGTTGTTGTTTTCGTGATTGTTGTAGTTGTAGTTGTGGTTGTGGTAGTAGTCGTGGTAGTACTCATGGTCATTGTGGTGGTAGTGGACGTCGTGGTAGTGGTCATGGTCATTGTGGTGGTCGAGGACGTCATGGTTGTTGTTGTCATGATTATTGTAGTTGTGGTTGTGGTAGTAGTAGTGGTCATGGTCTTTGTGGTGGTCGTGGACATCGTGGTAGTCATGTTGTGGTGGCAATCATTGTCGTACTTGAGCTCCGCTTTTCAACCCATTCAAATAAACAAGCCTCGCTAGTTCAGTTTGTAAATTCTGCTTGGCTCGGTTTATAAATGAGCAAAGGCTGAGCCATAGTGAACTCTGCTTGTGGCTTGCTCGATAATTGGCATGTTAGCTCACTTGTTTGGGCTTGTTTATATTACGAGCTGAAAGGTTGAGCTTGAGCACGGCTCGTAAAATGCTTGAGTTGGCAAGTTAATTTTTTTAATCATTTTTTATAAAGTTTTATTTCCCTTACCCATTTGCAAAACTTCTCTCCTATCATTCCTATTGAAGGCATCAAATGAAGTAACTAATATTAAATTATATTAGTTCATGAATGATGAAGTCGTAAACCACAAATAAAAAGAATAAAATAATTGATGCATCATGCGTTGTTTTTATTTATTCAACTTACGTAGATGTAGTTTTCAATCTAACAAATACATATGTAGGTAGGCATACTAGCTAACTAATTACGTGCTTTACATTTTACACACCTACAAGTGTGTCATAATCTCATTATATAAGCTTAGGTTGATGACTTATACACATATGTTGGCAAAAATAAATATGTTTTTATGTTAGCTTAGTATGTTGTAGATATGTTTGTGGTCATCCTAGCTTTAACAATAATTTAGTTTATGGAGGCTTATCAAATAATAAAATTCATAGGAATATTTCAACCTACACATATGTTAATGGATTTAAAACTATACACATATAGTTACGGTTTTTAAAACACAAATAATCGTGCACGAAAAACCGAAAATCAGATTAAAATACACAAGCAACATCCTAGTTTGAATGGCAACAACATAAAAATCGCACAATGCCTTAGTTAAGAAATAAACAATTGGATTGAAACCGTTGTTTTGGCAAAACAAAGGGAGGAAAACCATATTTACCTTATCTAATTATTTATGCCGTTTATAAGTTTATTACAAATATTATTTTCTAAAGAAAAGATAATCAAGGAAAAGAACATGATTTACAATATAAAAGAACACGGTTCAAATTTTTGTATGTATATGAAAGTTTCTAACGTATCTTCAAAACCTTATATACATATAATACATATGATTTTAAGTTGACTTTGTTTAATTTTGTATTTACAATTGTAAACATATATTATCTGTAATGCAAATGTAACAAAAAGAATGTGAAGAAAGCGATACACTCAACACTTGTTCTTTTTGGGGTATTGTTTCATTATAAATTCCGTATTATAATTTTGAGAGACACTTTATTCTTGTAATGGCAAAAGAAAGTATGTTCAAAGCAACGTAATAATAATGATCTAGGATATCGTAGTTTAATAAAACTCTTTCAATTATCAAGCTACAATCCATTTCCTCATATCATTTGCAAGTAACAAAATGTATCACATAAAAAAAACCACTTTTCCAAAATTAAAGAAAACAACATTTTATTTGAATATATTCCGGTTTTATTATTTCCCACCTTTTTAAAGCACTCATGGGCCCCACACTCTCATTTACCCGTCTATAAATACCCGCTAACATTTCACTTTTCTGTTACTCAATCACCGTTGCCGGTAACTAACTCTCCGTCACCGGATATTTCAATTACAAGCAATTAACACCGGAGATGGATGTATTCGATATCCACGATATGAAGGCCGAAAAGGCGAACGCGATGCTTCGATATCAACGGTTTAGAAAAATCGCTGAGCTGTTTCGGATAATTGAGCTTCTTTTAGCTGTGATCCTGTTCTCGTGGATCACAACTCGCTTGCCGTCAGTAATCGGAGTAGTTTCCGATTACTTACGGCAGCTTATATCCGTCATCGTTAGTCCTCTATTCATTTTCCTAATCGGTAATTTGATTGTACTCACACTCGTACTCAAATCCGGTCAAATTACCGATAATAGTAGTGAAATTAGTGAAATTGACATTACCGGAACTGATTTTTACGAAGAAAGTGAGAATAATAACGTTGCGGTTCGTCCGGTTATTGAACCGGAGGAAATTGTTTATCAGGATAAGCGAATTATATCTGAAGTAATCAGTAAACCGACAGATGAAAATCATGAAATTAAAGTTAAATTGGATCCAGATGTTGATGTGAAAGTGTACCTGAGAAGTAAATCCGAGAACCTGATGGATAAAGGTTACGGCAAGCTGAAGCGATCCGAGACGGAGGTCGGACGGAGAGTTGTTGAGGATTATCCGGTGACGGAGAAGGTGGTGGTTGATGAATTGAGTAATGAGGAGTTTAAGAGGAGGGTTGAAGGGTTTATTGCTAGGCAGATTAAGTTTCGTCACGAGGAAAGACTTGCAATTGTTACTCATAACTGAATGAATGAATGAATGAATGAATAATGTACAGTGCAGTGGTTTTACTTTTACCGTTTTAGTATTACGTACGGATGGATTATTCATGATATTATCAAGATTTCAAATTTTGGAAAAAAAAAAAGTTACTTTTGGTAAATTTTGTTTTTTGTATTTTCGAGAAGGCATGGATTCCTATTTTGCTTTGGAGCTTTGAACTTCGTATCGTATAGTCTTTTCTAGCTCGTTTATGCATGGATCCTTTGTTTTGTTGTCTCTCACATGTCACATGTGTCAAGGTTATATTTATATAAGTAATCATATATAGTCTATTGTGTTTGTATTAAATAATACAATTATGCAACTTATTTACTGTTTACAGATGTGAGACAAAATGTAGGATGAGAGATGTCAAGTCGTTTGTAAAAGCATATATATGCATGCAATGCAGGAGGACCCCTTAATTCACGCCATGCACCCAATTACCAATCGAAAACTATATTTGTGTCTTCAAAATCATGGACTTATTCTCATCTAAGGATGGGGACCGTCTTTGGCAGGCCAAGGTTTTTTTTTGTCTTGATAGGAGGTGAATTTGTTATAAACATATATAAACCTTATGACTATGTTAAATTATTATTAGTTAGTCACAATATTTACATAATATAGGTTAACAACATTGGATGCATTTGAAATTTAATTAAGTATGAATCCAGTCAGGTGATGCTTAGAATCCGGATTGGTAGACTGTTTTTGATGGATATTTTTGTGACTTGACCGGCCGGTAAAATAGAAAAAATATGACTTTAACAAAGTAAAATAGATATTTAATTTGTGAATTTTTCCTTTTTGACACAACCAAAATATATAAATCCGAGATGCATCTTTACCTAAACATTTACCAACTTTGACTGCAAAACATAAAGAAACTGGAAATTTTGTTAACCAAAATGAAATCGTTTATGCTAATTCTTTTATGTTTTTCTTTAATGCTGTAAATTTTTTTCATAATTACATTTGGACATGAATATTTTTTAGAAACACAGATTAATAGGACATTTAATAATTACATTTGCACATGAATATTTTTTCAGAAACACCTCCATTAGAAGTATGGATTAAAGGGACATTTTGTCTAGCATTTACCTCCGAAAAGGGTTGGAGAATGATGCATGATTGCATGTTGCCTCACCTGACATTAGTTAAAGGCATTTTTTTTATAATTGAGTTGTGTGGTTTGGACCGTTGGGTTAAATTAAAGGTATATGAAACTAAAATAACCAAGTCTTAATTGTTGTTGAAACTCAACTTTTAGATTTGATATATTTTTATAGACGATATAATATATTTTAAAAAGAACGTGTTAGATATTTTTTAAAATTTTAAAATACATATATAGTATTAATAATATAAAAAAATAACAACTATTATTTAAATATTTTTATTATAAAACAATAACCAGAGTTACTAGATGTTTAGACAAATTGCCTTACACTTAACCAACAATTAACATTTGTGAATTTCTTCTACGGTCCACTCATCACATCGGTCCCTCATAGCATGTTGGTAGAGCGTGTTAAACCTTGAACATTTATGGCGGATCACCCTCCATTTTGCCAATAGTTGGGCTAACGTTACCGTAAATTCCCTAACCCATGCATGTATGAATATTTTCACTAACGCTTAACCAAAAGTTCACATTTGTTTTAGTAGTGGTGGTCTCCATCCACACCATCGACAACACACCTTTATCCTCAGGTGTCAATAGTTGCGTCTCTAGTTTAGTATACGATGGTTAACATTGTTGCTTTCAATTCATCGGGTTGTTTGAATTCATGATTAAAACAGAGAGAAAAATGATAGAGAAAGAAAGAAAGAAAGTAATGTATTTTTTCGGAAGTTTATATGGGTATTTATATAAAAAAATGGATATTTAGTTTGAAAATGTATACAAAACGTTAGTAACACCATTTTACAGCGGTCACAACCCCCACACCACAAGCGAGTTAATGAACTCGCATGATCAACGCGCAACGGCCGAAGTGATACTCAGGAGAGAGGAGGGGTGAGCTAGAATAACCCTAGTGAGCTCACATATCCCGAGTTGGATGCCCCGACCCATTTTGAAAAACTACAAAACAAACAAAATATATAACTGGTTGAATTGACTCAATTGTATTACATGTGATACCTCATAACAGGAAAAAAAATTACAACAAAATCATTCCGTTGCAAAAACCTAAAAACCGAGTTTTGGTTCATTGCCTATTGCCTAACTGCGTCAACCTATTCTCACTTGTAGGAGAAATGGATGGTAAAAGTGAAAGTGTGAAACAAGACGAATGTGTTCTAAATTCTTGAAACAAGTGGTGAACATGTCCATATGATGGCGATGGATGGACATGATTTACAAGAATATGCCTAAAGGAGCTTGTTCACAGTTACACTTTAAACCACTACAAACCTAATCGATTACACTTCTTCATTTTGCATAAATGCCTTCCATATCTTGATTTTCTAAGTTGCTCTATGTTTATTCCACAATATATTCTATTCGGTACTAATGCTACATGTGATATTAGGTATAAGATGTCAGGATGGAGAGATTTTGGTTCCTCAGCTTTCTGATGTAAAAAAAATAAACTAAGGGGATGTTTGAGTGAGCTTCTAAAACTTGCTTATTTGCTTATTGAAAAGCAAAAGATGTTGGTAAAACTCCTCCAAAAGCTTCAAATTGGAGCTTTTCAAAAGTGGTTTTTCCTTTTTAAAAAGAAAATCAACAAATTATCAAATTTAAAAGCTCATCCAAACACCCCTATATATGTTTTGAATTCGACATACACATCATTTTAATTCGTCACTGTTTATTTATTTGCTACAGGGTATGTCAATCTCTATCAATATTAAATAATCATTAAAAATTAGAGATCAAACTGAAAATGGATAGCATTGTCGTTTAATTTGTTCTAATTTGGATTTGTTAAGTACCTATTTTGAGTTTGTAACAAAAAAAAAATTAAAAAAAAATGAGCATCTTTAAATTACATCCGAATTTTTTATGATGATCGACAGATGGTAAATCTCGACCCTTGAAGTTGGTTACCATGTCATATCAAATGTCAAATCTTGTTACAAAGTTATATGACATGTTACCATCAAGAGCATATGTTCCTACTCACATAAGATATGGTTAACACATTAGCACAACAAGAAAGATAACTAGAAAGCCTACAGTTTGGTTGCATTTTCATTAGTTCAGTCATTAACAATATTTTTTTTTGGTTAGGACATACACCAAAAGAACAACGGTTGTTACAATTCGCTAAGAGGTCGGTACAATGTCAAATATGATGAGAGCATCTCTAATTCAAACAAAATTTGAATGTTATATCACACAACTTGATGGCATGTATGTCTAGAGTTTCGTAAAATTAGGTTTAGAAGCCCGAGTACTCGTCGAGTAATCACTTGGTATGGTGTCAATGCGAGTTTCTTTAACTCCGTTTAGTCACTCGTAATCGATCAAAGTTGATCAACCTGATCAGCCAGAATTAGATTTACTTGGTCAACTCGAGTCGATTTTAATTTTAAAAAATAAAACATAAATTGTATGTTTATAATATTAAAATAATGAATAACATTTATTTAATTAATGTTTTTCAATTTTTAGAATACTTTAGTACTCAAATTTGTATCTTTGTTATTTATATTGATATTCATGTATATATTCTGTTATAAATATTATTAAATTTATGATATTTGAAATGTATGTCATTTCTTAAAAAATAATTTCTTTATAATTTACGATGTCAAAGTACTCTCAACTCTCAGGTCAACCAAGTTTGGAGCGCCTCACAACTTTTAAAACCATGCACTATAGACGCATAAAATGTTCACCCTTTAGAGGTGAATTTATTGTCATGACGTTTGTTATGGAAATGATTCTGTGGCATACAATTCGCTTTAAGCAATTATTTGCATTTGAAATTTAATGAACGTGTTTTATACGCTACTAGGTAGCCTTGTAAGGCTCCGTTATCTGTGCCCTACTTTGGACGTTGGATTTACTCATAAACACAAATCTAAATATAAGAGTTAATTAAAACTTTCGCGGAATAATAATATTAGTCAACCATTCATTACAAACATTCGTAACTTGTCTTTTAAAACATAACATAAATGATAATATCAAAACATCATGACAAATCTTCATATGTCAGCCTCTTCAATCTTGCCATGTGTCCTGCTCAAACCAGCTGTCTCAATCTGTTAACCTGCGTGCATACTAAAAGTCAGCTACGCTGAGTGAGTTCTAGTTAATCAGACGATGTACAATGCATTCACATACTTACATATGCACCCGAAGGTACATACCTTCATATTTACTTACAAACTTACATACGTACGTACTTTCATTCTTTCTTTCATACTTACGAAATACTTTTCATTCATATATATACGTTTTAAAGAGCATTACGCCCTATATTCTTCGTCGATATTATTAGGGTCGGTTCCCTACATTCGCCGATATTATTAGGGTCGGTTCCCTACAGTCGCCAATATTATCAGGGTCGGTTCCTTGCACTCGCCAATATTATCAGGGTCGGTTCCCTACATTCGCCAATATTATCAGGGTCCGTTCCCTACATTCGCCGATATTATTAAGGCCAGTTCCCTTTTCTAACTATACCTTCCATACCTTTCTATACTTTCATAATTATAACTTTCATACATCCATACATCATTTATACATCATATATATATATATATATATATATATATATATATATATATATCAATCATATCGTTAAACTACCCCTTGACGGTACATGCAATATCCGAAGATCGTTCATGCAGCGTCAAGCATTCATTCATAAATCATATAAGGCATACACTTACCACTTACGGTAAGTGTATTAACTAATCACATCGAGTATGCACAGATCCCCGAAAACATAACAAGGAATGGGGCTAGAAACTCACCTGAACGCGGTTACGTTCACCATTAATAGTTATTCCCTTATTTAGCTGTGCGCGACTAACTGTATAACAATTACACGTATCAATTAACTATCACTACCCATATCGCGTTTCTAGTCTAATTATAACCTTCGACGAACGAGGGTCCGGGGGCAGCGCCCCTGGCAGCAGGGTTTTAGGGGCGGCAGCCCCAAGCGGGGTCCAAGGGGCAGAGCCCCTGGCTGGGGTTAGCAGTCTTAACACATTTTCCATTAGGATTTCGTGATAATATTTTTATTTGTTAACCTCTCAATCCTTTAAGGTATCTTCTATAAATTAATAAAGTTCAAGGGCTATTTTGTAATTAAATCATACTTTTCTAAGTTCAGGGACTGTTCTGTCATTTTGTTAAACTTCTAGTTCGTCACTGGGTTCTTAACGAACTGGGTTCATAATGTAACATTCGTCAATTTTCGAACTCGAAAACCCGACCCAGCGCACCAGAAATCCTTCAAAACCTCCAATTCCCGCTCGTTTATAATCGATTAATTTAGGCATTTGGCATATTGCATCGTATAATCTATTAACCGACACCCAATTTTAGTAAACACGCGTTAATTCATCCATAATTTGGTCAATTAACCTTATTAAGCCCGAACAAACCCTAACTCGTGATCCTATATAATACAATCGTTACGAACCAATTAGATCTGCAGAAACCACCTCCTCCTTGTCGCCAACATTTCCCCTAAACTCAATTCCATTTACAATTGCATCCCGTCACCCAAATTAACCTCTCCTTGGCCGCAACTCTTTCGAGCAAATTCACCATCTTATCGGCTGTTATAATTCGATTAACAGGTATGATATGAATCGTAATCTATCACCAAACAATAACCCTAAACTCGTTTGATCAATCAGGGACCAGATTATCCAATTGAATAATCTAGGGTTCATGTCCTGTTTAAAACCTCATTTATATTTTGCAGATCTGCAACTTTTAACAACTGGCCATGTTGGCACAGTTGGCTGGACCTTTAATGAACGTGTTTTATACGCTACTAGGTAGCCTTGTAAGGCTCCGTTATCGGTGCCCTACTTTGGATGTTGGATTTACTCATAAACACAAATCTAAATATCACAGTTAATTAAAACTTTCGCGGAATAATAATATTAGTCAACCATTCATTACAAACATTCGTAACTTGTCTTTTAAAACATAACATAAATGATAATATCAAAACATCATGACAAATCTTCATATGTCAGCCTCTTCAATCTTGCCATGTGTCCTGCTCAAACCAGCTGTCTCAATCTGTTAACCTGCGTGCATACTAAAAGTCAGCTACGCTGAGTGAGTTCTAGTTAATCAGACGATGTACAATGCATTCACATACTTACATATGCACCCGAAGGTACATACCTTCATATTTACTTACATACTTACATACGTACGTACTTTCATTCTTTCTTTCATACTTACGAAATACTTTTCATTCATATATATACGTTTTAAAGAGCATTACGCCCTATATTCTTCGTCGATATTATTAGGGTCGGTTCCCTACATTCGCCGATATTATTAGGATCGGTTCCCTACAGTCGCCAATATTATCAGGGTCGGTTCCCTGCACTCGCTAATATTATCAGGGTCGGTTCCCTACATTCGCCAATATTATCAGGGTCGGTTCCCTACATTCGCCGATATTATTAAGGCCAGTTCCCTTTTCTAACTATACCTTCCATACCTTTCTATACTTTCATAATTATAACTTTCATACATCCATACATCATTTATACATCATATATATATATATATATATATATATATATATATATATATATATATATATATCAATCATATCGTTAAACTACCCCTTGACGGTACATGCAATATCCGAAGATCGTTCATGCAGCGTCAAGCATTCATTCATAAATCATATAAGGCATACACTTACCACTTACGGTAAGTGTATTAACTAATCACATCGAGTATGCACACATCCCCGAAAACATAACAAGGAATGGGGCTAGAAACTCACCTGAACGCGGTTACGTTCACCATTAATAGTTATTCCCTTCTTTAGCTGTGCGCGACTAACTGTATAACAATTACACGTATCAATTAACTATCACTACCCATATCGCGTTTCTAGTCTAATTATAACCTTCGACGAACGAGGGTCCGGGGGCAGCGCCCCTGGCAGCAGGGTTCTAGGGGCGGCAGCCCCAAGCGGGGTCCAAGGGGCAGAGCCCCTGGCTGGGGTTAGCAGTTTTAACACATTTTCCATTAGGATTTCGTGATAATATTTTTATTTGTTAACCTCTCAATCCTTTAAGGTATCTTCTATAAATTAATAAAGTTCAAGGGCTATTTTGTAATTAAATCATACTTTTCTAAGTTCAGGGACTGCTCTGTCATTTTGTTAAACTTCTAGTTCGTCACTGGGTTCTTAACGAACTGGGTTCATAATGTAACATTCGTCAATTTTCGAACTCGAAAACCCGACCCAACGCACCAGAAATCCTTCAAAACCTCCAATTCCCGCTCGTTTATAATCGATTAATTTAGGCATTTGGCATATTGCATCGTATAATCTATTAACCGACACCCAATTTTAGTAAACACGCGTTAATTCATCCATAATTTGGTCAATTAACCTTATTAAGCCCGAACAAACCCTAACTCGTGATCCTATATAATACAATCGTTACGAACCAATTAGATCTGCAGAAACCACCTCCTCCTTGTCGCCAACATTTCCCCTAAACTCAATTCCATTTACAATTGCATCCCGTCACCCAAATTAACCTCTCCTTGGCCGCAACTCTTTCGAGCAAATTCACCATCTTATCGGCTGTTATAATTCGATTAACAGGTATGATATGAATCGTAATCTATCACCAAACAATAACCCTAAACTCGTTTGATCAATCAAGGACCAGATTATCCAATTGAATAATCTAGGGTTCATGTCCTGTTTAAAACCTCATTTATATTTTGCAGATCTGCAACTTTTAACAACTGGCCATGTTGGCACAGTTGGCTGGACCTTTGATTAACAAAGGCTGGGTCGTGGGTTCGAACACGACCCAACCTGTTTTTAGTTATTATTTTTTTCTTTTTGTTAACTTTATTTAAGGGTTTTTAAACCTTTTAAGATTATTATCCCCTACACAATTAAACTTTTTAATATTATAAATCGAGACTTTGAGCCATTCTTTCCGTCATCCTAAAACCGGGTTTTGTTATTTATTTTTTTTAAAGACTTTTAATCAATTTCATGTATATTATTAACACTTAATAAACGTAAATATAATATACCAAACCACTAGACTTGTCGCTTTTCTTTTATATATGTGTAATAATAACGTTTAATAATGCAAATTGTTTTCATTTTAAAGATTAATGTACGTATTAACTTTTTCAACTTACTTTGAAGATCTAAATATAATAATAACAATAATAATAATAATAATATTAATAGTAATAGTTTAAACCTTAAAACACTCTGAAATTCTTTTAAACCGATTTGTAACCGTAAGGTCATGTCGTATTATTTTACTGTTTATACCCCCTAGTTCATATTATCTACAAATTTGGATAATTAACCTAATGATATTTTAAATAACAATTGTACTTAAGACCCAATCAAATTCCATTCTTTATAAGTTTTGTTTATACTTTGTTATATTAAATTAATACTATCTTTAAACAACTAGGAGCTCTCGTTGACGTATCCTAAGGAGCTCGACCGTTTCTACCTAAATTTTTATCGCCATCTCATATTCGTTAATCCACTCGTTAAGGTGAGTTAACATACCCATTTTTCCATCTTTTATATTTTGGGGGTAGCATGTATACCATATTCAAGTTCACTTATATTTTATACCCACATCTATTCAAAACACAATTCAAAATATGTTTATGTGTGATTATTGCATGCTCTATGATAATGCTCTATGTGCTTAATTGTTTACGTTATGTTTGGTGGTTGTTATCTCATCCTCATCTAGTATGATCATACACTTACCCAAGTACTTTGATTTCGTATCAATAAGAACAGGTCCACATCTATTTAGTTGTTTACATCTTCATAAGAATTGCAATACTCATCATTTACATTTGAATTGTGATTTATCTCTCTATATATATAAAAGCTAAAACTTATGCATTCTCACCAACATTCGTATTGACAAACTCTATTTTTATACATGCTACAGGTACAAGTAATTTACATTGATCAAGACTGAAGATATTAGTTTTTTCCTTAGGATATTTATCTAAAACAATAATTATGATGTAATTGTTTTGATTATTATAATTGTGTACTTGTTTTGATATTAATGAATTAAATAATTGTTGTCACTTTAATTAGTGTCTTTTGAGCTATTGTCCAATCAATACGTTACGCCCCGACATGTTCCGCCTTTGGTCGGGGTGTGACACATAACGAATGACCCATTCGTTACTTTATAACGAATTGGCTATTATAACGAACTGGTCCTTAAACGAATTGAACTCCATAGCGAACGACCCCTTTGTAACGAATTGGACCTTCTAATTCGTTATCTTCTTTTAACGAATGATTATAATGAATTGGGGTTAATTCGTTATCTTTTCCTTAACGAATTTGGATACAAACTAAGGCTAGTTCATTAAGCTTCCGTTAACGAATCACTTGACGAATCACCTCTAGTTCGTCAACTCTCCATTAATGAATTAGGGTTAGGTCAGAGAATGTCAGAACATTCTCTGACATCCTCGTATTCTTTTTTTCCGAAGCCGTCATCGCCGGAAAACCGGGATCTCGCCGGAAAAGCGAGATCTTGCTTATTTCACCACCGTTTTCACCGTTTTTCGTCACGTTTGATCCATATCTGAGCTAGGGTGACCCCTAAGCTCATCTTATGTTCGGTTTATACCCAATTCCACCCGGATCTTGTGACTTTAACAGTTTAAAGGTGTCGACTCGTCGTTTCGTGACTAAATCTAACGGGTTCGAGTTCATACAATAACATACTAACATTACCTTGGATCGGGATCGATTTTCCTTTTTGGTTCGGCTAGAGAAAAGAGAGAAACTAGAGAGAGAGCTTAAGTGTGTGTTTGGGTGGTGTATGGAATATGTGTAAATGAATGAATTATTTGGTAATTAAGGTTTATATAATTATGGATCATCGGCTTAAGCCCATGGTCTTTTTCTTCTTTCCTTCATAACCCAAGTCCATAACCCATATTCATTTAACCCAACACTAGCCCGACTCATAATAATTCATATGTTCCTTTTATTAACCGAAACGAGAAAACGGGATGTTACAAGCCTTTAAAATTGAAGTAAGATCATATAGCAATCAGGAGAAGAAGATGAAATCCAAGTATATTTTTACTAATCATATAAAGTAACGCTTCACCCTTGTATTAACATTAAATAGACCTAAATAGACAATAGCCCTCAACGCAACTATGGCTTCATACATGAATACATTTGTTGTTGTTTTTGCTCACAAACTACAACCTATTCATCTTTCTCCACGTGTAACTCTTCATGTCCTTCATCTTCCTCCTCTCCTTCTGCCACAAAATACGATTGCCATCCATGAACCTATCTTTGTGATTTTGATTCCGCTTCGGATAATTTTAGATGTTTGATGGTGATTGTAGCATTTTAAATGCATTTTCATGTGACTTAACATAACACAATTAACAATGTTAGTGAATCGGACTACTGGAAAAAAATACAAATAAAAAAAATTAAACCATAATGTATGTAGGGAAAATGAAATGAATGAAAGTTGTTATTAAGACCAAACTACATGTATGAAAATTATAATGATAGTATTTAATATTAGCATTTTATTTGATGAAAATGAAAGCTCCTTGATGAATACTTCCACCATTAGAAATAAAACTTAAAAGAGAGTTTTAAAGTAAATTAGTTATGTAATTGGAGGCTAAAAGTACGTGATCTTAACATATCGTTTTTCCATTTTCTTCCCTAAAAGAATATATGTATATATCAAACACAATGACCCGTTTCTCCTATTTTCAGTCCTTTTGTTTTCTTTTGTCACCTACATGCTCATAGCTTTGTTTTCTATGTAATACAGCAATGTCATGATGCTTGTTGGTAATTAATCTAGGAATGAAATGGATTAATCAACACAATTTCTAAATCATCACGATTTGTTTCTTCTCAAATACTTCTCAAAATTTCATTTTCCTCTAATTTCATTTGAAATTGATGCCACTTGTCATATGAAATCTAGTTATGTATAAGCTGAAAACTATTGGATAAGATTTTGCTAGATAGTGAGAGACTGAGAGTTCGAGTTTGGTGGTTGTCAAAAAATTATAATTTAAAACTAGAGTTAAGAGAGTGTGTACATAGTTGTTAAAAATATATATATATATTTTGTCTAGTCGGGATATTACAATCAAAATCTTCACAAGTCTTTCCATTATCGTGTTCGAGAAAAAGAATAAGAATATGTTACATCGACCGTATTGTTGCATGTAGCCAAGGCATGCCGAGGAAGTGGTGAGGTGTTGTGACCTGTGAGTAGTATATAAAAAATTGATGATTTTCGAAACACAATTAAGCTTTAAAGGTATAAAAAACCGATATACAACGCACTATAGACGTGGTATAGCTTAAGTAAGATATCGCATATCGTCTAAGGATTGAAAGGCCAACAATAATTGATGTCGGTCATTGTTCGATCAAAATCAAATAAGATGTATGGAGATGGACAAAGTGCAAAACAAACTAATAAATGTAAAAAAAGCGAGGCTATGAACTTTGCTTCTTGTTTACAAATCATGATAATCACCAATTTTCTTTACATGATTAGCCAAGAGATAATGTGCTTAATTGCACTAAATTGGAAGAATGGTAAATATTCACTTGCACAAATTGGAAGAATGGTAAATATTCACTTTCACCACATTGACAATTTTGAAAAGGTTGTTGACCTAAATGGTCAGTTACCAACTTACTATTTTGGAAGTTTTAACGACCTATGTTTCAAAAACTAAAAACTTTATATACACATGATTAAAACACTTAACACCCATTACATCTCTATGCATGATCAAAACACATAATTATTAAGAACATGGATATAAAAATCATTATGTTATAATATGATTAGGCTCAATCTTTGACCTTTGTTTTTCCTATACGTCATATTTTTATAATCATAGTGTTCATCATGCTTCGTTCGATGATATTCAAATTCATCCGATAAATAATAGTACCTTAGGATTAAGTATTTCATGTCGCGTTTAATTTGTTTTACAAATTATTATTGCTGAATTTTTTACAAGATAAAAGGCTCATGCTTTCAAAGGACGTAATCGTTCTAGTTATAGGATGCATGAAGTGGTGGGTATCAATTAAACATCATTAGGGGTTTTTTTCCATGAAGAATGCTTTTCAATGTTTTCTAAATGCTTGTTATTTGTGACCCATTAATACTAAAGGTGCTTTATGTTTTTATTTGAATATTGAAAGAGAACACTGCCACTAGAGATGGCCAAATCAGGTTTTTTATAGAACCGGTTTCGGATATGGTTAATAAAGTCAAAAACCGAGTGGGTCGGGTAGGAATCGGTCCCGGGTATGGTTGGGTTTTAACATATTTTTCCAGGGTTTTTATCGGGTTTTGGTGGGCCAGGGTTAGGTTTGGGTGCGATTATTTTGAGAAACAGCAAACTGATTCGTACTAGCGGGTTGGGTTCACTGGATTCAATTTCACGTTGGGACCGTAACCGGGTTTTTGCCCATCTCGATCTATCTACCACTATACTTTCAGGATCATCATTGATCAAACTAAAACGAAAAAGAATAATCATATGCTACTTGTTTCTAGTTTTGAAACTGAATATATATGAGTTGGGTCACTTGAGTTTTCTTAAATAGTTAAATAATATAGGATAAACACAAACTAAAAAGTAAACAAAATTTAATAATATCATAACTCTTTAAAGAACTACGGCATATGTTCTAAATTATATAATCGAAGTATATATTCACATGTCATGTCGATCAATTGCACAACTTTTCTAAATTAGATAAGAAATCCAATGTATAATATCACAATAAGTTGAATGTTCAACTTTATAGCTTACAAAATTTATGTTCGAATATAAGTTTGACGTCCGTAATACATTCTTTAAAAGGTAGAATATATGCCAAATGACTTCCCAAATCCACTCCATTAGAATAAAACGTTCGGTGGTTTGGATAAATACGATAGGATATTAATAATGGGCGACATCGGTTTAAAGTTATGACTTATAAGGCTTCTGTTTAGAAGAAGAAATTAATTGTATCGTGGTCGGTGGTTGACCCAGAAAATTTCTTATAATAGACATAAAATTTTTCAGTTGACTGTTGTTATATACTGAGCACATGGGTCGGTCAGATTTTACATTATAATAGTTTATTAAATTCTTTTTTTCACAGAGGACGCACCAACCTCGTATCAAAGGGTAGGCCCACTCATGGTCGTGGTCAAATGTTTCATTTGTGATGTGTTGGTAATTAGTTACTAATTTTATTGTTTTACAAACGCCATGGTTATTGAAGTAGATAATCATTGGTTTGAAAGTTATCTTAATCGACATGATTCGCATATCCTTAAAAGATAAACCAGCTCATCTTTAAACAAATGAGGCATAAGTTGTCTATCAAACAAAATTTGCACTCCAAAGAAAAAGAATCTTATGTATTGTCCCGGTCGATTTTCTAAGTTTGAAAGTAGAAGAGAATATAGGAAGTAATGAGAACCATTCTTCATGACGTGTGCGCAACTATATATATATCAAGAATAAAAGGATAGATCTAACTGGTTTAACTGTTTGATAAGTGGTTCATATTTTTTAGATTTTATATTTCATATATATACAAACAAAAGAAAAAACCCAATAATTAAAATTGTCCTATCAAAAGAATATTGACCCGTGTATTAGATCAGGAAAATCATAAAAGCGTTACGGTCTCCAAGATATATATTATTATAATTAAAAAGACAATTTTATAAGGGGGTTATGTGTTTCACCAAACCCAAATAGCTTTTAAATCGGGTTATAATATCTCATTTATATGTGAAACTCTTTTATCATCAAATACTAAGTATATTATTAACTTTTGTACAATAAATAAAATTAAATTACAAAATATTATATAAATATTATAAACGAATAATGGAAAATAACCTTCCGTATCCCCGTAACACTACATAATATATAAATTTGGTATCGACAAACAAGTCAGCCACAAAAAATAATTAACTACATGCAATGAGTGTTAAGGTCATATCATATAATCATATATTACCGGTCGAGTGCACCTCAGGGCTCAGGCTCGTCACTTTGTGTGTGGTTTGATTAATCACGGGCCCTATTCCACATCTATAGAGTAGCCCATTTCAAGCCCCACAGAGAAGGCTCATCTAATAATAGTCATATTTCAAGCCCCACAGCAATATCCAATAACAAGTCTTCTAAGCATTCGGTTCCCATAATAAGCTAAGATTTCAACAATATATTCTCCTAGTTGTTAGCACCACCTCAACATCAAATACCAGAATAACATAGGGCTAGTTGAAGCTCCACCGAGCTTCAACTCATCTATAAAAACTGGTTTATCCTATATAGTATATATCAACTAGTATGCACAATCCATCAGTTCCATAAATAATCTGAGGACCATTAACACTCTCCTCATTTAGCAAAAGTTCCACATAAGAGATTTTATTAATCAAAATAACGGTCTTCAAGATCCAACGCACTATTCTCGGAACACACTCTGTGCTCCCACCATCACAGAACCCCTAACCTGTTTTAGAGCTTTGACCTGCTTGAATCACCTTGGCAACATGCTCAACCCCCTTGCAAATTAAACCTTCATTTGCCCTTTCGATTAAGCAAACTTGAATTTGTTTTAAGTTTTAAGTGATGGTCATACCTCCCTGTACTTCCACCATGTATACGACCCACATGCCAGACTTAGAGCATATGCAGGCTAGTCCCTTGTGCAAGGCCGATCAATATTAGAGGCCCATAAGTTATTAGTTTTCTTTTAATATATTTTATATATTATATCAATTTTATATAGTAAGTCACAAGCATTATCCTCCGTTACTGAGGATGTTGATCTTGATGAATTGCTGGATGTAAGTTGTATCGTACAATATCTATTTGTTAACTAGAATCTTCACTTATTATTATTATTATTATTATTTTTATTTACTTACATTTAACTGTACATCAGGACCATGAGCTACAAAAGTTACAAACAGATCGGTTTGCCACTTTTAAGGTTGTAATACGACTATTTGTATTTGAAATCATATGGATTTAATATGTGTTTATGCTTATATCTTTGTTTGCAAAAGAAAAAAACTGAAAAGAGTCACTGACCAAAAAAGGACACGAAGAGTACTGAGAGTCGAGAGATAACCGAAGGGGACTTTTTGGATGAAGTCATGGGTAGTGTGAAGGTTATGTTTCACTTCTACTATCGGGATTGAAGAGGTATGTACCCGCCTCAACATCGAGCGGGGCGGGTCAACCCACAAGATATATACAAGACATTAGAAATCAAAGATATTATCAGGGCACAAAGCCAAAACTTATGCGCACAGCGCATATCGCATATGCTCAAGCATCACATGCTTGCACATATCACATATGCTCAAGCATCACATATGCTCACGCATCACATATGCTCGCGCGTATCACATGCTCACGCATCATATATGCTTATGCATATCACATCGTGCGTGGCGCATCCGCGCGCGGCGCATATCACATGCTCGCGCATCATACATGCCCACCCATATCAAAGTTGCGCATGGCGCAGCTGCGCGTGGGGCTATCCGCGCGTGACGCGTATTACATGCTTGTGCGTATCACATCTGCGCATGAAATATCTGCGCGTGAGAATGAAGAGAAGACCTCGCGCATCCTCAGGATGGGCGCATATCACACATGCACATAATCAACCTCGTCCTTATCCAAATCAGGATTAGGGCAACCTTGATTGTGCACGTCAGACAACCTTCCAGAAGGCATCTTTTAAGGAATAAGGATATGCTGATGTTGACAGCTGTTAAATGAAAGGTGGACAGCTCAGCATGACTCATGGGTTACCACGTGATTATAACCAATGAAAAAGCACCAGGTGTCTCCAAGGACACGTGGCGCAAATCGATTGGAGGAGGCCAACAAAACCCTAATTTGGCCTCAGCTAAATCAGTGGAAACCCTTAGCACTATAAATACAGCATCAACTCCACAAGGAAACATATACAAAAACACAGTCACACAATCATACAGAGTAACATACAGTATTCAGCTATTAAGCAATACTCTCCAGATTCCTTACTCTCACATTATTATCTTCTCCTACATATACTTATTCTCACGCCGGAGGGTTACCCCAAAGAGGACCCCTATGTCCCTTTCTGAGGGGTAAGTTAACGGCGCTGTTCATTTTGTAGGTGGAAGAACCCAGATCCAGAAAAACCATCGGTGAAGAATCGTAACCACACCCGAGGAAGTAGATCTGCTACCAGTGAGTAGATCCACGTTTCTTCATTGGCGCCATCCGCATGACTCACTGAGTTCATGTGCAAATCCCAGCGCGAGGAGCCCACTTCTCGGCGCTTTCAGTATTTTTACAAGCCCAAGATCCAAGACAATTGGTTCTCTTTTATTCCTCGCAGTCAGAAGGTGAAGTGCTCCACTGTTTCATTCAGAGCCTTCATGACTGGTATGTACCCGCCTCAACATCGAGCGGGGCGGGTCAACCCACAAGATATATACAAGACATTAGAAATCAAAGATATTATCAAGGCACAAAGCCAAAACTTATGCGCACAGCGCATATCGCATATGCTCAAGCATCACATGCTTGCACATATCACATATGCTCAAGCATCACATATGCTCACGCATCACATATGCTCGCGCGTATCACATGCTCACGCATCATATATGCTTATGCATATCACATGGTGCGTGGCGCATCCGCGCGCGGCGCATATCACATGCTCGCGCATCATACATGCCCACCCATATCAAAGTTGCGCATGGCGCAGCTGCGCGTGGGGCATCCGCGCGTGACGCGTATTACATGCTTGTGCGTATCACATCTGCGCATGAAATATCTGCGCGTGAGAATGAAGAGAAGACCTCGCGCATCCTCAGGATGGGCGCATATCACACATGCACATAATCAACCTCGTCCTTATCCAAATCAGGATTAGGGCAACCTTGATTGTGCACGTCAGACAACCTTCCAGAAGGCATCTTTTTAAGGAATAAGGATATGCATGCTCACGCATCATATATGCTTATGCATATCACATCGTGCGTGGCGCATCCGCGCGCGGCGCATATCACATGCTCGCGCATCATACATGCCCACCCATATCAAAGTTGCGCATGGCGCAGCTGCGCGTGGGGCATCCGCGCGTGACGCTTATTACATGCTTGTGCGTATCACATCTGCGCATGAAATATCTGCGCGTGAGAATGAAGAGAAGACCTCGCGCATCCTCAGGATGGGCGCATATCACACATGCACATAATCAACCTAGTCCTTATCCAAATCAGGATTAGGGCAACCTTGATTGTGCACGTCAGACAACCTTCCAGAAGGCATCTTTTTAAGGAATAAGGATATGCTGATGTTGACAGCTGTTAAATGAAAGGTGGACAGCTCAGCATGACTCATGGGTTACCACGTGATTATAACCAATGAAAAAGCACCAGGTGTCTCCAAGGACACGTGGCGCAAATCGATTGGAGGAGGCCAACAAAACCCTAATTTGGCCTCAGCTAAATCAGTGGAAACCCTAGCACTATAAATACAGCATCAACTCCACAAGGAAACATATACAAAAACACAGTCACACAATCATACAGAGTAACATACAGAATCAGCTATTAAGCAATACTCTCCAGATTCCCTTACTCTCACATTATTATCTTCTCCTACATATACTTATTCTCACGCCGGAGGGTTACCCCAAAG